>NC_142600.1:16050557-16355557 GCF_041222555.1 Hakea prostrata | reverse complement strand
GAAAACGAAGTCCCCAAGACCCAGTTTGATACCTCGGGTTTCTACCGCAGGTATCTCAGTTCCGCTGCTTCTACGACTCCGATTTTCCATTTGTCCAGTCTCACTTCCCAGACGCATATTAACAAGGGGTGACATTTCCTCATCAACAACAATCTCAGCATGTTGATTGTCATAGAGTTGAGCTTGTAGTGACCTAACATTCTCTGTGGAGTGGTCAGACTCAAAACCTGCACTGATCGTAGGCATTCTCTCAGCGGAGGTAACCAAAAGGGATGATTCTTCATCTACAATCCCGTCATCTGTCTGTCGAGGCCGAAGATTTGCAGCATCGACCACTCCAAGACGATTCTCGTTATTCCGTGGCGGCGGTTGAAGCTCAACAGAGCCTGACTCCGACGATCCAGTGACTATAAGTCCCAAGACACCAGCCGTCGACGATCGACCCCCATGGTTCGAAGATACGGTAGGGCGAGCTTCGTACACCAGAGCCGGAAGTTCTTCCTCCCTGCTCGAAGCAAGCTCAACCAAGAGCTTCAATGGCCCGCCAGGGGCCAAGACGGCAACCAAATCGTACACAGCCAGGGCCACAAGCAGAACCCAGGTCGTCCATTCAGGTAATTTGGAAAACCAAGCGGCAACAATTATCCCAAGAAGAACCATATAGCCTTGCCGTAAGAAAATCGGAATTCCACCAGAGAAAACCGATAGAACACCGACCACAGTAAAGTTGAAAAGCAGAATGGAGCACGTAATAGCATCAATAGGTATCGAGAAATGCTGGATTATAGACAGAAATATCGATCCACCCATAGAACCCAACACGAAGAAAGCAGAGAAGCGCATGTAATTCTTCAAGAAGTTGTTGAAATTGTAGTAGTAGAGAACGACAAGGAGGAAAGTAACAGCAGCTATGAGGACGACGAACACTGCAGCGTTAAGCAATGCGCCTTCCAATTTCTGGGCGGCCGAGTCGGAGGGGTTCTCCAGATATACTAAGGTTGCTGCAGAGCGAATTGGGACAGGATCGGAAGAATCTGAGGTCAAGGTGTACACCAAGAAGACGACTAAGAGCATGCAGATCGATACGGGAGACATTACGCCGATGATTTCGACACCAATCGATTCCAGAATGCTAGTTTCCATGGTTGAGGAATTTCGCCGAACAGGTAGCGGGTTGGATTTAGGGCGACGACCTATCGCCACGGAAGAGACAAGATGAAGACGTGGGATGATGAGATCATCGTCGTCTCTTCTCTCTTCCTCTCAGAAGCACTGAACGTTTCCGATAAGAAATTTTGAGAGGAAAGTGAACTTTTTCAAGAAAAAATAAAGTGCAGCGCTGCGGCAGGACTGAAGTAGGGAAAATCCCAAATGTCACTCCTTTTTTTCCCTGAACGGAAGAGGGATCGGTAGACACAAGAGTGTAGTTTCACACCAATGAGGGATGATCGATTCGTCGACATGCGAACGAGACATGACAGAGAGAAAATGCGGGATTCATAAGACTCAGGAACTAGACGTAATCATTTCTCATTTTGTTACCCAGAAAAGAAAAAAATATCATTTTAATTAGGTTTTTTACATGTCACCGGATGCAACTTGGGTACCTCACCTAACTTAAATGGCACACGAGTTTATGCCGTTTAGGCTTCAACCTAGATTCCATTGGCTGCGTTTGTTTGCAAATGTTGGTTGAGAAAAAAAGGGTGAGAAAAACAAACATGTATGGCTCATGTGTGTGAGGTGAGGGAGAAAAAAAAAATTGTTTTTATAGAAAAGTAATAGTGTGGGTCTCATTTTTTACTTTTCTAAATTTTTTCACAAAATCCCACCAAATTTGTAGGGTTTTAAAATGGCTTGGGGTGGGAAAGTTGGGTTGCTACATCACCGACAAGTTTCCTTGATTCAATGAAACTTATTTCTTATTTTCCCACCCCAAGCAAACAATTTACAATTTTGGGATTTGAAGGAAAATTAAGAAATCTACACTTTTTTCAATAATTTTTTCGCCCCACTTTTATTCCGGCAAACAAACGCAACATTATGTTGTGATTGTTTGCAAAAATGTAAACAAGTGGGAAAAATAAATATGTCAGCTCATATGTAATAAGGTGGGAGAAAAGAAAAGGATTTTCTTAAGTATTAAATGCGGGTTTCATTTTGTTATTTTTTACATTTTTTTACAAAATTTCACTTTTTTTGTGAGGTTTTAGAAAAATATAGGGTAAAATAGTTTAGTATGCTAACTCATCAAACAAACTTTGTCTCTCAACTTTTCCACCTTATTCTCACCTCATTTTATTCTAGCAAACAAAGGGTGTTCAAATAACTTGGCAAATTATAGTATTCTCATTAAAGTAAAATGACTTAACTACTCCCATTTAATGTCTTCACATACTCAATTCTTAGGTTGCGTTTGGTTGCAAACGTTAAGTGGGAAGAAAAAAACAATATGGGCTCCAAGTGTATTACGGTGAGAGAGAAGGAAAGAAAATAAAAGAATTTTATGAAAAAAATATTAAATGTAAATTTTTTTTTTCACACTTTTTCACAAAATTTCACATATTAAAAAAATACCCAGTGAAAAAGTTAGCATGCCACCCCCACCAAATAAGCTTTCTTAATTTAAAAAAGCTTGTCTCCGATATTTTCACCCCAATCAACTACACAAACTACATTTTTGGGATTTAATGAAAAAATTTACTACACTTTTGGGATTTAATGAAAAATTTTACTTTTTCAAAATTTTCTTATCCCACAATTATATAAAAATTTTATTTTATTTGAAAATAAAAAACGGGTATTTTTTTCTTTCTCTTTTACCTTTTTCTCTTTAAATATAATGAAATTATTTTCAGCCTAGGACAAAACTTCTACTAAAAGAAATGGAGAAATTCATCCACCTCTTTTTCCTACTCTGGAATGTGTTTGCAGTACTCTACAAACTTTTCAACAGAGTAATGAGGTCATATTAATGGGTGCAAGAACCGGTTCAGCCAAGGAAACACTGAACCGGATGCACTTGGGGACTACTTTTGGAGGACACTTGTCGAATCATTACATGGAACTTTGATGGCAGTGAAACAATCAAAAATGTGTTACGAGGCATGACTAATGACCTCTAGTAGTCTAAGGAGAATGACATCAATATAACTTAGACTTGGTACAATCAGGAACAACACGGCGTTCTGCATAGCCAAAAGACTTAGTTCCAACACTTATCAACTTTGTAGGTTAAATTAGAACGGTGATGAACACCATGAGACATGGAAGGAGGGGTCATTGCCCTCTCAACGTAATTGTTTTTAAACTTTTTTTTATCAACTAAAAAAAATAGAGATAATTTTATCAAAAAAAAATGGAAAAGAAAATTGAGAAATCCTCCTTAGGGTTGGATACAAAGCAAACACTATTAGGGGTATACGTTTTTTCATGACATAGAAAACCAATTCATATGATGATTTTATATTATTTAAATAAATTTAGTGATTTGATTTTGGAACTTTTTGTTACTTTGCGAGAATACTTTTTTAGCTTTTGGAAGATCATATTTAAATCCATTAGAATTCAATGGATAAAGTTGTCCAAGAATATCTTTTATGATAACAAACAAAGATTTACTTGACTTTATCAAATCTAGTTGCAATAAGTCATTTTTGTCATGTGTTTAATTCTTCTTTTATAATTTAGTAAAAGTTTAGAAAATATGGGAAAATTAAGAATGGGGTGGAAGAAATAAGATGAATCACGACCTAGAAAAGAGAATAAAGGAATTAATTTTATAAAAAACAAAAGGAATTAAAGGTAGATCTGTTATTTGTTTAATTTGAAAGAAAATAGAAGGTTCATAGCATTAGAATTATTCCTTTCAGGAAACCTAAGCTCTGCAATGACGAAAAATAATATATTGTCAGGTTTAAGAAATCGTTCTAGAAGGGGTATTTCTTTGTCTGTGAATAAATCGAACATGTGGACATAGAAAACATTTTGCCAAATAAAAGCCAAAATTTACAATTCAGCAAAGGGCCAAACTTTTTTTTAACCAAAATACGATATATTCAAACATAGCCAGAAAAACCCAAAAGTGACAATTTTTCGGTGAATTGGCAAAATACAACTAAAATCTACCTTGGCCTCATGCAATCTGAGATCCGTCGCCGATATCTTCATCGAAATCACCGAATCCACTACTGCCTGATCCTCTTCCTCTCCTTCTCTATCTTCTATCTGTTAGGCGGTGGTGGAAACATCTTCTCCTCCTCCCTCTTCTATCTCTTCGACGGTGAATCTGTTGCTACTTAATTCTCTTCTTTGGCCATGAGGGTTACAGCGGTAAAGACTCAACTCCCGGGAGGTGGGTCCCCGCGCGTAATATATATATACTCCGGGGCGTGCGTGGCCTGGACCTCTCCAAAAAAAAAAATTCTCTTCTTTGTCCTCTATATGTCTGGTGGAAATTAACATCTTCTCTTCCTCCTCCTTCTTCTATCTGTTCGGCGGCGGTCGTGGGTTATCAAAAAGCCGATCCCAATTCCAGCAAAACCCAGTTACCCAATGGAAGCCCAAAATCAGCGAAAAATCACTTGAAAAGTCGGTAAAAAATCAGCAAATTTTGCCGTTTCGCCGGGGATTGGGGGGGGAGGAACCAGCGAAATCTTTTGAAATGTCACATCCTACATGTGGATATGCTTCCATTGCAATGGTGACAATCTCATGTAGAGGTATAAGTTCAACATGTCTTGTATTCAATGTCATCTCCACGGCGGGGGAACCAGCGAAATCTTTTGAAATGTCACACCTTACATGTGGACATGCTTCCATTGCAATGGTGACAATCTCATAAATGGAGGTAATAAGTTCAACATGTCTTGTATTCTAATGTCATCTCCACGGGACCACGACTCCACCCCCCACCCCTTCTTCCTCTGTGCCCGTGGCCCCATCCTTGTGACTAGTTTGAAATGACCAATAAATAAATAAATATGACATGTGGGATAAGAGAACCGTAATGAGAGAGAATTTCCTCTACGCAATGGAGACCGAATAAAGTGGAAAGGAAAATGGCTGGCTAGCTAGCCAATTGAGGTAAGTAAGAATAAAGGATTTCAACTCTCAACAGGAAGAGATGGAAGCTTATGGTCTATTAAAGGCAGCAGTTTATTTTCATCATTTCTCATCGAGGGATAGATTCAATTCATTAGTAGCTAATTGCTTCTCTCTCTGCTGTGAATTTTCCCTCTCTAGCTAGCTAGCTAACATGGTTACTGCTCCTGTAGTAGTTGTTCGGAAGAAGGAAATCAAACCATCTGTTGAGGAGCTTAAGAAGCAGTTAAGAGAGAAGATTGATGCAGATCATGATGGATCTATAAGCAAGGAAGAGGTCAAGAACTATTTGCTTCACAAGGGCATCCATGGTGTAAGCCTTAGAACTTGGTATGCTTTCTGGCGTTATGACAGCAACCACAATGGTAAACTCGATGATCCCAAAGAGTTGGATTCTTTCATAGATTATGCGATGAAGCATTGTGGAGGTAACTTGATCACCAAATAGTTTAAATTTGTCTGCCGAAGATGGTGTGGAAGTAGAGGTTGATTTCCCTTTTGTGCTTCGTATCTGTAACTTCTATCTTTTTTCTAGGGCATATGTGCTTAATTTGTTGCCTGTTTCCAGCCGGATTCGATCCGTTTGTTTATTTTCAGGTGAAAACAAATGGAGCCCTGAGATTTATGAATGTAATAATCATGTTTAATTCTTGTGATAGCTATATTACTTCGATTTTTCTTGTTTATTGTGTGGAAAACTTTGGATTAATGTGATAAAATTCTCCAGCTTCATCGATCTGAGGAGATAAATATATAGTTGCACTCATAGCATCCTTTGTAATATATAAAATCATGAAAACGCCTTCACTACTAGATGCGAGAGGGTTTTAGCGAAGCATCTTCCTCCTTTCCATGAGATTAGTTTAATCCGTCCACGCGAAGCATCTTCAAAGATATGAGTAATCACTGCAGGATGCAAGAGGCTTTCTAAGATTCATGCTACGTTATCAATTGAACAATACACTATCTCGCACATACCATTAGATCGTGGACACGTGTTTTATTCTATCAAATCTAATTTTGTCCGAAAACCACTATTTTGTCCGAAAGGATAAAGTCATTATTTTTTTATACCCCTTGGACATTTTCACCCCGTATTGCCGATGAGTCCAGATCAGCGACCCCGACAGGGAGCGATGCTTCCTGACCACAAACATCAGTGGGGCCCACGGTGAAAAACACTTTTTGGAAAAAATTAAAAAAAAAAAAAAAAATTTACCAGTGGGACCCACTGGTTTTTGTGGTCAGTAAGACGGGGAGAAGATCCAGATTCATTGCCGATATGGTCAATTTTATGAGTAAAAATGTTCAAATAGGTGAAAAAACACTATTTTGGCTAGTTTTATAATTGCAAACTCAGTTTTAGTTAGTTTTGTAAGGTAAAACATTGAGTGGCTATTTTTGTAAAGGAAAACCTAAAAAATTTATTTTTGAGTGGTAAATCATGTAATTTTCCTTTTGTTCTTTTAGCTGAAACCTAGAGGTCTATCTCTCCCCTTAGCTCTCTACGGCTTTCTCCCCAGCCCACCTCGAAGAAAAATAATGGAGTTTTTAGTGCAAAGAGGGAGGGATGAAGCTCCGAAGAGCCACAGAGAGAGAGAAAGACGAGAATCGAGAGTGGAGAGAGATGCATGCCGATGAATGCACGTTTATAGCGGCATGACGGAGGTGGAAATCGGCCGTTCACCATTGTTCTCTATCTGTCTTCCATGTTGCTAAACGTGAAGAGGGAGACCGCAGACACCCGAAACAGGACAAAAAAAAAGTAAGGGATGAAGTGGTTAGGAGTTGGAATAATCGTAACCATAAAATTAGAATAAAACACTTGTCCACGATCTAACGGCCAATAGGAAGAAACAGGACTGTGTCAGTACAAGAACGGATAAAAATCCGTGTCCATCCTACACCTTAAAATCAAGAGATTTTTACATGTGGGTCTTTTTAGTGGATCATGCATAAACTATTGTTGGGTTTTTTTAGTACAATATATTATGTGTGGGTCCCAACCAGACTAACACCGTTAGCCGCTATTAAGTGTATTCAAAATTCAAACCTGGAGATATCAAAATACCTCAAGTTATATAATATAATGTATTATGACTAAAATGCCCATTAATTACTCACAATATATATTTTTTAAATTATATATTAATTAACATTTAGTGACAAAAAAAAATGTTAATTACCAAGGAAACACCAAATTGGATGCACTTGGGGTTTAAAATCCTCAGCACCGCACACTCTGGAGCAGCCATCAAGCGGCCACCCGGATGTGTGCCACCAGTCACCTGCATAATCGTGGCTGTTAATTAATTACAAATTATTTATCTATAAACTGGTTCCAATGAATTCGATTCTAAAACCAAACCAGCAGTTTTTCAAATCTCACTATTATACCGTGTAGACAAATACTCACTTTGGTGGTAAAAAGAAAAAACTTCAGCTTCCACCCGCTAGAGTCGACTCTGGCAGATGAACGTGATGACGACAACAACCATGACTGATTAAACCATGCAGGAAACAAATGCTGATCAAAGTCCTTAACACTGCTGCCTGACATTTTCTCCCTGGATTATAAAGCGAAAATAGGAACAGTATCTAATGTAGAAAATCACAGATTCACTCCATTACAAGTTTCCATTACAAGTTTGTAGCTAAAGATACTGAACAAACCATGAGAGAAGGAAAGAAACCCCAGTAGAACAGTCAAAATACCACGAAAACAAGAAAACAACTATCAAGTATCTAATATCAAATCCCAAAACATTCCACCATAATAACGCAAAACTAAATAGTTGCAGAGGACAGGCAACACTAAATCTCTAATAATATTGCCTTATCACATAAAGGTACCAACCGACCTCTCAATAGTGGGAACCAGAAGAAACCCGTTCTTCCATTCTTGATGAACCCTACAGGACCATAAAATGGGTAAGGCTACGTTTGTTTGTTGGAATAAAGGTCGGGAGAGAAGAAATTCTTAAAAAAAAACAAAATTTTCTTACTTTTCCTTTAAATCTTAAAAGTATAGTTTGTTTGGTTGCTTGAGGTGGAAAACTTGTCTGGTGAGGTGGCAAACCCACTTTCCCATCCTAAGTCTTTTCAAAATCCCACAAAATGTGTAGGACTTTGTTAAAAAGTATGAAAAAATAAAAAAATGGGACCCACAATTAACATGTTTCTACAAAATCCCTTCATTTCCTTTCCTTCTCCTTCACCCCATTACACATGGGGCCCACATGTTTTTTCCCCCACCCCACCGTTGCAAACAAACGCAGCCTAAGTGATCTTCTCACAAGAATGAGAGAAATAAGTCGAGTACTTGTAGTCTTGTACAGAGATCGATAACTCTTCCAACCCACCATCCTTCATTGTCATAGGCATCAACTTCATCAAAGACACCGAAAACAAAGGCTCGAATTTCAAGTGGGCAAGGCCTCACTTCGCTGTAATGGATGATTTCTCTCAACAACTCCGACTCACCAGGGTTAATAGTGTTTCATAATCTACTAGAACTTTTATGTATCATATTCAGATTTGGGGAAGCTCGGTTTTTCCCGTTGTATCGTCCTAATCAGTCGTTGTCGTATTCATTCGTTGGAGTCTTCATCAACTCTGGTGGACAGAGACGAGATAAGTTCTATCAAAATTGCATTTTTTTTACTTTCTCCGAAGTGAGTCGAGGGTGTGTCTACACAATATAGTGATTTGGTTTGATAACACACCGGTTTGGTTTTAAAATTGGGTTCATTGGAACCGGTTTATAGATCAATAATTTGTAATTAATCAACGGGCATGGTTATGTAGATGATAGGTGGCGCACATCCGCCGCAACCGTTGGATGTCGGCTCCAAAGTCCGCAGCCAAGGATTTTAACCCCACTTGGGAACTACTTTCGAAGGACACTTTTCGAATCATCATGTGGAAACTCTGATGGCTGTGAAACAATCAACGTTGTTTTACAAGGCATGACTGATGGCCTCTAGTAGGCTAAGGAGAATGACATCAATGTTACTCAGATTTGGTGCAATCAGGAACAGCTGATTAATTTTGTCTCTATACCCAAGCGTTCTACATGGCAAATAGACTTAGTTCCAAAGCTTATCAACTTTTTAGGTTGTACCAAGGAGTTGAGATTAGAACTATTTAAGCAAAATTTACTAGTAGAATGGTTTAAAAACCTAGCGGCTGCCCTCTCTTTGTACTTGTTTTTAAACTTTTTTCTTTTTAGCAACCTTAAGAAAAAAGGAAACAGAGAATTTTTACCAAAAAAAAGAAAAGAAAATTTTGGGGTACAAAGCAAACACTAGGGGTATACTTTTGCTTCTTTTTTTTTGGTAAGAAATTTCCATTAACAGAAAGAAAGAAAAAAAAACAACCTGCAAAATAGGCCAAACCGTCGTACACGGGATTGACAGGGCCCCATTGCAAGAGCATCCGCAACTGCGTTTGTCGCTCTTGGAATAAAACAAAAGGAACATTAGAAGAAAGATAAACTTAACTCCCTAATATCCTCCACGAGAGGAGCTAAGCATAGGGGAGGGGAGCTAGAAGCACTGTTTATTTTTTGGACCAGTATCTTACAATCAGACTCTACCAGAAGATGATTACAGTCTTCTAAAAATACAAACATCAATCCAGCTCTCATAGTTAGAGCTATGGATATACTTTTGCCATGGCTTAGAAAACCTGTTCATATTATGATTTTATATTATTTAAAAAAAAATTAATGACATTGATTTGAAACCTTTATTACTTTGCGAGAATACTTGTGTAGCATTTAGAAGACAATATTTATATCCATTAGAATTCAACGATTAAAGTTGTGCAAGAATTTCTTCTGTGACAACAAATAAAGATTTACTTTGACTTTATCAAATCTAGTTGCAACAGGTCATTTTTGTCATGTGTTTAATTCTTCTTTCATAATTTTGTAAAGGTTTAGAAAATATGGGAAAATTAAGAATGTAGTGGAAGAAATAAAATGAATCACATATCAAAACATTTTGAATTTATACGATTGAGCAAGAGAAGATAATTCAAGGAATTAATTATAAAAGAAGAAAAATCAAGGAATTAAAGGTTGACCTATTATCTTGTTTAATTTGAAAGGAAATAGGAGATTCACACCATTAGAAATATTCCTTTAAGAAACCCTAAGCTTGTGACGATGAAAAATAATATCTTATTAGGTTCCAAAATCGTTCAAAACGGGAATTTCTTTGTCTATGAATAAATTAAACATATAGATACGCTTTTAGTACAATGGTGATACCCTCATAATTAAGTAGAGGTAATAAGTCCAACATGTTTTGGATTCAAACGTCATCCCTCCACACGTTCTCCCCCACCACCCCTACCTCCTTTCTTCTTCTTTTATGCATGTAGCCGGAATTTTATTAGGTCCATTTCTGACTATCTATTTTCCTTTGGATGGAGGACACATGTCCATCAGTCACATCCATTTTAAGATTAAATTAAAATTAAACTTTGTATTTTGGGCTACTAGATTTATGTTCTTAATATCTTGGTGTAGACATTGGCAGGAATTGATTGAAACTTTAGCATGGGAGCCTCATCTTCGTGACTGGTTTGAAATGACCAAAAAATAAATAAATAAACATGACAAGTGGTATAAGAGAATCATAATGGGTGAGAAATGAGAATATCTTCTCCAATGCAATGGATAAAGAATAAAGTGAAACCAAAAATGGCAAGCTAGCCAATGGAAGTAAGTGAGAATAAAGGGTTTCAACTCTCAACAGGAAGAGATCAAAGCTTGCATGAGGTCTATTAAAAGGCAGTTTATTTTCATGATTTCTCGTCAACACAGGGATTCAATTCACTACTAGCTAGCTAGTTGCTTCTCTCTCTGCTGTGAGCCCTGTGAGTTTTCCTTCTATAGCAGCTAACATGGTGGTCGGTTTTCCTGCAGTTGGTGGCGTTACTTGCAACAACAAGGATATCAAACCTTCTGTTGAGGAGCTCAGGAAGCAGTTTTTTGAGAAGATTGATGCAGATCATGATGGATCTATAAGCAGGGAAGAGATCAAGAAATATTTGCTTCACAAGGGCATCCATGGTGTAAACCTTAAAACTAGGTATGCTTTCTGGCGTTACGACAGCAATCAAAATGGTAAAATCGATGATCCCAAAGAGTTGGATTCTTTCATAGATCATGTGATGAAGCATTATGAAGGTAACTAGATCACCAAATGGTGCAGAAGATGGTGTGGAAGCAGACATTGATTTCCCTTTTGTGCTTCGTATCTGTAACTTTTATCTTTTTCTAGAGCATATGTGTGCTTCATTTTCAGGTGAAAACAAATGGAGCCCTGAGATCTATGAATGGATAATAATCATGTTTAGTTCTTGTGATAGTTATATTACTGTGATTTTTCTTCGTTTATTGTGTGGAAAACTTTGGATTAATGTGATAATATTCTCCAGCTTCATCAATCTAAGTAGATAAATATACAGTTGCACTCATAGCATCTAACGGTTTAAACACGGTATTTAGTGTGGTACAATTTTTGTACGAATGAACTTATGCCACTTTTGTGATTAATTCATTAAAATCCTAATGAAATTGTGATCAACCAATCGATATAATTTGAAATTAACATAGATAAAGCAAATAAATCTAATTAATAGAGACAAAACATGTAAATCTAAAAAGATCAGTGAATGATGAAACGAAAAATTGAAATAGGGAATTAGGGATAGGAAAAAGGTTAAGTGTTTTAATTGTAAAATTACAATTTATATCTCTTAATTTGGTACGGTTTACCTACGACGGTATGAGTACCTAAAACCGAATCATCGGATCCGAAGAAATTCAGTTTTAGATACGTCATGATTCGGTATGAGTACCTAAAAACTCTTTTAGGAGCGCATCCTACAACTAAAATCAAGAGAAATTCGGTCTCAGTGGACTATAACAGTTGTGTCCATCAATGCTAATTTTGAATGGGTCCCAACCGGTGCTGTTCCCCTTAAACGTATTCAAAATTCAAACTGATTAACCTCGGTTTTCAATACAATGTATTGACTACCCTTTACATATTTTTTCATTTGCTTAGAATGTTAATAACTATTACTACAACAAAATCTTAATTATAGTAATTTAAATAGTGAATGTCTATCCTACAACTTAAAATCAAGAGATTTTTATACGTGGGTCTCTTTAGTGGACCATTAAACTAATGTTGTGTCTAAAATCAATATGCCTAATATATTAAAATCTTGGAGGACCCAACAAGGCACTTAAAAAATTGTTAAAATAAGCATAACATTAAATGTATTCAAAATTCAAACCTGGAGAGACCAAAACACCCTCAGGTTATTCAATACAATGTATTATGACTAAAATGCCCTTTAACTATTCACAATATATATATTTTTAAACTACATATTATTTAATGCTTAATGAAAAAAAATGTTAATTAACTATTTATCTACAAAAAAAAATGTTAATTAATATGTAATTTAAAAAATATATATTGTGAATAGGTAACAGCATATATCTTGCATTTTGTTGAAAAATCAACTCAGAATCCAAAAAAATAATAGTAATAAATAAAAATCAGAGTCCAATTCCTGAATGGATAAGCCACTCGTAATCAAATCTTTCTTTTAGATTTCATTTCAGAGCAGGATATTACTTTAAAAAAAAATGTCTATCAAATCAAGGCAACAGGAAAATTGGACTATTCAAGTCCATTCTAGGGCAATTGAAACCATGCATGCCTTATCATGACTCACTTTGACCCAGCAAATGCCATGGTCAAGACTCCTTCACATAGAAGGCTCTGCTATGTCTGATCTGTATACAACAATATGACCAAATTCCATTCCCTGAATAATGAAAACTTGCACATTCACTTCCACTTGTTAAATTTTACTTGTAACAATCAACAAAAGAAAATTCTCTATAAGCAATAAAGGAAGAAACGTCATAGAGATCAAACCTTGTGAGGGATCAACCAGGAAAACCATGGAACTAAAAGCATCCATAGCCAAATAGAATAAAGGATACCTTATCAAGAAAGGAAAAGCAAACGATTCCAATAATTGCATAAGCAAAGCAACGACAAGCACTAGAGCACAATCGTCATATTTCTTATGTTAATGGGGCCTGGGTTCTCTGGTTTTCCTTAGAAACTGAAGACATGGGTCTCTTGTGACATACAAACTAGCCCCAGCTGATTCATGATTCATGATTCATGATTCATATTGATGTTGCTCTGCAGAATATAATGAATTAATGGGTTTTCATTTTGATGCAATTGTGTGCTGCTTAATTTCTGGGAAAGCTGTTGTTTTATGTTTCTAATTATTTGAATCAATTTTATGTTGACTGTAAATGGTTCTCAGGTTCTATTTATAATAGTTTATCTCGTCAAAAAAAGTTAAGGATTCCTTCGTTTTTGTGCCATTTTATAACTGATAATCGATAGAAAGGGATATGGGGATATTAGCAATATGATCCAAGTGTTCCTCACTTCAGTCGCTAGACTTGGAATTGCAATTCTCAAACCACAGATTCAGTAGTTCACGTTCATCAAGATAACGAACGTTGGAACTCCTGAGATATTAAGGAAGGAAAAGTTAAATCACTGTTTATTTTAAAAACAGAGCCTTATAATAAATCATTTTTGAAATGTTTTTAGTGATAAATTGAACAAGTTTATCTAATAAAAATTAAATTTTAAGGTCTCCGTGCTTTTTAAACATAAAGTGGGGTGTCAGTATGTCTCAAATGTCTCAAAGAGGGATAGTCAACCTAAATTTCTTTCACACGCAATTTCTAATTAACTCTTTCCCATCTTCATAAGAATTTTTTTTCTTTAAGTCTCAATCGTCTAAAACTGTTCTTTACAAAAAATTTACCAAATAGTTAAAATTGTGCTCAAATCACCATTCTTTGATAAAAAAAATGATTCTTGCAAAGAACCTCGTTTGCAGAAAAGACCATTACTAAACGCCCGCTTCATGATCTTGGCTATCCTCAATTTCTCTCACCTTCCAACAATTTGGTGCAATAATGTTGGTGTTATCAATGTCACAGCCAATCCGGTGTTCCACGCTCATATCAAACATGAGCCAAGCTAATTCACTTGCATTTGATAATATGAGGTCAACTCTGTGTTCTTTTCACACATTTTTACCACATTCTAAAGATTTACTCTGACTCATTTTGCCAACATTCAGGCTCAAGTCTATGTTCGTTCTCACCTTATATTCGATGAGTCGGTCTATCTCCTAATTCACTTGCATTTGGCCCAAGCTCACTGTCATTATTTCCCAATTTCACTTGAGGGGGTGTGATAAACCAATTAACATAGTTACACAAGGCAGAGCTACCCATGATTGAAATTTTTTTGCTTGCCCTTTTCCCAAGTATAAAATATCAGCTAATCCCTCCCCTCCACCCCCACCCCCACCCGCTCACTTTGGTACCACGCATCCTGGGCAGTACCAAGAAACAAGAGACGCTTTCGACTGAATTTCCCAGACTTTCAGTCTCTTGTGATTTTTTTGGGAACATATGCAGAACAAAAAAACCGTATGTCTAAGTGATCCCTAGTTACGACCTTTTATGAAAATACTATACAACTGTGTAGCAGGACACCTTTTATGAATGTTAATTGTAGTAGGTGGGTCCCACTACAATTGGTGCTATAGGTGACATCAAAACGGTTACGTAGTCCTAAATGATTATTCAACTATTTAATTGATTCTAAGCAAGACTTTAATATTGTTTCCCTTTTGTCTAGTAGACGACTAATTAAAGAATTAGGGTTGAGAGAAAATATTATAAATAGACGGATGGAATACCAAATAGATGACTGGAAAAAAAATATATTATCATTGGCTCTATGAATTCTCCAAAGAGAGAAGTTAATCATGAACCTCGTTTCCCAATTTGGCGTGAAAATAACCTACAGAGTATGCAAAGCAAATCAAGGGAAATAGAACGCAAAGAGACACTTCCTATGTCCAGATCCATTGCAATCAAGATCACTAAGGTAAATGATCTAGAACTCATCATTTTATGATTTTAATTAACATTAGTACCAAAGTCTGGTTGGGGTTAGGGTGACCTAAAACTCATCCTTTTGTGATTTTAATGAATATTGTTATTAGAGCCAGATTTGGGTTAGGTCGACGGCAACGGCTGGTTTTTAGGTGTTGGTTAATTTAGGATGGTATCAGAACGGTGGGGTAACTGCCGCAACAACTGATTTTTTGGGTGTTGGGTGTTTTTTTGTGCATCGAGAACATTTCAAGACTCTTGAGGCAGAATCGATTGCAGCTCGAAGACATGAATAAGAGGACTGAAAAATCTGTATTTGAGGACTACCTCACGGAACACCATCGCAATGTCTACCGATGCCACCATTGCAATTACCGGAAAAACTGCGTGACTGATTTCCAAACTCACTTTAGCACCACACATCCTAGGCAGTACCAAGAAGCAAGAGACGCTTTTGCAAAAGTGAATTTAGAGGCTATAAGTTTCTTGTGATTTTGTGGGGGGAACAAATGCAAAACAAAAAAACCGTATGTCTGAAGCGATTACTAGTAACCACCTTTTATGAAAATACTAAAGTGATTTGCTATCTGTAAACCCGATAAATTCTGCACCAACAGACTGAAATTAATTGATGAGTATTATAATGCATACAACCTTAATTGATCCAGAAACACCAACAGAAAACAGCTTCTTCTTTTTTCTTTTCCTTTTTTCTGTAAATAAACTAGAGTGTCGTACCTTGTATCTCGAAGTCTCACCAGTCTTTTAGACTCTTAAGTAAGTAAGCCCCGTAGCATTTTTCCTTCCACCATAGGCTCAGTTTATCTTCACATGTAAAAGAAAATCTTCTAATAAATCATTCCGAAATGAAGAAAAGGAAAATAATTTTACTCGCAGAATCTCCTCTTACTTGAAAACAAAAGAAGCCCCTGTCATCCAATGTAATAGCTATTTTTCTAGCTTGAAATGTTTTCCTTCTTCAAGCAGGTAACTAGTTGTGAAAAAGCAAAACTTCCATTACAGAGCAAAGACAAATCTATCTGACCTAGGTCGGTTCAACATCAGAAACCGACTTGCAAGTCACTTTCGTAACCAATGCAGAATCAGCATTCGAATGAAGGACTGAAATCGTAACACAGACAACTTTCTTTGAACATATGTCCTAATAAATGGAACAATCATGCAATACCAATTACAGCAAACATATCAAAGTTTATACCGTAAAAATACAATAATACATTGATTAGATCATACAAGAAGACACTAGCATTCCACGATAGAACTAACCTATGTTCTTCAAAGTCGGCTCCACCTATATAGCTAGCAAATGTGCCATATCATACGAAATAGCCTAACAAATGCCCTGCCGGAAAAGAATTCAACACACTACCAAATCATATTACAAGCCCCCATTGCAGAAGACTAAGAATAAAGAGAGAAATAAAAACTGAACTAATAATCCAAGGGCTTTGGATTCCAACCACCCAGAGCCGGCTTTTGTAGGGATAAACCCATACCCACCATGCGACTGAACCTCAAAGAAGAGTTGGCGCATGACTCCCCACGACACCCTGTCCATGAGACGATACTCCACTATTTCCCCCGACCCGTCTTCTGGAAAAGCTCCCATGGCCCAAACTTCTTGAAAACCCCTCCAAATGTTGTGCAGTGGTGTTCGAAGAGGGATTCTACAACATAGTTTTTACCTCACTAGGAATATTCACAAGACGACACACCTGAAACCCCACAATTTAGCAAAGGGCCAGCAGTTGGAAATGATGCAACAAGTTTCAATTCCCCTGCTCCTAGGCAAAAGGATTGCCACCTAGAGGTGCTACAGGGCTTTGTGCAGCAATGTTCCTGCAAATAAAAAATAGTTTAAATTAAGTGTAGAACAATTCAACTAACAAAAAAAGAAGCTAAAGACAATTAATATCCATTTCATGACAACACATTCAACGGTCCCAAGGAAAGAGTAGCGCTAATTACCGCTCTTTTTTTCTTCTTTTACTTTTATTTTTACTATTATTATTTTTATTTTGGGGAAGGGGGGTGTTTGGGAGACTGAAAATAAGGAAACACACAAAAACGATGGTTAATAAACCAAAAACTCAAGTTTGTCTGCAAGATAACCAACCAAAACCAGGGAAACCAACAAAAAAAATGCATCCATATGTTGCCAGATATGATCACTAACATCATACAAGACGAACTTGTGACCTCCCTTTTCCTTTTTTTCTTTTCCTTTTTCCTTTTTTTTTGGGGTTGGGGGGGGGGGGGTGTGAAACATACCACTCCCATGAACTACTGTAATTTTCAAGCATAACTTTCACAAAGCTGCAAATCACTATTGAGAATAATAATGAATGGAAAGGCAACTTACTGCAACTGAGGGCTTGTCGCTTGACCTCCCATGCAGGGTAGGACCCCTATAAATTTTGAAGCAAAACCCAAATTGAATTAAAATAATTTAACAGAAAGAACTAAAGAAAGGAGAAGGTTGGGAAGGAGGTAAAGTGAGATGAACACCTGCCAGTCAAAAGCAATAAACAAGGGGCTGAAGCTTACCTTGTGGTGCAGTTGGAATATAAGGTGTCCCTGTATTCTGGGGGAACCACGGCTGATTTAGGAAGGCAGGTGGCAACTGAGGATTGGGTAGCGTGGCTTGCAAAGAGCTCATGTCCAATAACTGCAAGTGGAAAGTAATATCAGCTGAAAACAAGTGCAAAGTGTGGTCTCTAAATCCCACTATGAGCCATGCAAGTTCTAAAAATATAGTCAAATACCCAGCCATAAGTCATATGATTAACCTCAATGAGTGGTGGTCCTTTTTATTCCTTTTAGGTCTATCACAAGGGGGAAGGGACAAAAGGTACCACTCATGGCCAGGGGAATCAATGAACTCCTAGGGGAACATGCACTTCAACTGGCAAACCACCACCACCAACTGAGCTAGCAAAAGTTGATGAGTAACTATGGACGAAATAATGAATAAATACATTTGTATAACAAAAGCTATTCTCCTGTCATAGTACTCTATTACATTGCAAGCATGGCATTTGTGAATTATTCACATTCACCTCTTTGTTAATTCTTCTTTCAGTTGCCAAAGTGAAAATTCAACTACTTTTGACATCAATGTTAATAAAAGAGAAGAAATTTCCTGAACGATTGACAACTTCTGTAAGGGCACACCATTAATAAATCTTCACATGCTTCCATAAAATTTAACCTCAGTTTTTTCAGCAAACTCATGTAAAATTTATTGACAAATACTAACTATATTATTCCCCCACAACTTAACCAAATTTCAATGGATCCATAACCTATTCCACATTGGCTTTGCCATTCATAGAAAAAAATTTGGTCAAAACTTGTGAAATTTTGACCGAAATTTCCCATTTTTGGAGCCTCAAAACGAAAAACTAGGATCTGAAAAAATTCCCAAGTTTCGAACCGACGAAACCTGGTTTCAACCCAACAAGACCAGCTGGTTCATGAGAAAAAAAATTCCCAAATTTTGTGGAAACCCGAGACTTTTTTCCTGCAAGTTTCATAACTTCCACAAATTTTCAATTTTTTTTTTTTCTTTCATGTTTCACCAAATACCACAACAAATACCCCCTCCAACGGGACTTCATTATCCAAATTGCGTATTCCCTCAGACTGGTTATCTTAGGCATGTTGATGACCAAACTTATAAAGTTGCAATTGTAGATTATCTTGACAACCATAGGCAAAAAATGTCATGGGATGTCTACATTTGTTGGTTGGAGGAGAGGATGTTATAGGTATAGTACTACTCAACTCACAGGATGGATCCATTGAGGCACTCCTCTTGGCACTGAGTTGTACTTTCCCTTTATTGTTAGTTACTTTGTATTTGATGTTTTGAAGTTAGAAATTATGTATTGAATGTTATGTACTTAAATAGTTAATTTTATAGTGTACTTCTCGGACAACCCTACATTGATGTTGTGTACATTGAATGACATACCTACATTGATTTGGTAAGCAAAATGCAAGTGTTAATGTGTTTTTTATGCTCTAATTAGCTTAAATGCAGATTCTCACTCTAAAATACTCTCTAAAACCTATCGAAACTTGCACGAAAAAGTCCTAAGTTTCCTCGAAATTTCCCAATTTCCCACCTAGGTTTCCCATTTTCACCCAATCGAAACTTGAGTTTCCCTCAAAAAATTTTCTATGTGGCCACTACAAGTGAATGCAGTTCCCTCCAAAACCATTCCATGCCATCTACAAATGGCCACACATAGCACTTGGACTTTAGGAAGGGACCAGTCATTAATCCTCAAATCAGCAACACAAAGTTGCAAGTTTGTTGAGTAGGTAGGGTAAGTAGAAAACTGGAACCAACCCAATTTGAAATTTGGCAGCACAGCATACTTTATTTTCAGCAGAAATTATCAAAATTCCATATATTGGCAACCTCTTCTGCATATATTTTCTGCAGAAGAGATTATTTTGCACTATAATAATCTTGTATTCTTCCTTTTCCTTGTGATCCTCCACCAGACAACATTGGCATGTGTTGGTCGTAATGTGAGAAAGACACTGTCAAACACAAAAGGTACTGTACTATAGCACAGCCAAAACCAACACCCCGTCATTCGCACTCATCTCACTCATCTGTTCTTTGAAGCCTTTCGAATCTGCAGAAAGGAGAAGATAAACAAAAATAATCCCTCTTTTATGTTGCAATGAGGTATACCTCAACAGGCTGTGCTCCCTGAAGATAAGTTGAAGTACTAATTTGTCTGACCGAGGAGGTTTGGACATTAACAATATAACAGAGGAATTCAATTGAGCCATAGTGATGAATAAATAATATCCAGCAAGAGAGACACAGAAACGATATGTCAAACAAGAGCAACTCAGAAAGCCACAGGACAACAGCAGGGCCAGTTACAGATTACAAGGCAGATCACAGGAGAATAGCCCCTCAAAAAAACAGAAAATGCTGATTGAACATATCCAAAAGCATCTACTGGTACCAGCCAACCATTGTTATCCACAGGCACAAGGAACAGCCTGTGGTTAAGAAACCACAACTGAAACTGCAGGTTAGATAGAGAATGATAAAGCATACATAGAAGACTCAGATATTCAAAAAATGTCTATGAACTGATATACATGTAAAGAACACCGTAGTACACTTACAAGATAATCAGACCAACAGAAGATGGTTTGCCTCAAAAATCCCAACCAACCAATGACTTTTGCAAGAACATGAGTAAAAACAGATCTGATGATTAAAAAATAACCCACCAACACATCTTTCACATAGTCGTCACAATACCATCAGGGTATAGGTTATAAGAGTCAGCCAGCCAATAAGAAGATTTACTTGCACAGAGAGAAGCCACTAGCACAAGGACAAGACAGCTCTCTTGTGCAGTGTAATACAGCATAGGAAACCCTTAATTTTTTTATAAGATAACAATAACTGCAAGGCACAGCAGCATCCATCCAAAACATCAGTGTTCCCACACTATAGGGAACCCTAGTTTTCTATAGTAGGTTAACTTGGGAGAACGAAAAAAATAGTGTAGCAGAAACAGGATCTTATATCTCTCATACACATTGCAATACCAAAACACCAGAACCAGCACCAGCATCTCTTTGTGGTTATTCCAAGCTAGGCATCGGTGATATGCATGCTCCAGCTTGAGGAGGGTCTCAATATGCTATGATATATACTGTTGGAAGTGGTAGTTTAGGGATTCTGTCTCTTATGTGTATTGTGTGATTTACATGCGTATAATAACCAAGGTATCTCTCTCCCCTTTCTTCTTTGAGAGCATTGTTGCCTTCTTTGGCAGCAGTTCAAAACAAAACATTCTTAGCCAATTAGCTCCAACCATTAATAGAATGGAATCATTAGGGAAAAGATCTTAGGATAATGGTTTCCAGTACCCAAACAAGGCTGTTATGCACATTCCGTCAGTCACCCCCTCTCTCTCTCTCTCTTTAAAATGAACAATTGTAATGAGAAGAAACCTGATGAGTAAAACAAAGTGTACAGCCCTCTAATGAAATCCATCCAAAGACAAATACATCTTATTCCAAGCAGCCCCCCCCCCCCCCCTTTTCTTTTTTCTTCTCTTAAAATTCAAAGCTCAAGACAACCATAAATTACTCCAATGGAAATGGAAACACTCAAATAGCTGAAAGGAACCAGTTCAACTCAATACCTCATAATTGAGCAAAGGACTAAACAATAATCAGATCCCTTTCTTTCTTTTTTTCTTTTTTTTTTGTGGGTGGGGGGGGGGGGGGACCAACAGGAGGCAACCACAAAACTTCTTAATATTGATCTGAAGGCAAGACCATACCAAAATTAATTAGTCAAGCCGATCAAGCCAAACAACAGACCCCAACAAAGAAACTGACATAATCAGAATATGCAAGTTTGGGGATCAAACATCATCATTCAGAATTACGAGAAATGAAAAGTAAGGCCACGGAGCAATCATCAAAATTACAACCAAGATTAATACGGCAACATTGCATAGCATATTAGAACATGATGCATTGCATTTGAAAAGCAACCAATGTGAATGAATTATTTGTTGTCGCCACTATATAAACCCAAAAGAGTTTAAATAGTCAAGTTATTGACATAAACAGCCAAAAGAATCTTCTATTTGGGTGGGGGGGGGGGTTAGCACTTTTTTGATTAAGAAGATCAGTGACATAACATACCATACTGTTAGGTTCCAAATCAGAATCATAGGAAATATCAAATGGATTGGTGGATTTCCTATCAGCACCATACATTGGAGGTCCTCCCTGTGAAAAGTGAACCAGTTAATCATTTAGACCCAGAAAAAAAAAATGCAAAATATGATCGAAGCACATCACTCAAATGGACTGGATTGGACCAAGGAAGTACAGACCACCAAAGGCAAAACCGATGGAGTGAATGATGATGCAGCTACAGCACTATTAACTGGACCACTAGGCATAGGGGCTCTCTCCTCCATGATAATTCTTTGAAACCCGTTGTTGCTGGGTCGCTGCAAAGATCATAAAAGCAAAAGTGGATTACAGAGTCGGTGATTTTCAATTAGGAAAATTATGGCAAGGACAGATACCTCATGAACTTTTGAGCTCAAATACTGATCAGTGGCTGCAGCAGGGTTATGCGCCAGAGGTTGTGGTTCATTTTTTGGTGGTAGATTCTCAAAGGATGCTAGAGAATGCCTGTCAGCTGGATCTTCAAAGGCATTCCATGGCTGCTTCAAAATTGAAACAAATAGCACAATAAGCAAAACCAGAGACACATGAAACCATCCTCACATTAATGGGATATATATTTGTTCTCACCACCTGAGTGCTGGTTTGACCACTGAAGCCTTGACCCTGTAGTTCATTTGTATGTGGAGGATTCCCAAAGGAAGTTTGTGAAACACTACCGGTGGAATCTTGAAAAGCATCCCATGACTGATCCAGTACATTACAATGAAACCAAAACCAGTTATTAATAAAAACACAGCAGATAGCTATGGATATTCTGACACTTCCTCAACAACTCGAAAAGATTTCCATCCAAAAGTTTAATGGATCGAATACCTGAGTGCTTATTGGACCGGTGAAGGATTTAACATGTGGCTCAGTACTTTGGGTTATATTCTCAAAAGAAGACTGGGACAACGTCTGAACTGAGCCTCCAAAAGCATTCCACGACTGCTGCATAATTTAACAACCCCCGCCCCCAAAAAAAAGGGGAAAAAAAGAAAAACCAAAACTATCAATTCAATGAAACCATTCACAAACTGTAGTACAGATCCAATAATTTCCAAGCCTTCAGAAGAAAAAATATTAGGGTAACTAAATTGGGTTGTAGGATTTGTTACCTGTACTAGACTAGTGGAGGCCAAAGCCTGTGTGGCCCCATGCCATAGACCGGAAGCAGGTGAAACCAAGCCATGACCCGCAGAGCTTGGGACTGGCTGCAACTTTCCACCCGTATTTGTGGATGCAGGAGCTTTTAAGCACACTGCAGGAAATTCATGAGCTTGAGCCCTGGTAGGGCAGCCCACATCATTCGTTCCAAGGGTAGATGCTACTTGAGGAGGAGAGTCAAATGTTGCCCAACCTTCATTTTCTGCAGTAGGGAATCCTGATTGTTCTTTCTCCAACATCTTTGTAGCTGACTGCTGATGTGCTATATTGGCAAACATATCAAGAGATTGTACTGAAGAACTCTGGCTTGACGCAAATAAATCTATAGCTGGAGCTGAAGATGGTGCTGATTGTTGAAACAAATCTATAGATGGAGCCGAAGATGGTTGTTGAAACAAATCTATAGACGGAGCCGAAGATGGTTGTTGAAACAAATCTATAGACAGAGCCGAAGATGGTGTTGGTTGTTGGAACAAATCTACAGATGGAGTATGAGAAGTTTTTAATGATAAAGACAAATCTAAAACTGGTGCTGAAGAAGTGGCAGGTAGTTGCACAAATGATGAAGCAAAAAGGTCCATACTTGACACATTAGTGTTAACAGAAGATTGAGAAAAAGGTGAAGAATGTATTTTATCCTGCTGACTTCCCACAGACTGTTCAGGCTCTGAGATGACATCAAATAAACTACCTGAACTAACAGATTTTGAAGACATGGAGTTGCTATCAGATGACCCAAAGCTTCCTGAAGATGTGGTTCTCTGTTGGTGGGGGGGGGAGGGAAAGCAAGCAAGTCAACGCAAAATAACTGAAGAGGTTAAGTGAACACCATACACTGATACAGCAGATGGAAATACACTAGAAACATTTACAGACTTACTCTACAATAGAAAGCAGGGGGTGGGGAGTGAAATGAAGTAACACTAACTCAACCTGCGGTCGTGGAACTCCATTTACGTCTCTCCTAGCATTTGCCTCTGAGTATGAATTCATCGTTTGACGCCGTACATCTTCATTTAAGATGTCCCTCACAGGCTGAACTGGAGGGCTGCCAAATCCAAAACTCTTTTGAGAATTAGGTGACTGATTACCAGACCTGACTGGATCCCCTGCACTTGACACAGAGTAGTCCGAAATTCTAGAACCAGAATTCTCATTTGCAAACCTATCCTCATACCGACCCGGACTATAAATAAAGCTAGAAATTTTTCGTTCAAGGGCCCGATCGGAACCAGGTTTCCTATTAAGTGCACCAGCTTGCCTGCCATATCGCCGCTCTTCATACTGATATTCATATGGTGGACTCTGAGAATAGGAATGGTAGGAGCTGGCTCTTCTGGTATCACCTTCATGGTTTCCAATGTCCTGGCAAACTCAACAATACCTAATGTTAGCCCAAATTGGCAATTTCCATTTGACTAAATTGAACAGAATATTCCAAAGATTTTAAATGAAACAAGAAGTGAGTGCCTGCGTGTCTCGAGAAGGCTTGTCAGAGGCCTTTCCACCAGCATACTTGTAATCCACATAAATGGCCTTTATAAAGTCTCGAATTTTATCAACATTACTGCAAGAAGAATCATAATAAATTCGCATCTACACAACATACAAGACTAATAAAACTTGGATAGACAAAAGAAGTATCATATCTCTCACCTGCTGTCAGGCAATCTCTGCCTTTGTAAGTCCCAGTCCTTTAAATAAATTTCTCTTGCACGCTTGTGATAATAAACACACAAAGTTAACAAAATAAGCAACCCATACCACCAGAAGCAACAAAAGAGCAGTTCCATTTACCTGGTTGCCACCTTCCTGCAGAGCTTCAACCTCTTGGGATGTGAATTTAGCCATGGATACTGACTTCACACGGTGAGTAAATTCACGGCTGTATGGCACCAAGGAAAAAAATCCATCAACAACACCATGAAGTTGAGAGATGTCACCAATTGATGCAGTTTATTCAATAAAATATACGCAAAGAATATCTAATCAGCCTAAAACAAAACACGAATTGTGAGCGACCATAAAGCAGAAGAGAACCAAGAAGAAGATTTGGTCATGAGATTATCAAGCAAGTCAGTAACCTCAGAAATCGAGCTACTCTCAAGTATTCAAGTTCAACCATAATCCAAAGTCATCGAAGCGGACTAAAAGCTAAAACCGAAAGAAAATTGAAGTACTCACTGTATCCCACTGCATGTCGTACAAACGAAAGTCCAAAAATTAGTACAGACATACTGAGGACCCTGCAACAAAGCGAGTAAAGAACTTTCAGAATTCTTAAGCGAATACAAAAGAAGCAAAACCTAATTCAGTACCATCTCTACCAAAACAAAGCAAAACACAACCCAAACTAAGGTTCACGTCGGAAAAACAAACTTCTAACTCAAAACCCTAGAAATTACCACTCTGCAACATTTCCACACGACAAGCAGAGAAAAGTAGGAAAACGTACCAGGCTATTACAGTTGATACATCTCCGATTGGGAGGAAGCTTCATGAGACCTCGAATGATCTTCTCGTTCCGTTCTTCTATCTTCTTACTACTCATCTTCTCCGGCGAATCGAGTCCAACAGTAACAAACCCTGAAAGAAACACGAAATCGAACACAGACCACGAACTCTGATACTTGAAGTGAGAATCGAGAGTTTCAAGAGTTAAGGAAATTGGAAACCAAGGGTTCGGAAAGCCTTGGAAATGGTCTGATTCAGATTCTGAATCAGCTGGATTTTGGGGAAGAAGACGCTTTTAACGGCTGCTTAAATGATAATTACATGTGAAAGGAAAATAATAACGAATTTGATTTTTGTGATGTTTATTTATTATTTATATTAATTTATCTTTGGTTCTATTTACTAACTAATTATTACTCTTTAAATAGTGAGAAACAGGTGGAAATTTTTCGAAAAGTTGTTTCTTTCATAGTGAATGAGGGATTCGAGACTACGACGTCATGTCACGGTTGATTGTTGTTGTCTTGTATCGATAACGGACACTAACAGCCGTGACTCGTGACTTATATTCGTTTTTGTTTACACATTATTACCGACAACTGTCGGTTTCTCCTTTTCATTTAAACTTTTCTTCAGCTTTCACGCCCTGAATCGAAGTTCCGTACGTAACTCATTACTTGACACGTAAGCGATTATCACTTGTTACTGATGTTGACAGTCGAAAGCACCCCTGGAGATAGGTTGGCATCCAGCCAAGATCCGTGGGACAACTTCTACAGAAAAAAACAGGTTAAGGTTTAAAATATCCTATAATACGTATCTATGTTGGTCGTCGATACGATATACATATATATATATATATATATATATATACCTTGCGGTTCCGGTAACCGGCCGCATCGCCCGCTTTCGTCACCGTCGGTTCCAACGACCAACCCGGCACTTTTTGATTATTTCTTTCTGAAGGGCTTGTGGTTCATTACACCAAAGGCTTTTAGTGAACTATTGAAGCTATCGAGAGAGTACCAAATGTTGATGGTGACGAAGGTTACGGACTTTCGGTGGACACGGAGACAACGAGTTCAGTCGAACAGCATAACGAGTCTAAGGTTTCAGAAGCGTTCGCCTACTTTGATATATATACGTCTCAATTGCACTAAAATACAATGATTAGTGCGATATACTATTCGATTCAAAATAATGTATCTCTTAAAATCACCAACCGGATAAAGTATTTAATATCAATACTTTAAGCCTTAAAAATGATAAGAAATCTAAATATGAAATTAACCAAATAATCAAGTTATATGTTTTTCTTTGTTTTTTGAGCAAATTGCATTGACACCTCAAAATGAAGGCCTTATAGCATTGACACCCTACTTTATGTTTAAAAAGTACAAAAACCTTAAAATTGAATTTTCATTTGATATATTTATCCAATTTGTCACTAAAAACCTTTTAGACACTGTTTAGTATAAGGATAATTTTTTTAAATAAACAGTGTCTGAAAGGTTTTCAGTGACAAATTAGACAAATATATCAAATGAAAATTCAATTTTGGAATCTTTGTGTTTTTTAAACATAAAGTAAAGTGTCAATGCTTTAAGACCTTCATTTTTTTTGTGTCAGTGCAATTTGCTCTTATTTTTTTGGTAAAACAAGTTATGTCAGCAAGTTAATGTCAATTGTTGGCTAGGCAATCTATAGCCGTCAATTACCCTCATGCCATTAGTCTCTTGTCACATTAGTAAACTAAACCCCTCCTTCCTAGTGCATGTGGGGGAAGGGTTTTACATCTAAGGTGTTATTGGGCTTGTTTGGTTACATGAATCTAGACATTTGAAATCTCTTGATTCACAAATGGAAGATTTATACATGTTTGGTTGTGTAAATCTTTGGATTCATTAATAAATCTAGAGATTTATATTTTTACACTAAAAATGTAAATATGTAGATTTATGGGTATGATGTGAAATTTATGGGTATGGGTATGATGTGATTTCACCCCTACTATAAAAGCGCTAAACATTTGAACCATAATTCTATAAATGTTTTTTTATAATAAATCTACAAATTTCATTCCAATGACTCGGGCTAATCAAACAATTAATTTTATGACCCATGATTCCATATATTTAAAACCTATAGATTTGAAATCTCTAGATTTTTAAAATCTACTAAACAGGTCGTGAATGTGACCCTGTGTTATATTTCCCAAAAATACACACATATATAAAATAACAAAAATAAAAATAAAAATAAATTGTGTCCCCCATGACCATAGCTAATTGGAAAGCTCATGTTGGGGGGACGTGACATCTCATTATCATGATTCAATTGGAATGTTTGTTTTGATCTCTACTAGTTACTTTCGTTCCATTCATAGCTCCAATAAGAACATATTAGATTTATTATATATATGTTTGTTTATTACTGGCTGTTTGGATCTGCAATAAAGTCAGGTTAAGCTAAACTTTTTAAAACTCTAACCCCAATCTTAATTTCCTAATCCTATGAAGTCATGTTAGGTTAAAGCAACTTAGACATTTCACACTAAGTCTAACCACAAGAGGATAAAACTCTTTCTTTTAATAGAAAAATCATTCCAAATAAAGGCTAGTACAAACAAGGGCATTTACTTCACAAATTTGGAGAAGCCATGGATTTGTATCTAATCAATTTTTCGGAAGCCCCAAGCCACGTGAGCCAAGAAATCCTCAGCTTTTTTTTTTTCTGAGGTTCATCCGGACCAACTTGTGCGCACCTCGATTATATCCTCATAAAGAGCTTTGTCGCATGCAAGAGTCAAACCCATAACCTCTCTACTGAGAAGTATGAATCTTACCACTCACCAACCCTGCATTGACGATTTATTAGCAGATATTAGAAAGCAACCAAAGCTCAAACTGCATCTACCTCCGCGTATAAAGCTCAATCACATATAATCTAGATGATATAGCAACCAAAGGAAAGAACAAACATGCTGGTACCTCATAAATTAGATTCCTTAGTCCACTTGACAATGTAGTTGGTTTTTACAAAAGATTTGAAGGGACAATACCACTTTGATAAAGAAAACTCTTTTCCAAAAATCCGACATAGTTTTTATCTCTAACCGTTATGTTTTGAGCCCTGATTTAAAAAATGGACTTGCATCGACATCTTTTGGTGACTGATCAGAATGTTCCGTTTGCGAAGACCTGTGGTAGAAGTTGAGCGTCCACCACTGATTTCAGTATGTGGAATGGGTGCTAGAGCTATACATAGGGTTTTAAGTGAGAATTATCGTAATGTCATTATTGGCGATTAGTTGTGAAATATTCTTCTACATAGTGAAAAACTATTATTGTTCGATCGTAGACGTAACATACCATATCAATGTGTGGACCACGCTAACTCTGTGTATTTTCGTTTTTCGTTTATTTTTCGATTTGTTATTTCGTGATGTTTGTTATAACACTAGCTTTTAACTATTGAAAAAAAATTAAATAAAGATTGTTTAA
Organism: Hakea prostrata; assembly: GCF_041222555.1. Lineage (NCBI taxonomy): Eukaryota > Viridiplantae > Streptophyta > Magnoliopsida > Proteales > Proteaceae > Hakea > Hakea prostrata. Next base: position 16,326,529 of record NC_142600.1, on the reverse strand, counting down.
TAAACTATTATATCAAATCACAAAAGGATAAAACAATGAATACTTTTATAATATTGTGCTACTTTTTATTTTTAATTAAAAAAATACATATAAGGTGGCCTCTAGATCTCAAAATTTTGAACTCAAATAAGGGGAGGAGCAAGGGACCACCAATTTGACTAATCAAATTTTAGCAAGTAGCTCAGCTTATTTGGTCATGTTTCATGAGAAGCTGATTTATTATATATGATGTTAACAATGGAAGCAACAAAACTGACATCACATCTCACATCATTTTCATATATCTGACAAAAATAACTGACTTTTATTTCTTCTAGTCTAGACTTTGATGGAGTTTAATTGATGGTTTGCTTTGAAAAGTAATAACCCATTTATCAAGATGTCAAGACTTCAAAGTAAACTCAATAGTATCGTTTACTAGATTCAAGATTTCAGGCTATGATCAAGATCTACAACTGCGCTTTGGATTCTACCTCTACAACGAATTTCAACAAACACTCCAGAAACAGTCAAACAAAACAAGCTTTGAAGCAAATTCATGGAGTTTTTCCTCTCCATTTAAACAAAACCCAATAAAAGGCCAACAACACTGACCAGCTAATTTAAAATAGACAAATTATTATATAATTGATTATTTTTGGAAGATTTTTAGGAACACCCATGATAATTGGGGGAAAAAAAAAACCTAAAACTATGTCAAATTGACATCATTAGTTGATTGGAGAAAGTGATGAATATACCCTTAATTAAAATCAAAATATTTAACAGTATATGAAGGAATAATAGAGACATATTAAAAATAAAAAAATTTAAAATAAAGAAATAATAGAGAATTAATAGAGGAAGAAAAAAGATGAAATTAATATATTTTTTTTCTTCTCCTAAGACCAACACTTGTAAAGTCACGAAAGATTAAAAGTAATTTAGGAATTATGAGATTATCTAACCATGATTAAGGGTTTGTTTGATTATATGAATATAGGGTCAAATAAAATTAGATTTCAAATCTATGGATTCCTAGTTCAAAAAAGTAATTGTTTTGTTAGCTTCAAATTTATCGAAGTTCATGGAGTTTCGTTAGATTACTCCCATGAATCCACAAATTTCATCCATTTTATATTTAGGGTGAAATCCATGATACTCAATAATGGCCTAATTCATGTTTATAGGCAAAAAGTTAAATCCTTGGGTTTCATGAACCTAATAATGTTTTTTGACCAAGTAGGTATAAATCTCCGATTCATGATTCCCTGAATTCAAATAACCAAACTAGCCAGAGAATTTATTAATATGGAACAAATTTAAGAAGCATTTTTTGTGGGTGGGGGTTGTGATCACCAGGTTAGCATAGTTTTGGGATATTTGTGCTTTTCACCAATTATCATCTCAATATATCATTGAATATTTTTATTTATTTATTTTATGATACTTTAAACTTCATCCAATTTTATGGCAACTAATAAAAAATTCAGTATTTTACAAAACCTTTATATTAATTATGAGTTATCGAATGTTGTAATAATATGACTTATTAAAACGTGAATGTAATTAAATGCTAATTTTATTGGAATTTTAAAATGGTAATTTACAGTTTAGGACATCCTTTTTTAGTGAATTAAGACTCTAATAATTTAAATAAACAATGGTTTTATAGGCAAAAAATGTTGCCACGTTTTCTGGACTTTATGCTAATATATATATATTGGTAAACGAATATGATATATTTAACATATAAAATAAATTGTGTTTTATATTTTTGTGTGCAATTTATTATTTAATGCATTCATGTGTCTATCTTGTATATCTTAAGGGGCCTTTTCAACATTAAATTAAAGGACATACATTCTCTTTAGCCATAATAAATTTAAAATCAACAATGAAAATAACAAGCGAGCAACTTTCATACTTATCACATGACTATAGTTATAATCGGAAAAATATTATCTGTTCTGCACATCTCTCAGCTGTGCACAACAATGCAGTTTGATACTAAATAGAATGCTATGGCTAACTGTTTGACTTTAAATTATTTTGCATATGAATGCACTGCTGTGTGCACAATAGAGAGAGAGGTACAAGAAACACAGCAAAAGATGTTTTCTTGTTATAATTGTTCCAGTAGGTAAGTGGATAATAGAGACTTGCTAATTACCACTTAACTATATTATTATTATTAATTATTATTTTTTTGATAAATGGACCACACAAAGAATAGAATTTATGAGTTATTAAGTAAGGTTATAAAGTCACTAGTTCTTTGGGGTTAGTCAACTTATCATATTCATTTTGTTAATTTCTATAAGATGGTGGTTACTAAAAGAAGAAAAGAAAAATTATATGAGATGGCACATCTTATAGCTATTTTTTACCTAGGAAGGCTTTTTTGATTGCAAGTTCGACTAAATGGCCTATTTTCGCTCAATGGTTATTGGATTTGAGGGGTGGGGGGTGGGAAGGCATTCATCCGGGCTAACTTGCGCGCACCTTGATTACATTCTCAAGGGGATGTTTGTCTACAAGGGTCGAACCCATGGCCTCTCCACTGAGAAGTATGAATCTCACCACTCTACCAACCCTGCATTAACAATATACCTTATACTCTTTTATCAGTGTCAGAAATGAATCATTTATTTATCGCTGGATAAATGACACATGTCCATTAGTCACATCCAAAGGTTTAAATAAAATTAAAAAAAAAATTGTATCTTTTAAATATTATCTCAATTTTTGAATGTAATTGATGGACATGTATCATTTATCCAGAGGAAAATGGATGATAGTGACAAAGATCCTTAAAGCGGTTGTGTATTATTCTCTGGGCCGGCAATAAAAGCCGGAAGTGAATAGATGTGGGCTTTTGTGATTAACTAGGCCTGAAACCATTACCTGATAAGTAGATGGGCTTGGGCCCATACCACGCTTCACTTTAGAAATGTGTTTGTCGCTCTTTCAAGATCATTCCTTTCACTCGCAATCGTTCCACTTCGACACAGAACTCACTGGGTTTTCATTTCCAGAGTTCTTCGTAGATAGAGAAAGAGTCAATCTTTCCTGGGGAATAGGGGTTCTATCCAACTCTATCTGTCTCTGCAATGGCCACAATTATCAGAACCCCAACGTTCCTCGTACCTCAATTAGGCTTTAGCTCCACTTCCTTGGAAATACCGAAACGTACATGTATATCTTTCAACCAGAGATGTGTAAGACCTTTCCATTTATCGCTTTCCAATCGTTCGTTTAAACCATCGTTCCGGTTGTTAAGGTTGGCGCCTTTGGCTGCCTCTGGGGAAACTACAGAGACCAACGAGGTTGAGGAAACTCTACTGGTAATATTTTGTTAATTTGATGCTTTTGTTACATTTTCTTTTTCTTATTGGTAGGTTAGATAACGAGTCTGGGCAAGAGTTCAACTGGGAAATGCGAACAGAAAATGATTTTGGGTTTAAAATAGTTTAAATTATAAGGACATTTGGAGTAGTGTTTTTTTCTTCGATGCGTACGCGGTTCGTGTGTTGCTCAGGGAGTAATAGATTGGATTAGATCTGAAGATTTTCAGGTCTACTGATAAGTTCTTAGATGAGGGATTGTTCATGTATGAATAGGATATTGATGTTGGGTAGTCGAATATGATTTACAAAACGAAAGTTTGTAAGTTTACCTGACCTCAGACCGACCACCTCAGCAATGTTTCCGATACCTCAGCGACCAGCTACACTTGTGGGTATCAGTAATATTATTGTTCCTTTTATTCAGCTGGGACTAGATTCTTTAAGTTCAGTTAATACCTGGATCTCGTGTTACATTGATAAAGATGGCGCACCCAGTGGTACAAAGCTCCCACCAAACTGCAAGTGTCGTTTGTTGCAGTATAGTACTATGAACGTTAGACTCTGAGATAAAATTTGGTTTGCTTCAGAGATTAACTAAGTACCTGTTTCTAATTGAATATTTAGGTTTTGCATGTTTATAGAATTTTTGAAAAACTGTAGTGTTTTATTGTTTTCATGTATGAAACTAAGGAAATTGGTATTATATATTGTAAAACACTTGTAGATGGATTAAGTCTTTGAAAAACAATGCTTCAAAATTGGGATTTTAGTGGTAGCTTAACAAACTTGTTTGAGTAGATTAAAATTTCATAGCAATGAAGAAACACTAATAAGAAAATTCCTAGTATGACCTTTAACAGAGATCATGTAGGTATGATTAAACCACTGTGAGGTACCCTGTTGTTCTCCTTAGGGAGACCAATAGAGGCTATAAGTAGGAGATTCAGGATATGATTAGAACCCAAACTTTGAAACCCTCATCAGAAATGGAATCAAAACAACCTTTGGACCAATTGAAAGATCCTTCCAGTTGGCTTGAATAAAAATAGACCTTTGAGTTGTCCAAATTTTCCTTGGAGACTAGTCTTACTCTTGTTGTGTAACTTGAATTAGTCCAGGATGAGACAAATTATAATTCTTAGTGGAGTAGGAGTCCCAAGTAAACTAGAAATCTTTCTTTGTGTTGGTTTCAAAGTTGAGTCCAAGTCTAAGTCATTCATTGTAGGCTATAGTAAAGCCTCAGACATGTAATCAAACACCAGTTTATGATTGAACGAAAATTGACTGAAGGAGAATTGAGTGGAGTTTGGAGGTTTCCAAGGGAGGAAACCTTGCAACAGCCTGGTTTGTGGCTTTTGTTAATGCAATTAATCTTCTTCAAGCTCTCAGCTACAGTAACTCTTCATCCCTAACAGCCCCCAACCCTTTTCCCCATCGCACCCCTCCATTCCCTCTCTCTTTCTCTCTTGTGGCATTCTCCCTTCTTCTCCAAAACCCCTAAAACTTAGATCTCCTCATCCTTCACCCAAATCCCATCCCCTTAGGAAACCTCACCCCCTTGCTGCCCCTAGCTTTTGATAGCAACCTTCGCCCTAGCCACCCCCTTATACCCTAGACAAACTGAATCCTTCTTATTCCCCTAAACCGTAATTCCCATGTCACTTTTTTCTTTTTTGAATTTTTGGACTTCTCTAGAAACCCAAAATTTAAGGTCAGACCTACGCCAATCTAGCCATTAGATCTGTCCCAAACTTTAGGAGCCTCATCCCCCCAACCCCAGTGACCTTCCATCCCAATTTCAGACCCATTGGACCATCCATGATCCAACCCTAGTCTAAGCCCTAATTTCCCAAAATCGACTTGTGGAATTTAAATCTGAACCCAAAAACAGCAAGGTTCAGGTTTGTATTTCATTCACCTTAAACCTCTAAATCCTAGTAAGCCATCCCTACAAACCCTAAAACTCCTAAACAGCCCTAAATTCCTAACCGCAGGGCTCTAGAAACCCTAATGTCTGCTGATTCTCCTTAGTAGATCCTAGATTCTGGCCTCAACCCAGTGAGGTTACATCACAACTCAACTCTTTCTTCTTCTTCCCTCCTTTTTTTTTTTTTTTTTGGGGGGGGGGGGGGCACCCTCCAAAGAGAAAGAGAAAGAAAATAAAATGAATTTAAAGGATATAATAACAATTAAGAAGGTCCCTGAGGTTCAAAGAACTAACCAACTAACCTCAAAAGCATCCAACAAGTCGTCTCTGATTTTGGTCATGAAAGGCATCACATGGACAATTGCACCACTGGCTCTATACTTATAACTAGCTATAAAGAAAGCACTTATTTTGTGTTATTTTCTTCTGTAAGATGGTCGCATGCCTGCATCTTCAGACTGATGACAGAACTGGAGGCTGAACAGGATCTCTTCCTTTGAAAAGTGATTGGCCCTGAGAGTGCATAAACTGGCCTTGTATTGGGTTATCAATTGCTTGTATGGTTGAATGGTGTTATATCTTTTGACCAAAAAAAGAATGGTGTTATATCTGAACAAGCCATCTGTTGCTAGCTCTCATGATTTTGTCCTAGGTCCATCAAAGAATTCAATTGAGTTGCTGGCATCTTGTATGGCCTCAGATATAGCTTTTCTGTGTAATAAAGGTTATGTTTACAGCTGATCAGTTTAAGTTTGGTTTTGCGATAATCTACCACTTCCATAATTCCATTATAATCCTGGCTTCCAGATCATCTAGCCTGAGACCAACCTCTCAATGCTCACCCATCTTCTATTGATCCTTCTAATTGTATTTTTAAACCTCTTAATCGACTCATTTGTGTCCTCCTAATCGATTAAGTTAATCATGGATCAATTGATGTAGATCAAAGTGTAAAGAAGAAACCAGAATAGAATCCAAGAAAAATTATTGTTCAAGAGACACTGTGATGTGAACCAGAATTCAGTATATAGCCAAAACCCTGGTTTGGGGCCTAGGCTCAACCAAGATGGTGCATCTAGGGCTGGGCTAACCGTAAAAGAGGTAATATGGTCAGTTTCAGCCCTAATTATCTGCTGGAATTTAATTTCAGAATTTATTTCTTTATTTCCAGAGTCTTGTTTTGTTTAGAAGTCTTGAGTTGATTTGTGAGTTGAGTTCTTAAGTCCTTAGGAGTCTTTCTTTAAAGTTGGACTCTTGTAGATAAGTTAGCCTTTTTTCAAGAAGAATTCTTTTATGTGGTTGTTAATTAGTTGTAAAAGGGTATCCTAACTTACAAAGGAAACTGTTGTTAAGTTGGTCCTAAGTCTTAGTTGAGCCAAGATAGAGTCTCCCATTTTGAATTAAGTTCTTTCTTTTTGATGTAAGGCTATAAATAAGCCAGCCTATGGTTGTGAACTTTAGTCTACATTGGATAAAGAATTGATATCTCTTGTGGGAAATTGGGTCGTGACCTTCTTGGGAGGGCCACGGCAAATTTTCAAGTCTTCTTGCCTTCAATTGCAGCATGTTGATTCAAGAACCAGCAGCATTCATCTACTTCCAGCTGTCTACAAGTAAGTATATACACCCCCAGCTCCCCGCCCCCTTCTTCCCTAGCCATCCCAGCCCACCCTTACCATCGCAGCCCCTTCCCTCTTGCAGCAGCAAGAAAGCCCTCCCCATTCTTCTCTTTGTTGGGGCAGCCTCCCCCCCCCCCCTTTTTTTCTGTTTTCTTTTTAAGTTTTTTTTTTTAAATTATTTTTTCTGAAACTTGTGGCAGAAATAGAAAAGAAAGAAAAGAAAGAAGAACAAAGAAGAAGAAAGAAATAAAAGGAATGGAAAAAATGAAAAAGAAGAAAGAAATGTAAGAAAGAAAAGAAAATAAAAAAATAGAAAAAAAGAAAGAAGAAGAAAGAAATGAAAGAAATGGGAAAAAATGAAGAAGAAGAAAGAAACGAAAGATAGAAAAGAAAAGGAAAAAGAGAAGAAAATCAAGATTTTTGAAAGAATCTTGGGATTCTTTCTATAATCCAGCAAGGACACCCCCTCCTTGGCCCAAGATCCCCTATACCTTCCTCCCTTATCCAAGATAATTCCCATTCCATTTGAACTTAATTCCCTTTACTTTTCTTTCCTTAGTTTTCTTTAACATCTCAAATCCCTAGCCATACCAATCTTGTTAACCTTAGGATTATTCCCTCCCTTTTCCTATCAACCCTAATATCTTCTTTATCTTTTGTTTTGTCCAGGAATCATTCCCACAATCTCCCTAAACCTTCTCATATTAATTCCATTAATCCTGCAATGGTTTTAGTCATCTGAAAATCATCCCGCATGAGTTTGGTAAAACCCTCACCTTTTTCCTATCAACCCATAGGGTCCCAATTTTATCTCGTTGTCTTTCCCACAACTCCTCCATATATATATATATATATATATTAAAGCGGCAAACCAAAGCGATTGGGGGCTCCGTCTTGGCGATTAAGCGGCGCTTAGGCGGTAATAAAGTGACCAAAGCGGTTTAGTCTATTTTTAATATAACTACTTTTTATAATAACTAAAGTACTAAACAAACATTTAACAATCACATTCATAAAAATAAAAAATAAAAAAACATTCAAGAATCACAATTATGAAAAATTATCCAAAAAAAGAACAAAAACATAACTTCATCTCATCAAGCATCATAAGATTCATAACAATAATTATATAGTATGTACTATATCAATAATCAATGTGAAAAATGAAAATGAAAGAAAAATAGTATCTACTATATCAGCAATCATTGAATATGGCTCATGCTTCACATTCTGTTGCCGATAGGCACTTTGGGCCTCGGAGTTCATTTGCAAATTGGGTCTCGATTTCGAAATGACTCACATATTTAAATTTATATACGGCATTTTAGAATAAATTATGATTAAAAAAAATGCACAAATTACAAAATGTAAAAAAAGCGGCTGCTTTAGCATCTAGGCGGCAAACCGGTAGTGCCTAAGCAAAAAAGCGGCAAGAAATCAGCCCGTTAGTTAAGCGGTTCAAAAACTGCTTTGCTGCCTAGGCGGCCGCTATATATATATATATATTCCACCCATAGGATGTCTAAATTTATTTGCTGGAAGATTCTCGGCAAACCCTTAATTTTAGAGAAATCATCATAGGAACCCTAACCCTAAAATTGAGTTTTTATCACACTGTACATGTGAAAAGTGGTGTGGATCCAAGGGGACTATTTTTAGATGATCTCCAATTGGAGATATCAAATAGAGGAGGATACAGTCTCTTCTTTGGAGATGAGTACCCTGAATTTTGTGTGTTTGGTGTTGCTTGAACCAGATTGAGGAGGTTTGCCATAGGGTGGGGGTGGTCTTGTAGCTTTGGATTTGGAGGCGGTGCAGGAGATTTTGGTGGCAGAAGGGTGAGAGAGTTGGAACTAACTATGAGAGGGGAGAGGGGGAGGAACTGCTGGTGGGGAAGGGAGACAATCAAGAATGGAGAAGAAGGGGCTTTATTACAAAAAGTACATATTGGAATTCTGATTTCTGGTTCACAGATAACTGAGAGATTCAACTGTTCACCCACTACTAGAATTATTTAGCATATAGTTTACCATACTTATTTTCATTTAACAACCAATTCTTCTTATATTTGCTACTAGGTTTTTCATTTTGGATTAAAAAATGGTTCAGTATTGATTTTTTTTTTCTTAATTATTTAAAATAGGAAAAATGAGAATGAAAAATGATACCAAAAAGATTAACATTATATTTTCCACTCTTATCAAGACTTTTTGGTATGGTAAAACTTCCTATCTGTCTGAATGTCAATAAAAATACGTTTTCATAGAATATTATAAACAATTCTGTATTTTACTGCTAATAAATTCATTTGCAGGGGAGCGTGGATGGTGAAGCTTCCATTGAAGATGGTGCCACTGATGGTGGCATTGTCGATGAGGGAGAAAAACCAGCTTCTGTTGTCATGGCGTCACTGCAAGCATACAAGGAAGCATTATCAAGTAATGATGAATCCAAGGTTGCTGAGATAGAAGCATACCTTCAATCCCTTGAAGATGAAAAAATATCTCTTGCAAACAAGGTATCTATCTTGTCTGAAGAATTATCAGTTGGGAGAGAGAGGATTCTTAGGATCAGTGCAGACTTTGATAATTTTCGGAAGAGGACAGAGCGAGACAGGCTTTCCTTGGTGACAAATGCACAAGGGGAAGTGGTGGAGTCTCTGTTGCTCGTGCTGGATAACTTTGAGCGGGCCAAAGCCCAGCTTAAAGTAGAGACGGAGGGAGAGGAGAAGATCAACAATAGCTATCAAAGCATATATAAACAGTTTGCTGAGATTCTGGGATCACTTGGGGTTGTTCCTGTGGAGACAGTTGGGAGCCCCTTCGACCCATTGGTGAGTTCTCTATTTCTGTTTATTGGATTAAACTTTTGCAACATTAATGTGGAACTTGTGATCATCCAACTCAGTGGTTTCCTCCTAGCAGGTGATGTAACCGAGTTCTAGTGTTAGGGTCTTGTGAATGTTTCCCTAGAATTAAGGTCAGCCCAGAGTCAATACTCTTGAGACCAGCAAAACAATTTTAAAAAATAAAATAAAATCTAAGAATGGGATGGATAAAATTGTTAAATTTGGGTTTTGGATTAATAAGGTTGGGTTGGGGAGGTTAGGGTTTTAACAATTCTTGATTGGTTGGTTTTGTGATGGATAAGAAGAGTAACAAATCCTTGGTTTTTTTTTTTTTTTTTGGGGGGGGGGGGGTTGTGTTTGGATAGATAGGGTTTTAACAAATTCTTATGGGGTGGTTTTGAGATGGATTAGAGGAGTAACAAATCCCTATGGGTTGTAGCGAAGAAGTATGGGGTGTGTTTAGAGATACCTAGGAAGCCTGTAGTTGGGTATGGAGGTTTCTTGGGCTTTAGGGTTTAGGGTTTAGGGTTTAGGTTTCTTTCTCGATCCTTTCTTTTCTTTCTGGCTTCAGATCTGCCACAAGGAAGAATGGGAAAAGGGAGAGGTCGAATGGGAGAAAGAAGGGGAAGGGGGTGCTGCAAGGTCAAGGGGAGGGTGGGGGTGTTGGCTAAGGTTGCTGCAGGGGTGTGGGAGGGGTCTAGGGAGGATCACAGGGTTGGGAGGGGGATTTTGGGGCTGTCGCACAGTTGGGAGAGGGGAGGGGTGTTTTCGCAAGGTAGGGGTTCTTGGTTTTTATTTTTAATTTTGATGGGGTTGGGGAGCTTATGATAACTGGACATGGATCTCTCAGATTGGTGAAGGTTAATGTGACTAGCAACACTGAGAGTTGGACCATGGAAATCTTTAACTGGGTTGACACATTTCATGGTCATTGTTTTCCAGTGGATCTTTGCACATTGATCTCTTAGTCATCTAATGTTCTTGTTTTCTTTATCAGCTTTTGGATTTTGTTATAATTTTCTTTTTGCTTACATGAATGGGTGCATGTTTATTTGCTTACATGAAACTTCAGAAGAACATATTGTGGTATGAAATTTTCTTGTATATGCATCTTCAGCTTCCGCAGGGGGTTTTATTTTTCTTCCTTATTGTTGAGTTCTGAACTAAATGATTTGTTGAGCTTTTCTTTGTATTTAGTAAAAGGGAAACAAACGTTAGATAAGTTATTTCTTGCTCTTCCTTAACCCGTTGTTTAAATGAAAGATTAAATTATATAATTTGACAAGGTTACCATGTGAACTTTGTTTTAGTGGACAGCTGATAATTTCATATTGGAGGTCAGTTCATTATGCTTATTTGACCATGACTTATTGCAGGTGCGCCACCGAGTCGACTCGAAACTCAGTCGGGTACTTGTTGATTTTTCTCGAGTACTCAATCGAGTTTATTCTGGTTTTATGAAGACCTGGTAGCCATTTTAGATCAGTCCAGGTCTTTGATTAAATTGAGTCGGCTCGGTGAGTTTAATAGTGATAGTTCTTTCTACCATCGATTTAAACTTGGCACTTTATCAATTGATTCTCAATATAGAGAGAAGGACAAGTTATGAAATGGTCCGAATTCTAAATTGAGACTAGTCAAGCCAATGCTTATGCACATAGAAAGTTTTTTCTTTCTATTCCACTAAAACCAGCCTAATTCTATTTTTCTTCTTCAGCTGCATGAAGCAATAATGCGTGATGAGTCCGCAGAATTTGAAGAAGGTATCATTATTGAAGAATTCCGCAAGGGCTTCAAACTTGGTGACAGGCTCTTGCGCCCATCAATGGTCAAGGTATCAGCTGGTCCTGGCCCAACAAAATCTGAAGAAGCAGAGCCATCGGAGAATGCAGATAATATCACTGGAACAAGTGAAGGAACCAGCACAGAAGAGGAATCTACTATTTAAAACTTCCTGCATCTAAATCAGTTTTGTAGAAGTTTTGTAGTTGTGAAAGTTGTGTTTGAGTGTGACATTATTTTCTGGTGAATTAATTGTTGCATAGGAAATATATACAGCCGTGTTTCAAACGGTATTCAAACCTTTCAAATGTTTCATCCTAAAAAAGAAAAGAACTAATTCTAGTAAATGTAGTTTATAAAAAACTTTCAAGGCAGGATATCCTATGGTAGTTTCTTCTTTGGTTAATGTGCTTTTCTGTACCCTTTGGGGTAGGAGTGTTCTTAGTTGTAATCTTTTTCTGTCAATTTAGCAAAGCTTCTGAAACATTCATGTCACACAAATGATTCATCAGTTTCCTTGATGGTCATGTAAGATTAATTTTCCCTGGGTCTGCGCTTCTGAAGTTCCAACAGATGAGTTAGTAAGACACTTCTGCAAATCTTCCAGGGCTTGTATAATCTACAGCTATTTTCTCTTAAATCAGAAGCTTGTTATTTGTTATTAAATGCAATACCCCTCACGCCAGATTCCCTCGAGTCATCTTGCTTGCGCTTATGAGCTGCTCTTCTTGTATCATTGCTGTTTTCTTAATGTTATAGTGCTAACCAAACCCAAACTAGGGCTCTCATTTAGCAAGAAAATCATAGCTTGCCTTTGAAATGGATTTAACAAAGACGAGCAACTTGCACAGCCATAGTAGTTTGAACGAAATGAAGTTATCACCACCGGGGGTGGTGGTCTAGTGGTCACAAGCTCACTCCCCAAGTGGTTTGGTAAACTTCATGTTTGGGTTTGAATCCCCTCTGCTCCTCTGTTTCTTGCATTGGACAGTTGTGTGTTCTTTGGTCTGGGCATGAGTGCTACCGGCTTCTGTGGACTATACTAGGCCTCCAGTGGGGCTCCGCTGACGGGGCCAGTGCTTGCGCTGGTAGTGCACAGGGCTAATGCTTGTATAGGTCGCACTCGATAAAAAGTCCGAACATTGCGTGCGGGGGCGCTGGTTGCCCCTCCCCTCTTTGATTTACCAAAAAGGAAAAAAGAAACGATGGAGTTATCCCACCGGGGTGGTGGTCTGTGGTCCGCTCACTCCCCAGTGGTTTGGTAACTTCTGTTTCGTTTGAATCCCCTCGCTCCTCGTTTCTTGCATTGGCGGTTGTGTGTTCTTTGGTCCGGCATGAGTGCTCCGGCTTCGTGGACTATCTAGGCCTCCGGTGGGGCTCACGGCCGAGTGCTTGCGCTGGTAGTGCACAGGGCTAATGCTTGTATAGGTCGCACTCGATAAAAAGTCCGAACATTGCGTAGCGGGGGGCGCTAGGTCGCCGCTCCTGCATCCCCTCTTTTGATTTACCAAAAAAGGAAAAAAAAAAAAAAAAAAAAAACGAAATGGAAGTTACCAAAAAAGAAAAGGTGATGGTCCAGGTTCAGACCAGCCATTGGAACAAGGTGGCTCGAAGTGCACTGACTCGTTATCCTTCCACTGTTTAGAGCGGGAAATTATCGTTGCTCTGTGAAACCAGCCTCACGCGTTCCTTTCCACTTTAGGAGCCGTGAGACTTATGCTTTCGCCCAAGCCCCACAGATCAACTCTAAACTTGGAACGGGCGGGCCAGAAATTGCAACCTCGAACACAGCCCCAAGGGCCAGACTGGCGTCCCATCATCTTTTTGTCCCTGCTTAGGTTACAAGCCCGCGCAACTGAGCTCGACATTAATACTTTGGGTCTCCTAATGATTTAACAAATATTTCTCTAAATATCTTGACCGATGTGGGATAAAACATTTGGAAGCTAAAACCACACCTCTTAAGTCTCAAATCAGAAATTGATTTTTGTCGGACGTGGTGTCACAAATCAGACCATATCGACCCTAATCAGATTAAGAGGTTGCTTGTTGTTTTCACACATTTAAAGAAACAGACTATCGAGATCAAAATCTCATATTCTTAGTTGTAGTCTTTTTCTGTCAATTTATCAAGTCTTCGAAACATTCATGTCACATAAATGATTCATCAGTTTCCTTGATGGTCATATTAGATTAATTTTCCCTGGGTCTGCGCTTATTCTTTGAATTTATTTAGTCCGGTATCACTATATTCAATAATGGACTGAAGTTCTAACATATGGGTTAGTAAAGACAGTTCTGCAAATCTTCCAGGGCTTGTATTATCTACTGCTGTCTTCCCTTAAATCAGAAGCTTCTTATTTGTTATTAAATGCAGTACCCCTCCAACGCCAAATTCCCTCAATTCATCTTGTTTGTGCTCATGAGCTGCTGTTATGATCCTAGTTAAGGAAAGGGCTTATGAGAGATTATATTATAAATGATTAAATGAAATGGAATGTCATGAACAGAGAAGTCATACTAAGACTTATTAAAGGTAGAAAAATAGAGAGGTAGCCCTACACTATAAATGTAATAGGGTAAAATGTTTTGAAGGAAAAAATAATTTTATCCCCAAACTCCTAGTTTTTCTATTGTTCTCTACATTTCTTCTTCTTCCCCATTTTCTAGTATTCTGAATTCTAATCCCTACCCCTATGAAATTCTTCTGCTCTAGGTTCCCAAAACGTGGGTTCACAACAGTTGCTCTTTTCGTATCATTGCTGTTCTCGTAGTGCCAACCAAAACCCAAATTTTGTGATGCCTCGCGAATCTCAGTCCTTGAGAACTAGAAATGAAGAACAGAATGGACTCCATGGGTGGCGTCTGGGGCTCTCATTGAGCAAGTTCAGCATGGCTTGAGCAAGAAAATCATTGCTTACCTTAGAATTTAGAAATGGATTTTAACAAAACAAGCAATTTGCATGACCTGAGTGCCTTCCGCTATTCAGAGCGGGAAGTAATCGTTGCTCTGGTTAAAACCAGAGCCACGCGTTCCTTCCAATTCCGTGAGAGACCTATACCCTCACAGATCAAGCTCCAGACTTGGAATGTACAGACCATCAATTGGTCACCAACGAGCGCACAGCTCCAAGAGCTATCCTTGCGTGTTCCAATCACCTCATAGTCCTTGCTGAGGTTACAAGCCCGCACGATTGAGCTCGATAATGTTTCCTTGGTATCCTGATCAATATAAGAAATATTTCTCTGTTGTCTTGATCGATGTGGGATAAAGAATTTAGAAGCTAAAAAGCACATCTCTCTCGTCTCAAATCATAAATTGATTTTTATCAGATGCGGTGTCACAAATCAGATCATATCGGCCCTAATCCGATTAAAAAGTTGTTTGGGTGCTGCACAATTAATGCACAACACCTGCAAACGAACGTTTCTTGACTAAGATTTCGATATCGACCTTCTATTTCTAAAATATATATTTTCACACTTTCCAAAAACGGATTGTCGAGATCTTAGTCTCAACCATTTGTAGCACTGAAGTCGAGCCCTTATTTAGAGTTTAAAAAAACCTCAGCCTAGATCCAACCGTGGGCCTCTTTGATACCTTAAATGTTCTTGATATTGGTCTTGATTTTAATGTTATTTATTTTTTCATAATAAACCCATTAAATAATAATCTCAGATTTTCATCACAGTTTTTTCTTGGACATTCAGGGAATCGGAGTAAGGGCTAGCCTGGGGAGGAAGGGTATAGGAAATACATCAAAGGTTCTGTCTAATTCAATCGTGGTTTATTGTATTAATTACAAGTTTATAACTACTTGAGAGAATTGGAAAGTATAACAAGAGCCAATGAAATTTTAACGAAAAAGGATAAATAAAAAAATAAATAATAGTTTTTTTACGTATAAATCTTCTTAGTGTAATATATTATGTGCGGGTTCAACCAGAATAACACCGTTAATCGCCATTAGCATTTGAAATTTCAAACGTAGAGGGATTTTTTTGGATACATATATTTTCTTAACCATATAATTAGTGTTTAATGACCAATGATCTCTTTTTAAAATCATATATGTTAATCAACTTGAGACTCACACTTAATATATTGAATTAAATTGACCCAAGATTAGTTTATGAAACAAAGGAGACCCATAAGTAAATAAACTTAATAAATAAAGAGCTGAGGAATTGGGCTGTGTGCTTTTTTTTTTTGGCCAAGGGCTTTGATGGAGACAGAAAATGAGGTGATTGAGGGGTTGGAGAAGGTAGCCATAGGAGAGGCGCCCATGGAGGAGGATTTGGTTGGAGAGGATACCCATCTCAGACTCTCTAGAACTGTTGATCTGCTTCGGAAATTTCTCGCAGTTCAGCAGCGAAGGGCTGAAACTTATGGAAAGTTACGAAGGTACGTTACAGCAACACGATTAACTAATTAGGGAATCCCCTCTTCAAGCGGAAAAATTTATTCCTTTTCGGATGTAGTACTCTTTTCTGCTCTTCTAGGAATATAATTGATTTTTTTGGATGATGACCTCGATCTTCTTAGCTGTACTGGTTTTATCCCTTGTGACATTGCTCAGCGATCTTGAAGGTGTTTGGTTGGACGCGTGAATGCTTTTTTTTTTTCCTTTTTCGAATGCCTTCCTAGGTTGCATGATTATTGTAGTTTAAGGAATTCTGATGTAGAAATGCATTATATGGGGAAATTGGACATACGAAGTACAAAAGCTTGGATTTTTAGAGTTAGATTCTCCCCATATTTGCTCGGATAGGTTATCATCGTGTAAACCACACCTCCCTCATATCCACTTGGATAGGAAATCATTTGAAATGCCTTTCTAGGTTGCATAATTATTGTAGTTTAAGGAGTTTTAATGTAGAAATGTATTCTATGGGGCAGTTGGACATACAAGTTGAGCTCGGAATTTGAGAGTTAAATTCTCCCCATGTCTGCTCGGATACGAAATCATTGTGTCACATCCCCATTCTGCTTGGATGGGAAATGATTGCGTATACCACCCCACCTTTCATATTTCAAAGTTTTCGTCATTATTCATGGAACAGAGGATGTGATTTTGTTAGAGCTAAGACAGAGTAGAAAGGGTGTAATGGAAGATTCAAAGAGCAAACGTTTATAGAATGTGACAGGTTGGGGGGGATCTAGTTATTTGATTTTATCTGATATTTACTTATTATTTTCAGAGGTGTAGATACATGTCATGCTGGCCTTTTCCCATTATGAACTACACTCTAGTGTTTACCTGACAACCCAAAATTTTCTTTCTTTAGGATTGGAGGTGGGTTGGGGGTGTGGAAGTTATGCTTCTAGAAATTTATTTGACGTAGATTTTATCAAGCCACGTAAAAGGTGCAAATCCAACTTTTGTGGTATTGCGGAAGAAAAAAACCTGGTGTTGGAAGATTGTGTGCAAACAGTGGAAAAAGGTGGTTTCGGGAGAGATTATAAAACATAAAGCATTTGTATCTAGTGGTTTTTCACTAAACATGGTAAGGTTTCATTTATAAGAATGCAGCTTGCAAGTGTACTGTCCTAAGTGAGGCTGTGGGAGCAACATGGTCGGTCCATTCTACCCTTGAGGAGTACCATCCTCAACTTTATGGCTTTCTTACTCTTGGCAGCTTGTCTGTTGCAGATCTTTTCTGCCAAGGTTTGGTTACAAGTGCTGATGGTGGTTGAGTGCGGTGAGCTCACAAGTGATGCTTATCTACTTGGAGGGTTTACATTTAATCTTTTTTGGGTCACCTTATGAGAAGGATGAGAGAATCTGGACTCTGATGTAACATGTCATTTTCCATATGAAACCAAATTTCTGGCTTGATAATTGATCCTAATCTTCGATAATTGTCACATCCTGATTCTGTTCAGGAGAAAAGAGGGTCAGCAGCAAGCCAGGCTGTCACTGTGTTATATTGGACCAAGAATGGACCAATAGGCTTAAATTTGAAAAGTACACAGAGCTTGATGTTGGGTTTTTTTTATTTTTATTTTGTTAGTTCTGTTGTGAGGTTCAGAGCTTCCTTTTGCGGGATGCGGTGAAGTGCTTAGTGGGATGTGAATGTAGTTTAGTGCTATTCCAAGCCCGAGTTTGGTGGGAACCTAACTCAGTGGATCAGGTAGGACTCCTAATTCATGTCCTCTTGGCTGTTCTCTTTGTTTCGCTCGAAACAGGCCAGATCTGAAAGTTTCCATTCTTGTGCATACTAGTTATAATTTTCTATTCTGCATGCTAACATCTGTTAGTTTTCTTCTCAAGCCCTAACCAGTTTGTTTATGCCAACATATCTGCAATCCAAGGCCATCAAACACCAGTTCTCTGCTATGTCTAAGATTCTAGTTCCTCGTCATTGCTTCTATTTTCTACTTGTTACTAATAGTTTGGGCACTTCCAGTTTCCATTCACCCAAGTTTTCTAATCTGATGTTTTGCTTCTATTTTGAAATTAACTTTGCTAATTTTGCTTCTAGTTGCTATTTTTCAATTGTTACTAAACCTGAACTTTCTACGTCAGCTTCTAGCAACTTGCTAACTCATTGATATCTCCAATTTATGACTTCCTAAATTCTTGAATCTGAATGTTGTTTACTGTTGGTTCTTAAGTATGACTTCTTATTTTAGTGACTTTTATGTTTTTCAAGACTACCTTATATCTATAAAACCATCCAGTATCAATTAGATTAATGTATTCGACAAACTTGTTTTGTTTGATTAATAGATCATTCAACCAGAATTGCATGCATATATGATTTGCCTCTTTATGTGTGATCCTACCACAAGCTAATCTCCCACTGGACTTCACTACACGACAAGAATTTTGAGCATAATTCAAAGTTGATGGTCCTTTGGCAGGGGTTTTTCTGAATATATGGGTGGAGGTGGAGACATAGCCTATCAACAGCTGTGCAGTGAGATCACATTAGAGTTCAATGGTTGCTCAAAACAAGTAGTTTACTGAATCATGATAAACCTTTTCTTAACTAATTTTTTCCCTCTAGCATATTGCACTGAAGTTTGAATTCTCTAACATTGATGCAGGTCCTTGAAATGGAATCTCAATTTTCGAATCCTGATTTCTGCCGAGATGATCTAGCTCGCTTATTAAGAGATGTTCAGGTGCAGGAAAAGCAAAAGTTGCATCTGGTAATTTGCTACTCGTTAATCTTTAACTTGTTTTATTTGGGTTTTTGTGGACTGGGAAACTCTACAGTTTGAACTTTTTAATCAGTGATTTAGTCTGTTAAGGATTTCAGTGTATGTATTTGGATGTGTGTGTGGGAATTCAACGTGCTCTAATGTTTACCAAGGCTCCATGACCATTCCTGAACTTTTTTGTTGATTTCATTTCCCCCCTTAACAACAAGTGTATGTACTTGGATGTTTGTGGGAATTCAACATGCTCTAATGTTTACCAAAGCTCCATGACCATTCCTGAACTTTTTCATTGATTTCATTTCCCCCCTTAACAACACAGTTGCTTCCTATTTCAGATATGATCACAGATTTGATCTTTGGGCTTGCTTGCATCTGAGATCAATAATCTGGATTTTCAGATTGCGTTGCCTTTCCCTTCATTTGGTTGAACTTTTGAATATTATTCCAGCTGACCCCAGTTGTTTCACTGTTATTCCTTTTCAAACCTAACAGAAGGATTTTGGTGCTTTTGGATCCAGTCAGCACTAGGACCGGATGGCTCTTTTTGGTTTTTTTGCCAATATAGAACCTGCCCTTATTTAGTCATTTATCCACTTAACTTTGAGCAGAGCTGCAAATGATGGGACTCACCTAACAGAGGTGGGTCCTGTGAGTGTAGGTCAATGCCTGAATTCTGCCAACTGCATTTTCTACTCTACCTGGAATTGTAGTATATAGATAAGTTTTACATGGCTCGAAACAGGGTTAAGGCAGTTACATTTGGCCCTTTCCAGAACCTACTAAATGCAGGAGCCTTGTGCACTGGGTATGGCTTTATAGAGAAGTTTGACATGGCATTAGTTGAAATAGCTGAGGTAAAAGCAGCAAATCCTTGGACCAACCCTAATCCACTTGATCATCCAGTTTGAGATGAACCAGTTCCAATTAAAATTTTGGCTTATTAGGATATTTAATTTTTTTTCAGGGCTATTGGGTTTGTCTTGGAATTTCTTTATATTTTAGGATCCCAAGTGGATTTTAAATTTAGGATAACACTTATTTGGGTCAGGAGTGTCTAGTTTTTTTTTTTTTTTGGGGGTTGGGGGGGGGGGGGGTTTGTTTTGTTGAATACTCATCCAATCATCGTCTATTTCAATGGAATAGAAACAAAAGGCTCCCCCTTCTTTTCCAACACCCCAACGTACTCTATTTCTTCTCAGGTTTCCCTTCTTTTCCCCATTTGTCTTCCTCACTTCTTCTATCTGCCATTAGTTCTTTATTTTGGGAGAATTTTTTTCCCTTCCATACTTGCACTGTCCTAGTTATTGGATAAAGTGCATATATGGTTCTAGAGACCAAGGTGATCTTGTATATATTATAATGAGGCTATGAGCTTTAAAATATGTCATTCTTCCATTTTGAATTCAATGTTCTTATGACAGACTCTGAGGTTGAACTGGAATTAAGTCCTCGATCAAATCAAGCCAGTTCAACTAGTCAACTATTGGGTCTATACATTTATACAGCTCTAGCCTTTGAGAAAAGTGAAGCTTTTCTTGATGCTTAGACCTCACTTACCCTCTTATTGGGACCTGCAAAGAGCTGAGTTTCTTTGCTTTCTTTTGTCATTGTGTCTGTGAGTGTGTGTCTCTGTCCCCAGCTGAATCATTTGTTCATGTTGGATCATCCTGTGGAAACTTAAGAGGGTTTTAATGTTTGAGACATGTTGGTGTCCTTTAGTTCAATATAGCCTGTCTGACCTGGAAACATGTATGGGGGTGAGAGTTCACTGGAAGATCTGGTCCAAGCTTCAAAGAATCGTAAAATTCACTTAAATTTTGATCCGAGTCCTCTACTAACCGTAAGGATACTTGGGTTCTGTTATGTTCGTATGGAAATGCCTTACAGAAAATGTCGGCTGTATTTAGACATGTTCAGCCAGTGTATACAGATGACCTGTCTATGAAATTTCTGTACATTTGAATTCATACCATATTTTAGGGAAGAGAGAAAAGGTTATGGGCGTTAATGTTAAGTGTTACTTTGTGGAGTATATGGTGGGCTGCTGGAGAGAATATTACAGTCACACATTCTTTATATTGAAACCAGCCAAATGAAAAGATTTTACTTCTTTTCACCCAACTAATGGAGAGCTGCTGCTTTGCCATTGTGAGGAAATTCTACATTTAGGGCTGAATTAGATTCCTTCTGTGTACATTAAATTGTTAGCATAGGTATCCCATTCGAAATATACTCATTTATCAACACTGCCTACTGTTTCTTGAACTGACAAATGAATGATGGGGAGGGGGAATAGTAAACTTCTCGACTCATTAATTTTTTGGGACGGACCTTAAAGTAAGAGGTGTAAATGCAAAGGACTTTCTTTGCAGGATTGAGTATGAGATTGTTTTAGTACATTTTATGTTTCAAGCATCTCCCTGACCCCAAGAATGATCTTGTTGGGCTTCATCTGGATTACTTTCTTAACCAGCTTGCTATCCCTGTCCCTTTGCATGTGGTTTCTGATCCCTGGAAAACATTACTTCCCAAAGACAGCTACAATTCAGATTTTAAAGAAGGCTGGTCGTCCCTCAGAACGTTTGGTGACCCATGAGCATTGCAGATATAGCAACCCAATGCAGCATGAGTGTGTGCATGTTCGTGAATTAACGGAAGCTGCAGCAATTGAGGATGCTGAGGCGGATGCAGAGTATGACAATGCACTTAATGAAGCCATCAGAGGGGTGCAGGATGCAGTGACAAACATAAATGAACATCTAGAGGAAGTGAGATATGAGATTGAAGCACTAGAAGCTGAGTAACTTTTTAACCCTCGTTTGATTTAGATAGCTTAACTGTTGAGACTATTTTGTACATGCCTGATATTATGCATTTTAATTTGTTGGACAAAGGTTTTCTCCAGAGGGTCTCAGAGTTTGTTTAGACGTGCAAGAAGTGTCTGTGCAGTTGCACATTGGATTAAACTAAAATGGCAATTTCAATATATATGATCAAGATATAGTTTTTTCCTGCTAGTCTTTTAGTATTTGTCAGTTATTCTTTTGTTCCAAGGTCCTCCAAGAGGGAGGTGGATTCCATGGACAGGTTGCCCCCCTCAAATGAGCAATTGAGTGGTCTTCTACCACTTCATGGCTTAGCTTTGGTCTGCAGATTCCATTGTTTGTAATGACTCTTTAGCTCAATGAAGTTCCCTTCGTGTGGGTGGTTTTTTTTTTGGAAGAGAAGAGGGGGGGGGGGGGTGTGTTGGAGGAGAAAGAAAAGAGAAGTGTGGACAGGTGAGTCTGAAGACCCTTGTGTCATGTGAAGCTTCATTCAGCAAGGATAGTTGGATAAGTGGCGAAGGTGTGAAAATCCTTGTGGTCAAGGTCGCCGTAGCACCATTCCCTTTCACATGGCAAATTATGTGTTAATCCAGGGACTAGAAACTTCTGGATTGGTAAGAGACAAGAAGCTTGTCCCAATCTCATATCTCAACGGCCAGCTCCATCAAGAGTAGAGAGAACTCAAAAAATTTAGGGTTGGGTAAGGGAGGGAGGGAACAGGACGGGGAGCCATTGTCTTCTGTTGATTTGGTTTAGCCTACTGGATCCATTGTTCCTTATTAGTGTAAACATCATTTCCTCCATGCCAAGTTGCTCTTACTCTTTGATTAAAGCCTACAGGGCATTTAGTTTTAGCAGCAGCACTCTATAGGAGGGAATTGGAAAGATCTCTAAATGTTTGTGAATGAAAAAACAAGAATCCATTTACTCATGGCTGCTTCCCTCTGAAGAACGACAGTAAAGCTAAGAAAACGAAAAGGATGCACAGCTTTGCGACACAGATTCAAGTGTCTTCCTAGAATTTCTTCAACAATTAAGTGGTGATAGTAATAGCTGCCTCAACAGAAAGTTTCCCACCTTACATGGGAACTGCAAGGCTAGTAATGGCCAAAAAAGAGAGAGGCTACTATGCTACAACTGTCCAACCCAATTAACAGGCAGCAGGCCTGAATTGTAGTAGCTCATAAGAACTTGCAAATATGGATTATGGGACGAACTGGTCCTCCAATGCAAGGTAGGGTCACTGCTATGGAGTTCGACCATGGGTGATCCAACCTTTGATCTAAAAGAAGTGAGTATACACCATTGAGAACTAGGACTGACACGATTAATCAAATCTGGCACATGTAGGAAAATCAACAAAGAAAATATACTTTAACCATCATTACAATTTCAAAGTTTACAATGTAAGACCTTGAATCTGATTGAGATACAAAAAGAATAGAACTGAAACAAATGTAAGCAACAACTGAGGAAAATTTCTATTTCTGAACAAGTAATCTGAAATTAAGGTACAAAGCCAGCAATCACACAAGAGTTCAATCCAGTTGGCAATCTAACTTTTTGGTTCTCCTCCAGCAGCAGTGATCAATGTCAAACCTGGAAAGAATAAAGCAACTGGAGTCACCAAAATGGACCATGTATCATGGTTAAGAAACAATGAATATTATCCATGCACCGTTTAATTTCAACTGAAACAAGTTGATAGACAGCCCTTTCAATTCTATATGTCAATTCAGGACCATAGAGCGAAACTAAAGGACGAGTTGGTAGTAATTTCCCTGGGAGAACTCCAAGAATACAGGTTTAATGTATACCATAAAAAGGTATAACAGAGAAACAAACATCAGAGCTGTTATAAAGATCAGGGAAATTGGTATTATATGTTTTCAAGATATTTGGAATGAGACCAACTTAACCAGTAGATGGTGTTCTGTATGATCACATCAACTATAACAAGTTTTAAATGCATGCCCAGAAGAAGTCATCCGCTAGTAAAAGGTGAGAAGACATGCAATTTAACTAGAAGTTTTATCTGTTTTCCTCCTTTTACTTCCTTTTGTTTTTTATTTTTACCTTGCTGGCAATGTTGCTGGAGAGCCAATCCAGTCCTTCATACAATCCCTCACCAGATGTAGCACAGGTACTCTGAATGTACCTGGGAACAGAATCATTCTCGATAGTCATTGAATGCATTACAAGCACAAGAAGGATATTGAATGAAAAGCTATCAGAAAAACTAGCCATTCAGCTCGATTTTATTTTGAACAAAGTAGAGGAACATAGGAAAAGATCATCAAATATGCACAAGAAGGAAATCAGGAGAAATTTACCAGGTTCGTTGACGCAGGGAGTGCAGACCAAGCTTGTCAGTAATTTCAGCAGCATTCATTGCATTAGGAAGATCTTGCTTGTTGGCAAACACAAGCAAGACAGCATCTCGAAGTTCATCCTGAATCAAGATGTTTGTTTCTCAGTATGATCACCAACACACAATGCCAAGAGAAAGAGTGAATAACCAGCATAAAACTTTTACCTCATTCAGCATCCGGTGAAGCTCATCCCTTGCCTCAACCACACGGTCTCTGTCATTGCTGTCAATTACAAAGATAAGGCCCTGTGTGTTTTGGAAGTAGTGCCTCCACAGTGGTCTGATCTGTTATAGAGCATCAGTTACGGAATATGAGCAAGATTGCGATAAATGAAATTCCTACAACATCAGTACGTTTCATTGGACTTATCAAGACAATAGTAGATTTCAAGTCCAAATGGTCCTTACCTTGTCCTGACCCCCCACATCCCAAACTGTGAAGCTGATGTTTTTGTATTCCACTGTCTCTACATTAAAACCTACAACCAACGAAGAATGTATTTAGTTTTCCACCATTTATAAGCCAGAATATCCAGATCTGACAACAAAGCGATAACGGAAAGAGACATTTTACTTTCAAGTTTAAGCCACGGTAGATCTATCATTTTTCCGATTTTCTTATTCAACGTTAGCACGGTAGACACAAAAAGAACACAAAAAGACGCACAGATCCGAAATGTAAAGATATCAATTGCACTACATTCAAAGAGATCCGCAGTAGATATAAAAACAAGAACGCACGCAGTTCTGAGCAGCATTGATTTAAAAAAAAACAAAAAGCATTGCAGAACCCCACGGATGGCAATTCCGTTTGATGTGAGATCATGATCGGTCCACCCAAACTTAAAACCAAAATACTCGAAAAAAACATAAAAAGACGGTGAATCAATTCAATGGAAACAAGCAGAACTGACCAATGGTAGGAATGGTGGTGACGATCTCTCCCAGCTTGAGCTTATAGAGGATGGTAGTTTTACCAGCTGCATCAAGACCAACCATGAGGATCCTCATTTCCTTCTTCGCAAAAAGACGACTGAAAAGCCTCGAGAATTGGAGCCCCATTCTTTCGAAGAAGCTGAGAAATGCCGAAGAACCAGATCTGAATGTCAGACGAAAAGAAGCGACAAAACCAACAGAAAAAAACAATCTCTAACCTTGGAGAGAGGGATAATCAAGGAGAGAAACACGTTTAATGGAGAATTCAGATCCCTTACCAGTCAGATCTCGAAATGCAGATCGAGGACAAGAAACGTTGCAGAAGAAAGTTTTCAAATCTTGGGGGCTTCAGGAGAGGAAGCGATGAGGAAAGTAAATGAGCATCTCTGCCTTTTATAGCCGGCCGAGTTGGTGTTCCACGCTTCGATGGCTCATGAATATTTTTTTTCCCAAAACTGCCCATGATAAGTAACAAATACCACACTTGGTCATGAGAGAAGTGTATACTACAAGGAAACGGAATATTAATGGCGCGTAATTCAGGCGCAAGAACTTAATGCTGTGCATTTAATACCCAATATATGCCGCCAACGGTCGAGATTTTTGAGGTTTTGATCTCAACCGTCCATCTTGCAAGTGATTGAAAGTGATGCGAACGATAAAGAAATCAAAAATAAATAAATCTCATTAACAAAATGTTGTTGATTTTCATTTTTTTTTTGTGTAAAATTTTTACTGAAATTCTTTTCTTTTGGTTAGTAAAAAATGTTGCTGAATTCTAATGAGGAGATTTTGATCATAGAGATGTCAATACTGTTAAAGATTAGATGTTGAGTCATTATCTCTAATGTCAACGCGGCCTTTGATATATATTTTTTCCCTGAGGAGATGTGTAGTTTTTCATATTGTTTGGATCATTAATCCGTTCATGTGTCTTAAAATGAAATAATAAATCTCTATATAAAATATTTCATTTCTTACTCTAGAAGATAACATGCAAGACTATATTCTTCATAGTTAATATATAATTCTTTTTGAAAAAAAATTATTTCATAATATAGATATTTTTAAAATTGACAACAGTTCAAAACCAATCATCAAATGCCACATATCAAATAAATGTGAATTGCCTTATTCAAAAAAATATTAAAAAACAAAAGAATTAAATTAGAATAGGGGGAATTTACATCTTTTAAATTTAATTTTGGTAGATGTCTTACCAAAAAGAAAAGATTTATTTTGATGATATAATAGCTCCAATCATTCAATGCCATGCATGCAACAAGATGGTGTGCAAGTATGGTAAGTTCAAGGAAATCATTATTTTTTTTTCTCACACTTTTTATTGAAAATAATTTAGGACTTTTTTTATATCAGTTCTCATTCTCTATTTTACCTATTCAAAATAAATGAATACAAGATTTCTGGTAAAAAAGAAAAATGTTTGGTAGCTTTTATCCAAAATAAATTATGGAATGAAAAATAAGTTTGATCTATCAAAGTAAAATAATAATAATAATTAACATATAGAGCTAACCACCAAGGGATTCACTCACTGGTGAACATACCGAGGTGCAACAAGTTCAAGAGGTTCTAGAAGAGCAGCAGGGGCAGATTTCTTTCGATTCACAGGGGGCTATTTCATATATTTAAACAGTTTTGGGGGGTTGTTTCGTAAATTCAAAAAGTTTGGGATTGCTTTGCAAATTTGAAAAGTTTCAGGGTTTTTCCCGTAAATTTTAAAAAGTTCAGGGGCTTTTTCTCCAATTCAACAATTCTAGGGGTTTGATTGTAAATTCAAATAGTTCCAGGGAGCTATTTGTAAATTTGAGTGATTTCTTCTTACGATGGCTGATCCTATATCTCTTTTGTCTGATAAATCTGAAGAGTCTCCTATATCTTCCATTTATAGAGATCGTGGGTTTTCTCCACTTTAGATGACCACTGTGAAACTTAATGGGATGAATTATCTTAGATGATCTCATTCAGTTTCCTTTGCTGTTGGTGCTCGTGGTCTTACTGACCATCTTGATAGGACTTCTACCAAACTTTCCACACTTGGTCTGCAACTTTCTAAGTGGTATACAAATGAATTCTTGGTCATGGTTTTTCTCCTCAACTCCATTGAATCAATCATAGCAAAGAGTTATCTCCTCTTTCTTGATGTGGCAACTATTTGGAAATTTGCTAAAGATACATACTCTAGAGTAGACAATGATGTACAATGCTTTGAAATTAGACTTAAAATCAATTACCTACAACAAAAGGACCCTTACTCTTTCTCAGTATTATAGCACTCTTCGTGATATTAGTAGACTTTAGATTTCTATGGGAAGTTTACATCGTAGAATGCTGAAGATGCTATTGCTTATCAACAATGGGAAAATAAACAGAGAGTTTATGATTTTTTGGCAGAATTGAATATAGAATTTGATCAAATTCGCACACAGATTCTTTCTAGAGAGCCTTTCCCTTCTCTGGCTCAAACATATGCCATGGTAGATATAAATGACAGTTAAAGGACAACTGGGGTACACACTCAGACATTTGATATATATATATAATATATATATATATATATATATATATATATATATATATATATATATATATATATATATATATATATATATATATATATATATATATATATATATATATATATATATTTTTTATATGCATTAGTAGTTGGTTATGACAATAATAAATCTAGTTCTAGTGATTTTCGCCCATCAGTAAAATGCGAGTATTGTGGAAAAGAGCATCATAGAAAGGACAAGTGTTGGAAGTTGCGTAGACATCCAACAAATTTTCGTAGAAGAGATAGGAAAGGAACCAAGGGCAGCAATCAAGCATATGCAAATCAAGCCAATTTTGACACAATGAGTACTCCAACACCTCTTTCCTCAGATGATCTCTAGAACCTTTGCCAGTTGATGTCTAGACTTGACTCATCTTCTCCAATACCGACTTTTAGTGCGAGTATAGCCCCTGTCATTCACTACTCTACTTTTAGTGTATGTGGATGATATTGTGATCACAGGCAGTAATGAGGATGAGATTTCAACATTGAAGACTTTTTTAGGAATCGAATTTGAGATCAAAGACATTGGAAAACTCACATATTTCTTAGGTTTAGAGTTGGCATATTTTGCTAGTGGTGTATCTCTATCCCAGAGGAAGTATACATTTGGATCTTTTTGAAGAAAACCGGGATTTTTAGGATGAAAGTCTGCTGAGATTCCTATTAAGCCTAACCTACACTTGAAGGCAAAGGAAGGAGAACCAATTGACAAGATAAGGTATCAAAAATTAGTAGGAAAGTTGATCTATCCATCTCACACTAAACTAGACATCACATTTGCAGTTAGTTTTGTTAGCCAGTATATGCATGATCCCTACTCCTCACACTTGGATGCAGTATATCGGATCTTGAGATACTTGAAGGTCACTATAGGAAAAGAGATTTTAATTTCAACTCATGGACATTTGAAGATTGAGGCATATACAGATGCAAACTGGGCAGGATGTCCAGATGATAGGAGGTCTACCTCTAGGTATTGTGTGTATGTGGGAGGTAACTTTGTGACTTGGAGAAGCAAGAAACAATTTATGATTGCGCGGTCCAATGCCGAGGTTGAGTTTAGGGCGATTGCTCAAGGCATTTGTGAGGTACAATGGCTTAAAATGCTGCTTTAGGAAGTTGGGGTAGATTTGGAGGTTCCTATACAGTTATACTCAGATAGTAAATCAACGATCAACATTGCTCACAACCCAGCATAACATAACGGGACTAAGCATGTGGAGATTGACAGACATTTCATCAAAGAGAAGGTTGAGGCTGGGTTGATCCATATTATCCTTTGTTATTTCAAACGAGCAGCGGGCTAATTACTCACAAAGAACTTGAGCACAAAGGTATTCAATTACATTATGAGCAACTTAGGCATGATAAATATTTATGCTCAAACTTGAGGGGGAGTGTTGAAAGTATGGACTGAGGTTTTCTAATTAAAATAGGACTCTGTTTCCTAATAAGTCTAGAGTTAGTTTTTTATTTGTTTTGCATTTCTTTTTCCTACTTAGTGTGTGACTTTACTAGATTGTAACTATAAATACCCTATTGGGGTTTACGAATAATATACTTTCAGAGCAATTCTTCACATTACAACATAAACTTATGAGGAAATATAGAATATGATCGATATTTCTAAATAATGCTTGGCTGCTCAAAGAGTTGATTATTATTGATTTTGGTCTTAGGATTGGTAATGCTCTGATCAAGGAACGTTTATTCGGCGAATTTCGTCGAAATATCGCTGAAATTCGCTGGTTTCGCCAGAGGGCGAAATAAAAAGGACGCCGAAACCGATATTACAATAGATTTTCCGGCGAAACCAAGAATTTCCGGCGAACTTCAAAATTTTTTTTTTTTTTTTTTTCCTACTGCTCTGAGTCTGAGATGGGTAGTAGGCTAACAGCCACTGCTATTTCTGCCGGAGAAGAAGAAGAAGAAAGAGAGAGAGAGAAAGAGACATCTGCTCCTTGAGTTTGAGGTGGGTAGTAGCAGTTTTTGCCGGAGAAGAAGAAGAAGAAAAAGAGAAAGGAAAAGGAAGAGCTGTAGAGGCTAATACCGTTCAGTTCGTTGCCGCCGAGATCTCGGCGATTATTCGCCATTTCGCTCGGTTCGCCGCCCGGCGAACCGAGCGAAACAATCGAAGATTCGTTCCCTGGCTCTGATAGAATGGGACCAATTAAGGAGCAATTAGCTAGGAAAAAAATCCTCTGCTATGCACATCTCTCTACTGTGCACAGCAGTGCAGCACTACAGTTTGACACGTGGAATATTCATAATAAATGGCTCAGATTAGCAAACAGGGTTTTAAGTGAAAAATAACCATTGTGTGACCCGTTTTAGCCAAAACCGATCCGTTTTTAGCCAAAACCGACAAACAAGACCATTCAATGAAGTCGTCATCGTCTTCTCTTGATTCATCCTCTGCAATCTGCTACGATCCATATACAGACTAACCCATACAGAGAAAAACCCTAACGCCCCTAACACAAAGCAAACTAGCCTCACCTGCATTCAACTTTTGATCTAAGCCTGGATAATTAGGGTTTTGATCTGTTGATGGAGGATGCTGCAGAGATGGGTATGTTATGTTCATCTTCAAGGTTCAAGAAGATCGAGGAGTTTGAGGATGAAGATTGTGTTGGCACAGCAGCTTTGTGGGTTTGGTATGAACGACTTCGAGTGGAAGAAGATAAAGAAGAGTCTATTAAAGATGGGGAGCTCGTCATCATCGATGTCTTCGGCTTCTTCAGATCTATCATGGAATGGGCAAGTACAGAGGAAGGCAAGTTGCAGAGCCAATATGGGTTTTCATTGTTTGTTTATGCTTGGAAGAAATGAAACGGGTTCATTCAACTGATTTTTTTCCTGCTAATTCTTTGTTTCATGGAAGGTTTTCTTTAGGGACTATAATACTTCAATTTCATTACTAACCCATTTATTCAAGAACATAATTGAATAAATTGTTCTTCCAAATAGGAAAACAAAAGAACAGATTGATGGCTTATCGTCATCTTCTACTGTTAAAAGGAAAAATATTCTCTATTTTTTCTGTTTTTAGCAGTGATGAATGCTTTTGATAGTTTGGTAAATTTGATTGAATGAATTTGTTCAAGCAAATATTTATGTCGATTGCTTATTCTCTGATACAAAACCGAAGGAAGAAGAAAAAGAATTCAATCTGAATGCATCGACTTAAGGTACCATCCTTGCTCATTGTTGGAGTTTATTTGGATTATTGTGAATTTCATATGAAACGCCTACCCAGGAGAGCTCCTACATTTTGTGTGTTCTAAAAAATTCTCTATCGCGAACCCACGACTGCCTATTCGGATTTGTTGTTGTCTCTTCTTACCCTGTTTGCTATTGATCCACAGAGGTTGTCTTTTCCATTACAACAGCTGATACCTGTTTTCACAAATGGGAATGGGGAATTGTGATTAAACCACTGGGTGCTTCTCCATTAATGTGAGATGGAGGAAAGGTATTGAAAGAAAAACGATGGGATGCTACGATTTTAGAATCGGGTCTTAAAAACGGGTCGGTTTTGGCTAAAACAGGTCACAAAATGGTTATTTTTCACTTAAAACCCTATTTGCTAATCTGAGCCATTTATTATGAATATTCCACGTGTCAAACTGTGGTGCTGCACTGCTGTGCACAGCAGAGAGATGTGCACAGCAGAGGATTTTTACCCAATTAGCTAGGAGCATACCATCAAGAAACAACTCTGCCAATTGGTAACCAGTGAGTTATATATATATATATATATTGGTCTAAGTGTTGTTAATGTCCTCATAGAATGGAAACAATTAAGGATTGATTAGCTGGGACAATAACCAACTTGCTTATTAATAACCAGTCTTGTCCCTTTTTGGTTTGAGTACCGACTACATGATTGGTCAGTTTCAGTCCTGGTCATCAAAGGTGCAAAAGACTAATTAGGCCTACTGAAGCCAATCAGATTTACCAGGTTCACACCCCTTCTTGCATGGGCACTCAGATTGAGATGGTCACTAAGCTTCCATGTTGGACACAAAATTTTACTATGAACTAAGCTATCATATTGCTAGCAAAGACACACCCCAACCGCTCCTCCTAACAAATCACCCCAAAACAGAAAAACCACAGCAAAAAAACATAGAAACAAAAATTTTGTATGTAATAATATTAATAATTCATATTTATTAACAGTCAACAGTGATAGTAACTAATTTTTTGTCACTCCATTTGTTATTTTGATAATTTCTTTGGGATGACTTTGTGAAATTTTTTGGATGAACTTTTTTTTTTGTTTTTTGGAGTAAGCAGCTAGTGAGTGATGCAGATATGGAGGCTCCAGAGTGCGAATATGGAGTTACCTGTCCATATTGTTTCTCAACCAAGTCCGAAGAAGAGAAAAAGAGGGCAAGAGCAAGACAACGGCAGTTTGAGACTTGGGGTGTTATTGGTGGTCCTGACAATGGTCGTTGGTCATTCACTCCTACATATGGTAATAGGAGAGAGTCTTCTCTGTTTTCAAAATCAATCTAGAACTTGAGGGTGTAAATTTTGAGTTCTCAAGCAGATTATTATTGTTTCGCTTTGGTAGCCAGCAGGTTTCTTAGGATGTGATGTGTCTCTAGATACTGTATGTGTACTGTATGCAATAAGAATTGAATTATGGTTCCCTCATTCATAATTTTCTTTGGGGGCAAACATCAAGGTATAGAACTCCTGTTTCCTTATTGAATTGGGTGCCATCCATTGTGTCCTTGTACATGTTATGGCCTTACTTTATGGAATTAATTGATGCTGCTGCATTGACTCTGATTATCCCATTATGAGGTGGTGATGGAAAATCATGTCCTCTGCCAGATTTCCCAGAAGCCAAGTCCCATGAATTCTTCACTGTACGTAGATCAATTTGCAGAGGTTTTCTTCTACTAATCTTTTAGTTGTGTAGGCTCTTGAGGTTTTTTTTTTCTTCTGGGAACTGTAGCTTGTATATATGGGGGACAGGCTTTGGATTCAAGGAGATTTGAATTATTTCTTCAAATCTTGCTTATGTGTGTCTTGGGGTATGGGGTTTTGAATTTAAAAAGCAAGGTATTATTCTTTCATGATTTTTTTTGAGTACTATGTGCCTGAAATGAAGTTTGCACTCAACAATTGAGCCCTCTTAGTCCTGTATATTCAGGAACAGGGCTATCAAATGGTTGACTGTGAAAGCCATAAGGCAGTGCTTTTGACCACGTATACTTTTTCGATGCCCTCTATCGGCAATCGTTTGACGGAATAGCCTTGTGAGAAGTACATGCCGGAGTTTGCAGCTCAGGGTCCACCATCTAGACCTAAACTCCATAATCAGCTCAAAGACTTGGGAAAAAGGTCAAGTAAGGGCCGGTTGAGTTGCTTCATTGATCTGAAGGGGATGCATCGACTTGATCGTCGGCTGTTCCGGTTCTTACTCAGGATGAGCCGTAACGGTTTATGGGTTTGCACAAGCATCAAGATGATTCAGAAAATGTAAGAAAATTTTGGAATGTCAGTAGCATTTCATGTTTGAAAGGATTCATAGATTTCGTATCCATGAATAAAAAGCCATATCTTGTAAGTTTATTTTAACAAGATCAAACAATTACTTAATTTTGAGGGGTGACTTTTTATCTTCTTTTTCACTTAATTGTAATATAATTGTTTATAATTATTTAGATAAAATTAAGGTTTGTTTTATCCAGCACTCTAGAAAGAGTATCTAAAGTTGCCTAAGCCCTTAATTTGGAATATAAAAAAATGTTGTCGGTAAAACACGTTTCTAATTTCTTATCCCAAAAAAAAAAGAAGAAAATAAAATTTATATAAAAAAGAATTACGTTCCCAAATTTAATTTAGGGGTGTAAACGGATCGGATAAGTATCCGCATTTTATTATATTCGGACATGTTCGAATAATATTCTATCGATTTTTATTCTGACGATAATTATTTCTCAAGTAAAAATTATAAAAATAAGAAAAATAAATTCAAATAAGTAATTTAATCGTATGGATAATATTCGGTAAAAAGGGGTTCGAATTATTGGAATTGTTCTAATCCAGTGGTAAACTGATAATGGCTTTATTATATTAATTTTTTGGCGGGAATGAATAGAAGAGGTTAACGGCTTGAGACAACCACTATTATCCATCAGTCTCGATTATTTGAATTTTTTCAAAGTTTACGCGTTTCATATGAATAAGGGAGTTCGAATCGTAATCGAAATAGAAGATCAATTCTCGTATGGGACTTCAAATCCTAATGAAAGTGCTGTTTTAATAGGAGAAATCACGACAGTGAGCTACTTATAGCTAACTAGGTTATGCAACTGCCATTTTTCGCTCTAGTTTTGAGCTTTTGTGTTGATCTCTTGTAGTGGAGTGATTTGGCGTAGCATTCGAAATGGAAAGACTTCCTGAAGATGAAGAGAGCGAGGACGAACGCAACCAAGAAATGATAGCAGATGTCTACCGAATCAACCGTGGGGGAGAAACTATGATCGTTCAAGAGGCTTCGAGGATTAAAAAAGAGATTGAAGCAAACGCTGATAAAGCGTCAGTGGTTTTACTAGAACCTCTAAACAGGCTTCTGCTGTTGGCTCTTTCTGTTGAAACATTGAATGATACCCACATCGGGTTTTCTGTGAGGCGTCTGAAGAAACACAACTCCAAGAGAGTTCGTGTAATGGCAACACTTCTTACTCGTAGGTGGAGAGATCGGGTGGACGAATGGGTGAATCAGGTGATCGAATCACAAAGAGCAGAAAAAGAAAATAGTGCAAAGATGGAGGTAACAAAAGCCGTCTCAACAACATCTAGTGTTGTGGTAATGAAAGATGCAATCAAACCCAAGAGAATATTGAAATTGAAATTGAAAAGTGCTTCGAAATTTGCTGCTGCTGGTTCTAAAGAAAAACTTAGAGATCAAATACATGGTGCAACGACAATATTGAAAGGTACCTCCAAATTTGCTGCTGTTGCTTCTAAAGAAAAACAAGATCAAATACATGGTGCAACACAATGTACCTCAACATCTGCTGCTTCTGGGATTGCCAAAGATGAAAAACTTGAAGATAAAATCAAGGCTTCAAAGAGGAAACTTAAGGAAGGGTATAAAATATTCGAGGATGCCAGGAAACGACGTAAGATACAAGTGTTAGAATTGAAAGATCTTCCTTGCAGTGAAAAGCTCGACAAACCTAAAGCTCATGTGAAGGGAAGGGCTCTTTTCGTTCCACTTGTTAAGAGGTTTTAGATGATTAATTATGAGCAGTGTTTTTGCTTACACGAATGATGTTCAATCAATTTAATATTCTGCTTAAGTTACTGTATGAACATAATTGAAAAGATTCTTGAAAATGTATATAATTAAGAACCACAGTTTGGTCTCATCAATAAAATGTTTCCATATATTTGGCTTTGGCTCTCTTATTTTTCATTCGATTCATAATTTCAGATTAGAAACCAAGTATTTTGAGTGGTTGCAGACTTGCAGTACGTAAGCTCAATTTGAAGGAACTTCAATTTACAGTTGAATTAAGGGCTGAGCATGTTGCTGGTTTTCATAAACAATCAAACTACATTTAGGAAAGAATATGGTAAACTGTTCTGAAAACCCTACCCTGTCCGATCACTCCTTCATCTTCCCAAACCTTGGAATTCATGGCTCCTCATCCCTCCACCAGAATTCTTCCCCATTTGCAGATCCATTATCCCTCTACCTCTATTCACACTCAATCCCAATTGCAGCCCTAGATTACCAAACCCTAGTCTTAAAACTCTTAAACACGGAAATTTGAAACCTAAACCCAGATTGTTCACTGATTTAAGGCAGTTTTACTCTGCTGCCGAGCATTCGATAAAATTAAGCCATGGGATTCCTAGGGGCAGCAATCTTGATTAACAAAAGACCAACATCTTGAAAAGATGTATGAGTTGATAATTCACCTCCGGACACAAACTGTCAAAAGGGAAAACAAAAATAACACACAGCAGGATTTTTCTGAAGGAAAAAAGATGGGAAAAAAGAAAAAAAAAGAAAAAGCAAAATCCACTATGAGAAGAACGAAAACAAATCATCTGAAAAATTAAGTGCTCTGTTTTTCAATTCTGGCCTGATTGCCAAACAGAGTAATCCTGCATGCAGCGAGGGTGAATTCTCTCATTTTGACATTTCCAGATTTCCATTTGTTGTGGTTTACCTGCTCTGATAATTTTATGTGGATATCTTTTATTGTTTATTGTTGAGCAGATTGTTTATCTTGGGATGCCTATTGTGTCACCTATTGAAAGAGTTGGAAAGTATGTGAATCCAAGGGATTGGAATGCTTTGATCAAGGATCCAGATACACTAAGTAATTACAACTTCGACTGGGATCACCTGTGAGCTGTTGCATTGGTCAAACTTTACATTATTGGTTATTAAGTTAATTCATTTCAGTTGATTGGATAATTTTCTTTCAATTCAAATAATATCCTGAAGACCCATCATTCTTCATGGTCTGTCATGCCAATCATACTTGAGCTTGGCCTCTCAATCTGTAGACACAGTTTTTCCTCTTATTTTTTGCTTCGGGTTAAGAAGTACTTGTCAGTTTGCAAAAAGGGAAAAACATCTTTGGGGAAATAATTATGCTTACCATAGAAAAGTGGATGGTGGAAAGAGATTGCTTGGGTTGAGATATGAATCTGTGGGTTAGGATGTTGTGGTCCTTGTGGATGTGCATACATGATCAAGTTACTGGTTCATCCAAAAAGTATTAGGAAATAGTTCCTGAAATAACATTCAATATATTCCAAGATGCAGGTTTCTACCTTGTTGACCCATTTTCTTTTTTCCCTTCTTTTAATTCTTCAGGTGGTGATTGATGTGTGCAATGCTTATGAGACTCGAATAGGCCAGTTTAAAGGAGCAGTTGGTTGCATGCACCACAGCTTTTCTGGAGTTCCCATCATGGGTGGATGATCAGTTTCAGCTTGCTGGATCAGAGGGCTTACAATCGAAAATAGAGGTTGATGGTTCAAATGGAAGCTCCAAAGAAAGAGCTGATATTCAAGAACAAAAAATGCCAAGCCAGGTTGCAATGTACTGCATTGGAGGAATTCAATGTGAAAAGGCTTAAAGCTTTCTCCTTAGAAAAGGTTTTGAAGAAGTATGTCTCAACTTTGCAGTAAAGTTAGACTAGTACTTATCCATCTCTTCCAATCCTATTAGGACTACCAGACTACCTTCATCAACCAAATCACTTATCTGGGTAGTTGATATCATATTCTCCTAATTTCCAGACAAAAACGTGTGGTTCATTCTAATGTTTCTGTGGGGGATTTGTGCAACTAGGACATGCTTTAGTAACAGTATTTAAAGGTACTATGCTACTATGGTTTTATCATTACAGTACATTGGAACTACATATGTCAATACATGCCTCACTGTTTCTGGTGAAAATACTGTTCTCCACCTTCGGATGCCTTGTGATCCTGCATGCCTGAGTTGTTTCCAAAATATTGTTTGCTGCTGGTGGTGCTTAACAGCCTCTCTTGCAAATTTTCATATCAGGCAACGTTCATTCTACTTGTTTTTTCTGGAAGATGACTCAAATAAATATTTTGTTGTCCCTTCACTGCTGATCTGGTTAATGTCCTTGTGGGCAAGGGGGTTGAGAGGGGAAGTAAAAATTTAGGAGGTACACATGCATTATGACTTAATTAGAAAAGATACTGAAAATGCCAATTGAAAGGATAGAAATCAGAATATGTTATGCTTTTGTACTTCTTTGAGAACATCCCATATAATGTTGTTTTGTTTCTCCTACATTGATTTATGGTGACTGGAATGACCTTATTCTGAACTTAGTTGGACAGTAACAGAGAGTTTGATTTTCTTTGACTCTCTTAACTGATTGTGGTGATTGTAATGGATATAATCTGAACTTGCTTGGATGGTCTCAATACTAATCAACTGTATTCCATGGTGGATAAAAGGGGAAAGGGAAAGTAGCATTTACAAAGGCATCTAAAAGACTTGCTTGTATGGAGTTATAAAACTTATTGGAATTTATTTTCTCCTTACTCCTTTAAAGTACTTGAGGAAATGGTAAGAAGGATGTGGGAAACACCACACAGACACACTGAATTTCAAATAATGAACTAAAATTAGTTACTACTTGTAAACCAAAGTGCGAAAGTTGTGTGAAATCTTGCCATGCATCAGGTTGAACTGGGGCTGGGTTTTGTGGTTTGGTAGACCCCACAGTCCCCTGCCTAAATGTTAGATTCAGCCCTTATAGATGGGGGAGGGATGCGAGTCCGGATCTGCGATCCCAACAGAGAAGCACAAAGTGCTCCCGGACGCTTCCTGACCACAAAATCTTGTGGGGCCAACGGTGAAAAACACTTGTTAGAAAAAAACAAATTTTTTTTTTCACTAGTGGGACCCACTGGTTTTTGTGGTCAGGAAGCCATGGGGAGCACTCTGTGCTCCACCGACGGGGAGAAGATCCGAATTCGAGGGATGCAAAGGTGTCTGAAATCTGCAATGTGTCAGATTGAATGGGGCTTAGATTTTGTGTGCTTTACCAAGTCCCTTGCTTAAGTATCAGCTTCACCTTAAATGGATGCACCAAGTGGCAAGACAAAGCTTTGAACACTAACGACTATGGGAGGTTGCCAACCTTGCATGCAAAGGCGTCAAAACCATGCTCGCACTGGTTGACTACTGAACCAAGTCGAAAAGCTCGACCAACTGTTTGCTTAAACATTTCAGTATTACAGTTTGCATTTTTTGGGATCATAATAATGGTTCATTCTTGGTCCTAACCAGTTAACCCAATAAGCCGGTTGATAAACCATCTGGTTGAGCAACCTGAGCAAGGACCGATTAGGGGTGTCAAATATGCTGAACCGATGACCCAAACCATGGAACCAATTAGGCTGTTAATTACCAAAATTAATACTTTTCTTTTCCTTCTCAATTATAGTCGTCTCTTTCTTCCAATTCCCTTTCAAAATTTCAATTTGTAACTAAAAAGGAAAAGTCTTGTAGTTCTTTTGACACCCTGACCATAAGATTTTTTTTTCTTCTTTTCTCCAGTACCATATTGGAAATTGTTGAAACCATGGAATGAGGTTTTCTAATTAGAATAGGACTCTGTTTCCTAATAAGTCTAGGAGTTAGTTTTTTATTTGTTTTGCATTTCCTTTTTCCTACTTAGTGTGGGACTTTACTAGATTGAAACTTTAAATCTTGGATTTCTCTTAGAGCAATTTTTCACATTAGAACATTGGTATCAAAACCTAATTTCGATTAGGGAGGAAAGAGGGAACTGGAGAAACTTTCTTTCTCTTGATTTCCTTCACTGCCTCGTTGCTCTCGCCTCTGCGCTGCCTTTACTTTCTGCCTTTGCTGCCTTTACCAGCTGCCTCTGCTGCTACAAACAAACAAATTTCTACTGTTCTTGCTGTTGACACAAAACCAATATCTTTGCCTCTTTGGAAGCCATTAATTAAAAACAAATCATTAGGGTTTAAAAAAATGGAGAAACAATAAGATTTTCATAAAGAATGTATGTTTACTATTAAATAATCAATTTGCATTTAAATTTTAAGTGACTCATACAAGAATAAATATAACGAGATTTTAAACCAGAATCACAAAAAATCAATTATGGATTTTGGGAGTTTTTGTATTATTTTAAACAAAAATAGAATTTAAAATAAATACCAAATCCATCCAAAGAGTAACAAAATGTCTGAGAGAATGAGAATTTATACCAAAAAAAGGCCTTTAGTAATTGTTATGTCCTTTAAAATACTCTAGAATACAATTTTAAGTGCATTAAATGATTAGATGATAGATAAAGTGACATAGTATGATACTTCTTAAGCTCCACATCAAAGATTATGAAGAATCCTGGAATAAGAAGCAGGGCGAAAAGGCAAAATGGGGAAAGCGAATTGGTCGAAAATTTCAATTTTATCCTACCAGATTGTTGTTCCAAATTCTGATTATGGGCCAACTGGTCCGTTGCTAGACCAAGCTACCAGTTGGCCCCTGAGAAACAAAGAAAGTGTATCTAGGTTGTCTCTGAAGATGGGAAGCTACCTCAAATGATTAAGTCAGAATTTGGTGAACACAAATTCTCCTAGAGAGGAGTAAATGCTCCAAGAAGATGAAGAAGGAATGTCTTCTTGGGTGGTTGGAAATCCGTTAATGTTCTTTAATTTACCTACTCGTGAGTGTTGGAATATATATTGAGTTCATACCTCTTACGTGGGACCACCCTCGCCTTTATTCCAATGAGGGTTGTGACTTCGTGGTGTTTGATAACAGCCGAGCCACTTTTGAGAGCTTCGCTGTTCCCCGTCGGTGTTGGCTCCGTGTGGTGTGCGTCCCTCCTTTGTGCCGTGGTGTCTGGTTTTGGTGGCTTCCTTGTAGCTTGACATTTATGAATCTTATGACTCATGCTGTTATGCATTGATTGCGTCGGATGGTTTCCTCTTGTCGTTTTTTGGGATTCTGTGGTTTTACAAACCCCCAGAGTCCATCTGCGTCTATCACCCGCCTTTTCGGTATTCTCCGTGCCTTATGTCCCTTCCGGTTGGCTTGTCTAGTTCGGTGGTCTACTCGTTCGGGTTTAAATCATTTTTTTATTTTTTTAGTTCCGCGCTTTTGTTTGGGATGGTTTACCTCTTCTCGGCCTGTCCTTATGGGTCTTGATAGTGAGGCCGGGTTCGTTTGATCCCCATATTTTACATTTCAGGGTGTAGTTTCGATGAACGATCTGGTTGGTCTAGTCTGTTCTTCCGTTGTTCGATTATGATTCTATGGGTTTTGTGGGTTTTGTTTGTGCCGTGCAGTCGGCTGTCCTGAACTCATTTTCATATCGTGTATTTGGCGGCTGGTTCTATGATTTTTAGTTATATACATATATCTTGATTTCTCACCAAGATTTTTGGTTTTATTTGAGATGGAACTTATTGTAAGAAACCTTTAGATCAGCCACTCCCTATAGTCGTGATCCTGTGACATGTGCACCTGGCTCACTCAGCATTTGGTTAATCAGTCTTCCTGTACCTCTTGTTTCTTGTATTAAATTTCCAGATATAATTTTATTTTTCTATATATTCGGCGACTCAATTTTATTAATTTAAATTTAGCTCGTAATTTTTTGCCATGGGTTGATTTT
Source organism: Hakea prostrata (assembly GCF_041222555.1). Classification (NCBI taxonomy): domain Eukaryota; kingdom Viridiplantae; phylum Streptophyta; class Magnoliopsida; order Proteales; family Proteaceae; genus Hakea; species Hakea prostrata. The sequence continues at coordinate 16,285,947 of NC_142600.1, read as the reverse complement.
TTTTTCCGATAATTTTTATCTAAACCCTTTGGGTTGCTCGGTCTTACTTGGCGTCTTCTCCCCTTCTGCTGGTTATTCTTGTCTGCCCTGGTTGTCGGTTCGTGCACCCCTTGCTTTTTGGGTGGGGGTGGTGTCTCGAGCCATGTCCAGTACGACAATCATGTCGTTGGCTGTTTGGTTACTGAGTCGGATTTCATATCTAGAGTTTCAAATCTATGACTTAAATCTATGGAGTCATATTTATTTAGTGTTTGGTTGTGGATGAAATCGGGTTCATCCTCTATTTGATCGCATGTTTTTGTGAATGTACATTGTATGCTTTTTAAATCTCTGGATTTCACCCTCCATTCTCTTACCTTTTACACTGTGATCTGTGTTTCATGAATCTAGAGTTTTTACACCCGGGTATATTCTCGATTCATGATCCGTTTGAAATCTCTAGATTCATGTACCAACAGGCCCTTGTGTATTATCATTTTGATGTCTTTTTTGCCTTTTTGCATACCATGTACTGCTACTATATTTTTTTTGTTTGCCCAACCCTCGGTCCCGTGCTTCCTGTTTTTTTGGGGGGTACTGGGTTTGGATGCCACGGAAAGTCTTAATGGATATTTGATACGATTTACTAACAATCTTGAATGAGCAAAACGATCATTAATGAGCAGTACGTCGAGAAATCTATTTAACCTATATGCTTAAATGAGGAACTAAGATTACGATGTTGCAGCAAATCTATCCAGATTTACATTAAGCTTTATAAAAATTAATTCTTATATTTCGGACAACCAACAATCTCAATGTACTGTTCTAATACAAACCTGCTTCCGATAAATACCCAGCAGCTAAATAGTTTAAATGTGCTGGATTTCCAGGAATATCCGATCAACTTCTCAAACAATGCGATCAACTCATTGGGATCAAACTTGCATGCATCCTTAGCACAAGCAAAGGCCAGCTCCCATGTGAAGATAAATCATAAAGGAAAACAGAAAGAAGAAACAGATAACCAATATAACAAGAAAAGAAAAACAGAAAGAAATCAGAGAACTTCAAAGTCTGTCAGAGCCTAAGTTGAGTCTAGGAAGGTCCCATCATCAAACCTGTTGAGCTGATATTGTTACAGAATGTGGCTTGTCATATGATACAGCTGTTGAATCATGTACAATTTCAAAAATATTTATGCAAAAAACTCCTCATGTTACATAAAAGGGGAAGGAGTCGGTCAATAAGATGGCTACATCATCTGCTTCTGCACGAGTTTTCTAGAATATATCATACTTCTAGCGTGAGTAAAATGAAATAATTCTATCTAATTTCCACAGATTGACCAGTTATGAATACAGATGAACATTCAGAACATTCGTCATTTGGTAGTATCCCTCTTTTTTAGTTTCTTTTACAGACTTGGTACAAAATCTGAGAGAACACCGTTATCATCATCAAAAAGGATTCTTCCATCATCTCATATTTTTGCTGTTATTTCTGGAAGATCAAATGAAATTTGTTCTCTCTTTACTGCTATGCTGTTGCAGTGTCTCATGAAACAAAGGATCAGCTTTGGCTTTCAGGCTCTTCAGCTACCGATATCAAAGAAGCTGACTGAATCTTCCCAGCATGCTCCAGTCTCATCAGAATAACACCCCTTGAAAACACAATTGCAACAGAAGGCACACACAGTAAACAAATAGACTTTGGAGTGAGACAAAAGACAAAAGCCAAAAGCAGCAAAGTTGCAATTTTTATTGAAAATGATTAAAAAGGAAAATGTCCTTTGCAAGGTCCTGCCAAGATGAGGTTAATCAATAATCCACAACCTAATTGAGCCACAAAGTAGGATGATTTGGTAATTCTTGCCATAAGATGCGTGATCAGGTTTGACCACATGTCAAATTTCAGAGCACAATTAGTCAGATTACTGAACCAAAACAACCCTCCCCCCTCCCCAACAAAAAGAAAACATTAGCATGGCATGCAAACACTCTTATTGAAGCTATATTTGATCACTAGGCCAATTCCAATTGGCTAAAACTTTGTGTGCAGACAATCCACAAATCAGGCCAATTCCAATTGGCTAAAACTTTGTGTGCAGACAATCCACAAATCAGGCCCATCTAACAATGACATGTAAAATCTTCAGACAGACCAAATAAGTGTGTCTAGGCAGGTTGACCAGAAGCATTCACACTAGAACAGTGTTCTGTCCATCCCACAAAGATAGCCCATCCCTTTATTTGGCAATATCAAATTGCTCATGACAGATCAAGTTATTGGTTCATAGGAATTTAACGCATTAACCCTGGCACTTATAAGCGTTCATGATTTCATCCTATAAATTAAAGGAATTTTGTCCCAAACAATGGAAAGACAATTTTGGGAAGAACAGATCAAACAAATGCATGAGAGATGTTTCAGGAGTTCCCCTTTTCAACAAGGCCCTCATTGGTGGATGAAGGGAGTATAGGTTATTGGTTGACAAGAAGTCACATTAGTGTATTAGGATGTTATATGCAATTTCAAAGTCCTTTTGTCCCAAATGCTGAAAGGACAACTTTGGATAGAGGGCTTTAACCTTTTAATCAGACTTGAAACTTAAAAAAGATCCTCTCCTACCGATTCAAGAAATCATCATAATACTGGTTGGTTTCAGACAGGAACATAAGAAACTTCGCCAGAATTTACTGCCAGTCCCAAGCCCAGGTAAAGGAGGAAGGTTGGTGCGTCAAGTCGGCAGCCAGCATGGGAGAAAAAAAAACCTAGCCAAACCCATTTTACATTTAATTGACAACCTTACATGATAAACACTATTCTAGGGAGTTTCCTAAAAGGGAAAAAGGCTTGTTGTTGTTGTAGACAGGAGCATAAGAAGCAACGACCAATGAAATCCTGAATTTTGTTAAAATACAGATTTGACAGAGGACGTTGTAGTACTCACGAAAACTCCAATTGGAGTCTTATTAACTTGACTCCATATCATGACAAGAACTCTTCATTCTTTGTTTCAATATCAATGCACAACCATTAATAAGCCTTGCATGGGAAGCACTGTTTGGCATTTCAGAGACTTGAACAATAATGTGGACAGTTACTAATTACATATGAGAATCCTAAATTGGTTCTTTTGCAGCGGGTTCAGTTTACAGAATCAGAACGGCAGAGTGGGTGAAGGGAAGAATAAGGAAGAAGGAGAAGAGAATGAGAAGGGGAGAGAGATTTCACATGAATATTTCCCCCCAACACATAGCTTTACTAATGGTCAGAATCAAATCTTCCAGTCTAGGAATAATTTCCGAAACTGAGTTACACCAAAAATAGAAATTACAACTCAAAAGTAGAAACTATACCCAGCAATAGAGTTGCTAGTCAACCTGGCAATAAGGGAAGGGGTAAAACAGCAATCCCTTTTCCGATTTCTTCTCTTCGTTTCTTTCCCAAGAGTGAGTTCATTTGCTATTGAAGATCTTCAACAACAATAAATTGAATCATCCACAACCTCAATTCTTCATCTTCTAGTTTCCGAATTCCTAAACCTTATCCCCTCCTATTTTTGCTTCTATTTTTGTACTAACCACAAACCCCAAATTACAAACCTACACGCAAAACCAATCTAACCATTAAAACTGTCCCAAACCATAGAAATCATCATCATACATCATTACCTAAGTTGCCTCCAAGTTCCATCCCCTCCCAACCACTTTAACACCTTAAATTTTTAAAGTGAGATCCTAGGGCCCTTAGTTGACTTTATTCAATCTAGGGCTACATCAACCAGACCCTACCTCTTATCTAACTATTGGAATCACCACATCAATTGTGCATGTGGCTCAAAATGGTGGAACTGAAAAAGTCCTTCCTAAATGGGGTTGTGCAGAACAGTTTTCACCAATAAAATAATAATAAAAATGCATGAAGCCAAAGCCTTATATTACCTAGCACTGCGTGATTGGATAGAAACATCCCGGACCTTGATTCTGTTCACTGTTCCACTTTGACTTACTAGAACTACTTGTTCATCACTTTCACCGTCCTCTGTTGAACAGTAAAAGGGATCTTATTCACGACAAGTATACATGAGAAACATCTTTTAGTTAAAAAATTAACCCTAGAGTACCTGACAATGAGAACCCAACCACAAAGACTGCTGCCAGGCCATTGTCTGGTGAAAGCTGAAAATAAAGAACGATAGAAACAAGTAGCATGCTTATAATCCAAATATGCAAAATAATGACAATTCATTTTCCAAGGAACAATTTAAAAAGAAAGCTTACCCTGTAACCTCTCAAACCAACTCTGTTCAGAGGTGATCGGCGGAAGTTGCTCAGTGATACTCGCTTTCCTAGTCCACTTTCAGAGACAAATAGAAGCCACGGAGAGCCAAGACCCTTACGCCTGCAAAATGATAATGTTACACAACAAATATGCTCAGATTTGCTTTAAAAAAATAAGGCAGAACTCAATTATTAAATAAGTTAGATCTTGGTATCATAAAAGCAAGAGCAACAAAACGGAGGCAAAAAAGTAACACAGCATACTTCAGGTACAGGATATGTGGTTGTATTTTCTTTTAACCTGGCTTGTGGGATACATCAATATTATAAGATTGAGATTTTTCACTAAGGACTGCATTAGTAATATTTATAGTTACTGCAGGTTAGAATTGGTTTAGTGTAAAGAAATTTTGCCCCTATGAGTAGACTTTGGTACAGCTCAGTATCTTAATTAAAGAGAATGTAGATCACTCAAATTTGACTTGCCAAGTGGGGTTTTCAACAAACTTAGATTTATGACTTCTACTGGAATCAAGGTCTCTCTTGAATTGAGGGTACAATGAATATGCTTCTATTCAAACAATACCTAGAAGATGTTCTCTCTCTAGGTACTGAGTCTTGCAAAGTGCTCTGATGGAAGAACAGAACCAGGACAAAAGCTAATTCAGGATAACTTAGTCAGGATTTATTTTGTCTTAAAATAGACAAAAAGAGAGCTTATCTAGGTTTCTTTTCCATTTTTCTGTTATCAAGGTAATGCCCAGTAGAATTTATTATTAGCTGGGGTTAATAAGTTCTTTTTTTAAAGGCTTTAAGTTACTTAAGTTGTTTTGGCATTATCAAAATATCAGTCCCACACAAGTACAACTGGAGGTCATATAAGAAATAGAATTAAGGATTTGAAAGGGATATAAATAAGATCCCAACCCATCCCCTCGATCTTGAAAGTTGTGTTTTTTTATGGGCAAGTAAATAAATAAAAAAGAAACCCTAAATGTAGTAAAGAAAAAAGGGGGGAAGAAAAGAGGCCACCAAGCGGAGGAGCTTTGACAAAGCCAAAAGTTAAGCCAAATGAAAAGAACCTACCAAAATACATCAAACGACCAAGATTTGGAGGTTCATCTCGAAAGATATCAGACAAACCAAACAAGAGAGACAGCAGTTCAAACACTAGCTTGCTGACTGTACTACAGATCAAGGAACTTGACAGGTAGAAAGCAACCAATGCCATTCCTGGTCAAAGGATAAGCAATGTCTACAATGGAGCCAAATAGAGGATAAAGCTTGTTTCAAGATAGCTGAGGAAAAGGGACGAGAAAAAGTGGTGGTGGATGTCCTCAACTCCATTCCAGCACCGCAATAGGTGCAAGAGGTCAAGACTCGGATACGAAAGATGGAGAAGAAAGGATTGAGTGGTAGGTTTAGGTTCTCCAGGCAATGAAGTAATGACAAGAGATGTGGCCTTTGAACCAGATTAGACAGCAAAAGGATATTGTTTTCAGGTTTGTAACAAATTGGCAGGAAATAGGCTTCTTGAACAAGTTACGGGTTTGGGGAGTTTCTTGGGGCAGTTAAGAACTTGGGTTATAGTGGTTGGATTGAGAAAAAACTTGGATCAAATGTAGGTCATGGTGTTCGGAGTCTGTTGTCAAGATTTGGTACTAATCTAGTGGTTTGATTGAGCTAGATCTAAGCTGGAATCTCTGGTTTCTTGATGGGATGATCTCAAGAAAAGGGTTTTAATTTTCGGTAGGGTGACAATAAACCTTGTTGACCCAACCTGGCCCAAACCTACCCTGAGCCTGACCCAATTTTTTCAACCTGAAGGGCAGGCTTGGGTTACAAAATAATGAGCCCTGACAGGGTTGGGTTGGGTTTCAGGTTTAGCCCTTGGACCAACCCAGCACACGCCGACCCAACCCTATGTTAGTTAAGTTTAATTAAAGGTAATAGTTAAAAGTCATTTAATACCATAATAGTATATCAATGCAGAGTCGTTTAGTTCGTAAAAAACAAAGCTTGCAACAAAAAGGTCATGGGTTCGATTCTACTTGGTGGTAATAAAATCATCCATTTAGCTTCCCACTAAAAATTAGTGTCACGGTCAAGGTTAATCACAGCCAACCTGACTCTATCAGGGTTAATCAAGCGGGGCGGCCAGGGTTGGGGATTTTCAACCTTAACAAGGTTGGGTTGGGCTTGGGTCTCAATTTCAGGCTCTAGGGTAAGGTTAGGGTTCAAGGCTGGCCCAGCCCAACCCAGCCTGTTGACACCCCTAATTTTAGGCTTTTGATGGATACAAGGGCTGCAAAAGGGATTGAGTGTGGGGGGTTTTCAAGGGGATTCTGTGGGTAAAATTAGGACAGGAACTGATGGTTTCATGACCGAATCTCGGGAGTTGCTAGTCTGGTTTAATGTAGGATCAATGGATTTTATGGTGATTAAGAAGACCAAAACAAGGGGAATAGTAAGGGTAGGGTTTGCGCGGGATCCTGTTACTGATGATGTAGTCTTCAAGCTGCAGCAGCTTATATGGCAGATCTTTGCAGAAAGGTAGTATGAACAACCAATTGTTGACGCAGAGATTTAACAGAACCTCTTGGGCTTCTCACTAGCAAGGAGTTGAGGTTCCACAGTCCCAACAGCAGCTAGGACTTTAAACACTTAATGAACCTAAGGCTGAGGTACCAAGCAAAGCGATATCACACTGGAGAGGAAGGCAAAAGCAGCAGCAATTGCAGGCAAATTTTGATTAAACAAGTTGTCTCCCTTAGTGTTGAAAACATGGACTGAGGTTTTCTAATTAGAATAAAATTTTGTTTCCTAATAAGTCAAGAGTTAGTTCTTTATTTCCATTTGTTTTACATTTCCTTTTCCTGCTTTGTAGAAGACTTAACTAGCCTGGAACTATATATACCCCATTGGGGTCTATGAATCGCATACTTTTTTGAGCAATTCTTCACAATACAACATGTTATCAAGAGCCTAATTTCGATTAGGGAAGAAAGAGGGAACTAGATAAACCTTTTTTCTCTTGATTCCCGCTGCCGCTGCCTCTCGGTTTTTCTCCCCTCAAGTATGGTGCCTCATGACTATTGCTATTGATCACTGCTCCTAGTTTACCTTTCTCTATCAATAAAGAGTTCTCCTGCAGTTTAAGGTCAGCCACCTGAGTTTTTAGGCGACACTACTCAAGGCAAAACTTCTGCATTTTTATGAAATCAGTGGCATCTTCTCCTCCTGACCAGAATTTCAAAGTTTTACTCCCTCTTTGTCCTCTACTTCTATCCTAACATTAGGCATGAGACATTATCTCACTCAAATTGGAAGGAAGATATGGATGAGGAAATGCAAGCTCTGGAGAAAAACAAAACATGGGACTCGGCGACTTTGCCCACAAGAAAGCAAACTGTTGGGTGCAAATGGGTGTTTGTGATCATGCACAAAGTAGATGGGACTGTTGAAAGGTACAAGGCAAGATTGGTGGCCATAGGCTTTACTGAGACTTATGGCGTTGACTACCATGAGACATTTGCCCATGTTGCTAAGATGAACACAGTTCATACTATTATTTCATGTGCAATTAATAAAGGTTGGAGTTTACAACAATTAGATGTGAAGAATGCCTTTTTGCATGGAAAACTCTAAGAAGATGTATATATGGATGTACCAACAAGGTATTCTACTACCGAAACTTATAGGAAAGTGTGCAAGTTAAAGAGGGCTTTAAATGGATAGAAGCAATCTCCAAGAGCGTGGTTTGGAAGGTTCCATAAAGCAATGATATCTAAAAACTATAAGCAGAGCAATGCAAACCACACTTTGTTTATTAAAAGAGAGGGTTCCTAAATTACTATACTTTTAGTGTGTGGATGATATTGTGATCACATGCAGTAGTGAGGATGAAATTTCAGCATTTAAGACTTTTTCGAGAACCGAATTTGAAATCAAAGACATGGGAAAACTCAGATATTTCCTAGGTTTAGAGTTGGCATATTCTACTAGTGGTGTATCTCTATCCCAAAGGAAATATACATTGGATCTTCTTGAGAAAATTGGGATGCTAGGGTGTAAACCTGCTGAGACTCCTATTAGCCTATCCTACACTTGAAGGCAAAGGAAGGAGAACCACTTGACAAGATAAGGTATAAAAAAATTAGTGGGAAAGTTGATCCATCTATCTCACACTAGACCTAACATCACATTTGTAGTTAATCTTGTTAGCCAGTATATGCATGATCCCTACTCCTCACACTTGGATGCAGTATATCGGATTTTGAGATACTTGAAGGCTACTCCAGGAAAAGGGATTTTAATTTCAACTCATGTACATTTAAAGGTTGAGGCATATACAGATGCAGACTAGGCAGGATATCCAGATGATAGGAGGTCTACCTTTGGGTATTGTGTGTATGTGGGAGGTAACCTTGTGACTTGGAGAAGCAAGAAACAAGTTGTGGTTGCGCGGTCTAGTGCCAAGGCCGAGTTTAGGACGATTGCTCAAGGAATTTGTGAGGTACTATGGCTTAAAAGGCTACTTCAGGAGGTTGGGACAGATTTGGAGATTCCAATACAGTTATACTCAAATAGTAAGTCAGCGATCAGCATAGCTCATAACCCAGTACAACATGATAGGACAAAGCATGTGGAGATTGACACACATTTCATCAAAGAGAAGGTTGAGGGTGTGTTGATCCATATCACATTTGTTACTTCAAACGAGCAGCGAGCTGATGTACTCACAAAGAGCTTGAGCACAAAGGTGTTCAATTACATTATAAGCAAGTTAGGTAGGATAAATATCTATGCTCAAACTTGAGGGGGAGTGTTGAAAACATAGACTGAGGTTTTCTAAGTAGAATATGATTCTGTTTCCTAATAAGTCTAGAGTTAGCTTTCTATTTCTATTTCTATTTGTTTTACATTTCCTTTTCCTACTTAGTATAGGACTTAACTAGGTTGTAACTATAAATACCCTATTGGGGCTATGAATCAAATACTTTTCTGAGCAATTCTTCACATTACAACACTTAATGACACCCCCCCCCCCCCCCCAAAAAAAAAAAAAATAATAAAACCCCAAAAAAAAAATCTCCAAAAAGGGGCTTATTTATAGAGGCCTTGATCAGCATAATTACATAAGTCCTATTTTAATTAGGAATGGAACAAACAAGAACATAACACAACTCCCCTATGCTTGGAGGTGTGACTAGCCTAATTACAACCTAATAAGATAATATGACTTTTAAGTGGTTAGGAACCATTAGTAGTACAACCGTAAATACATGAGCCAGTTATATACCATACAGTAAACAAAGAAAACGAAGGACTACAATTTGAGCAAGTAAATTCTTGAAAAGTAATATGATTGTTACAAATTTAACACCAGGCTAATTATTATTCACAGATACCAAATAACCAAACAAGTATAGCAATTACTACCCATTGGTGTTTTCAGACGCCCTCTCCAAGTTATTCCTCATAGCAGTTGGTATTATGTCAATGCATGCCATCTTGTCACCTCCTCTCAGTCTCATGGCAACCGAACCCCTAGTATTTCTTCCAAGTGCTCGAATCTGAATGTGTGACACCATAAACATGAATGAGGGTGGGAAAAAGTAGTCTCTTGAATATCTTGAACCTCAGCATCCAAAGACCTTAAATATTTTATTAGTCATTTTAGCATGTGAAACTTGAAAATTGAATCATGAAGTTAAGAAGTAGGGTAGGAAGATGGAGGAGATCCTACTGACAAAAGTATATTTCTAGAAGCAGTTAAGGTTACGGTTTGGCAAGGAATGATCCCGACAAATGGGAATGGCCGTCAAAGGAACAACAATAAATTGCCATTCGTCATGCGTAAAATGCAGAAGATCTTACAGTCACAGATTTATGGATCTAATTTACCATGATATGCTTGGATGATGTGTGCAACCAAATTACCATGTTAGTTTCTCAACTTTTTCATAATTTCTATATAATGGCCTGAGAATGCTATAAAAATTTTGGATTAGTGGCCTACTAGTGGTTTGTCAGGCTAGGCATACCTTTGTCCTTGTTGAGGGAGTGATAGTAACTATAATTATTTAAGCAGAGTACTGATCTCAGATCAAAAGATGCAAGCCATAAACATGGGGAAAGATTAGCTAATAAGGGAATTGTCTACCAACAATTTAAGTAACCATTCCAATAGATGACCTAGAGTATCTTGAGGAGATCTGGTTTGACTAACTTCTAAACCGTGCGGGCATTAAGTTATCCATTAGTGGAGACACAAGGTTGGGATAAAGTAAGCACATACCAAATCAAGCTGAGCATAAGAACAATCTCATGCCGAGCACCGTAGACAAGACTACACAAAGCTAACTTCAATTTTATTCATTAACAGCCTTTAAATGTAGTGTCAAATCATGAAAATAAAGTTCTGAGATCATACCAAGAATGCAAATCCAATTTTAAGAAATTCACCATTAGGCTCATGCTTGGATAAAGGAGGGCACATTTGAAGAATTTTGTCAGACTAGTCATACGATATTATTAAAGCACAAATATTTTAGAAATACATATATTTAAGAATCCACCATGCTCAAAACCCAACACAAACTTCCATAACCCAAAAACAGACCAGACAGAAAAAATCATTTAGAAAAGCACACTATTTGATTAATAGTTCTACTGATATCCTGGAGGCCAGAGACTTCTGGCCTCAACATAATCCCATCTCCTTTCTTTGGTCTTGCAGTGGCCAAACAACAATACGTACCCATGATGCAGTTACATGTAGGAATATCATGTAATATTACAATATTTTGTCTTACAATATTTTGTCTTTTGGATTATTTTGTGACTTCCTTTAATAATTTCATTCATGTTCATAGATTCGTAGGATAGAGTATGGAGTTTGATTCAAACACTTCCGTCACCGAGTTCAGGTACATTTAGTTTTTCTTAAAAACGTTTAAGTCATCATTGGAGGACAGTTCTAAAATTTTAAAAATTTTATAACGGTTGGTGATGTATGCATGGTTAATATTGTTAATCTTTATACTTGGTTCTTTCTTTCTCCCCTTCCAGATTATATTAAGCCTCCTAAGGTATGACTCCTCCCTTCTCAATTCATTTCCATTGTTTCTCAACTTATTTCCTCCTCCTTGCTCTCTTCTATTTGCCTTAACAATACTGTCAATTTGTCCTGAGCCACACCTGCAGCCCCAGATATTGTGTTTGATCTATGTGGATACTGCTCTAAAATCTAAATACAGGTTCAACAGTCTCCCATTACTCAGCATCCTCAGTAGCGACCTTCATCAAGTGGGCTCGCCAACTGCCATTAGAACCAATTTCCCGACTTTCTTCCATTGATGAAAATTGAACCCTTCAATTATTGTTTAGCAATAAGAAACAAGGACGAACATAACTTCAGTCACCGCACTATTTGATGCTCTTGGATTCAGCCATCAACAAATACCGAAGAAGAGCTGGCCAGTATACAAAGGAAACCAGGTATTGTCTTCAAAACAAAGTACCAGGTACCAGAATCCGAGATGACAGCAGCAAAAATAACAGTGATACCCAAGAACAGCATAGAAAAATTCCCAAATCATTCTCCAAAAACTGGACCCCAACTTGGGTAAGTATTATTTTTTTAACAGAACGTAATATTTATAATGAATATACCTCATTAAAAGTGACAGCCTCTCCAGAAAGCCGATTCGACAAAGAAACCTAGATTCTTTTTCAAAACATGAACCAGTCTCCAAAAGCATCAAACACAGCACAAGATGCTGCTCCACCTCAACCAAAAGATGAAAAAGTCTTCACGTAACTTCAGCAGACTTAATGAACAGAAAATTTGAACCAAAGAGATATAAGAAGAGCAAGGTGTAAGATCTTGTAGCAGTTCCTAATAGGCCAGATCTGACACCATGTTAACTAGAGACTGAAACTAGAAGAAAAGGGAAGGAGAAAGGATGAAGAAGATAGAAAAACCAGTGGAGGCTTCACATTTAATGTGAAGACCTCCTGCACCATTCAATATCTCAATATACACAGAGAACAGATCAGATAGGCTAGGAAGCAAGCAACAAAGAAAAAGATAAAAAAAGACACCCTAATCCAAAGAGCCCCATTCTTTGCTTTTTATTGTTTTAACATGAACATTCTTTCTGGGAATCTAATTTCTATCCATAAAAAAAAAATCCCGAAAACAACCAATAGAGAAGAAAAGCAAAGTTCAAGAAACACATCTTATCCATTAACCTGCATCGGGAACAAAGTGGCAGATTGACTGTCTAACTGGAAGTGCAAGAATAACTTTATGAAGTGTTATCCACCCATCCTGAAGGCCTAGCAACAGGTCAACCAATCTGACCAGCTGCACCCCAGTCTTCAGAAATTTCAGGGAAAGCAAAAAGAACAGAAAGTAATCCATGTTCATTATGTCTTAAGTACAACAAGCACCCTCAAGCATCTGTTTTTGCTCCACGGCATTTCTGATCAAGAAGCACAGTAGGACTTACAGATTCGCAGGAACTCAAGATAACCATCCCATTTTGAGAAGCCATTGCCACAAGATCATCATTCGTGCAGCGACGGACCCATTTTAGCTCATCACCTGGAACCTGTAATAAGCCTTGAAATTAAATCAAAGAAGTACTACAAGAGCAATAGCCACCTATAACATGGCTGCCACCACATCTAGGTGACTCAAGGCACAGAGGGGCCCCAGATAAAAGGTGGCCACAAGGCACACACCGAGGAAACCAAGGACAAGGAAGCTGAATGCCTACATGTCACCTAGACAACACCTTAACAACTATGAACTAGGAAACAATAAAAGAAAAGAAAAGAAAAACAGACAAACCAGCTGAATTGCTATGATTCCAGTCGATCTGATAGCCGAGAAAAGGTTCAAAGAGACTTTCTTGATGTATCCATATGTTGTGAGCATAACTAGGTACTGATCTTCAGGAAACTCACTTACCGGAATGATGGAAGTGATTCTCTCCCCATCCGATAGGGATAATATCTAGTTCAACATGAATATTTGAGTGAGTAAAGCATTTACAATTAGCAAGAGTATGTAATGTAAGGCTGTGACACATGATTTTTAAAAATGAATGTAGCTCATACCTGGATCAGAGGTGTGCCTGCAGCTGTTCTGCTGCATTCTGGGATTTTATAGGCTCTAGCTGAGTACACTATTCCCTTATCACTGCAAGTCAGAATTTTTTTGGGGAAAAAAAAATCAACTACTTTTACTGGTAAAACCCATAAAAAGTTTAGACTAAACTGTGCATTGAAAACAAAGCCTTATTTGGGCTCATTTTCCAGAGTCTTAGTTTGTCAAACTAAACCCAGCACCTCCAGGCTCAGCTAAGCTCAGCCTGGCCCAAAACGCATTTGGAGAGGACAGGGCAAGGATAAAGGACTAGTATCACGTATCATATCAGTGGGGTGATTTTAAGAGAGGTACATAGCCTATCATACTGGAAATACACATGAATGCAGTCAAGATGCGAAAGATACAATTTTGGGGGGCAACAAATTATAGATATGCAATATATAGCATGTAACCATGTCTAAGCACTAAAACGGAGAACAATTTATGAGCTTGGTGTATAACACATCTCATTACATTGTCCAAAACAATCTAATACCACGGCTCCATTTTTTTTCACACATAAGAATAAGTCGGGAGCTTGTAAGAGTAGGTCCCACATGGGTTTAGTAGACAAGGTTAGGGAAGGAACAAATGCTTCTTAATGGGGTGGGATTTGGTTGGAGGAGGATATGAAAGAAAAGAAATGGACACAAGAAAGCCTTTCCATGAAGAATGCAAAAAGTACTACACATTAACCAAACACATTCTTAGGAATCTCAAGATGCCAAATCACCAGACGACAATAAATGCATTTAATAAGTTTCTCCGTAAGTTTCCCATCCACTTAATCAAAGTCCCAGCAACTTATGCTAAGAGACTGTTTCGAAGCCTTGACCTCATGCTACAACTGTAGTTCACCAACCGTAGCACCAATGCGGCAATGCCACCTCTCAATCAAATATATTAGGAAATTACATATTGCAGCAATATGGATGCAGTGAATACCAACAAATGAATATTGCATTCTTTGAAGTGTTGCAATAACATCAGATATACCTGAAATAAAGGACATGATCATGGGCATGACAAACAATGAAGTCAGACATAGAATCATTTACTCTCATTTTCCCGACAGATTTTCCAATTGTTCCGCGATTTTGAAGATTAAACGTATTCGGCCTCATCCGCTTCATGTAACCTTTTTCACTAAGAGCCTGGTTATAATTACCAAAACTTCTCAAACGAACATATACTGTTGAGGAATTTAATCAATAAATAAAACAAATGTAAAGTCTGATTATTGAAGGATCAAAAGTGTGTTTTTTCCTGCTCCATACCAGGAGCATTTCTTCATTCGGGATGACATCAATATCTTCTACACCACTATCAGCATCTTCCAGCATCGAACGTCTTGGAGTGGGAAATTTGTTCTTTAGTTCAACAGCTTCTTGTTCAATTAACTAAAAAAGGAAAAGGATACAAAATATATTAGGAACCACTCCATCAAAAGGATATGACTCTAACAATAAAAAAGCACATTCTTATACAATGGACAGAGGAACTATGACATTAAAAGAGTTATTGAGGCTCACCATCTGATAATTGTATATCAAAGGTATGATTAGTATTCGTAAATTGCAACTTTACTTTCTTGCACTTTGGTTATCACATTTTTTAAATTAGGTAGATCTTTCAATTTCACATGCCCACTCAAGCAATCTGCTGTTTTAACAAGGACAGACTGACTAAACCACTCACAATGCTACTCTCTTATCTCTACCAAGGTTGTCAAAGCGTTCGCCTAGGCAGCCCCCTTGTCGCCTAGGTCCCTTTTTAGGGCAAGGCGACCTGGCTTGTCACCTTGGTTTTCATTGCCCTCTATCACCCTGTGTTGAAATACAATGTTTGGCAGAATGGCTTTTTGATCCATGATCTCAAGCCCTCTATTTATAATTAAGTGGAAAGTAGACTATTACAAGGAATAGAATTTTATACAAACTCTTATTAGACTCCTAATAGAATCCAACACTCCCCCTCAAGTTGAGGCATGGATATCACACATGCCCAACTTGACCAAAAGAGTATAAAACATCTGTCCAGGTAAACATCTGCAATTTGATCTTCAAATTTATAGATTACTTCAGCCTTATAGACTTCCATTTGCTTTGTCCTCATCTTTACTGCACCTTTATGTCTCCAAGGAAGAACGCCCAAGAAAAAAGGTAGAATTTTCAAATGTTGAGAAGACTAAATTTTTGCGCAAATCTGAGGGAAAATATATTTTTGGGGTAACAATTGCTAGGGTAAAACAGCCAAAGTGAAACTTTTAATTTGTAGCAATGTTAGATCTTTAAAGGGAAAGTTTGCCAAGGGACAATTTCCAAAGGTAGGGGAAAATTTGTCAAAATAAATGACAATCTCCAAAGGTAATAGAGATCAAGTTCTGCAAAGGTCAAACGACAAATCTTTAGCAAGGTTAGATCTCCGAAGGGAAGATGTCAAGTTAAGGGACAATCTCCAAAGGTAGGGGAAAATTTGTCAAGATAAGTGTCAATCTCCAAAGGTAATAGAGATCAAGTTCTGCAAAGGTCAAACGACAAATCTTTAGCAAGGTTAGATCTCCGAAGGGAAGATGTCAAGTTAAGGGCAAATCTCCAGGGTTAACAGAGATCAAGTTCTGCACAGTCAAAAAGATAGCTCTATAGCAATGTTAGATCTCCAAAGTAGAAGATTGTGAAGGTAAGGGACAAACTTTCAAAGGTAACAAAGATCAAATTCTACATAAGGAAGTCTACATGAAAGGCATTGAATTGCAGACATCTTCAATCTCCCCCTCACGTGTAGCTTTACATGTGGGAAAACAATAACAAAGGAAAGGAAGAAATTGTAATGGTAAGATGAAAGTAACAGGAAAACAAATCTAGAGAAAATGACAAAATTTGAAAGGGGGTTGACCGAGCCTACGGGGCCACTGATGAAGGTCTGATATTACCAAATGGACCGGATTAGAAGATGTAGTCAAAGTAGAAGTAGATCCTCCAATCGGCTCGAGCAAATAAAGTCCATTTACCACGACCAATCTCCTTCCCCGTGACCAGATCCTGAAGTAGCAAAGTAGGAGTTGGTAGGGGTAGTAGAGGAAGCAGTGGTCGAGGCTGTACCGGCAGTAGAAGACTACAGAATACGTCGCAGAGTAGCGAACTCCTCCTGTGAAAAACTAACGTCTGCAGAGGGTGTGGTGGAAACTGTCTTAGAAAGATTAGCCTTTGGATTTCCCTTTCTTTGTGCTCGTTTTTGCTCAAAATCAGCAGGCTTCCCATGCAGTTTCCAACAATTTTCCTTGGTATGATATGGTTTGTGACAGTGCTCACACTTGACAATCTCCTTAGCCGGATCAGATTTAGTGTGAACAGACTGTAAAGCTGATTTCTCCATAATAGGAGTATGAAGCATGACTAATCGACGACTTTCCTCACACTGAACAAGAGCATAAGACTGTTCTAGTGTAGGAAAGGGAGAACGACTCAAGACTTGCACTCTAATCTGATCGTACTCCACATTCAAACCTGCCAAGAAGTCATATACTCGAATCTTATCAATGTACTTCTTATATGTCGCCACATCATCGGGATTAGTGGGGTGATAATCCCCATAATGATCCAACTCTTGCCAAAGAGATCACAACTCAGCATAATAGTGGGCCACAGTTAGTTCCTTTTGGGTAGTCTCATGAAGCTTCTTTCGTAGCTCATAAACCTGTGCATTATTCCCCAACTGTCCATATGTTTCAGTAGTAGCCTTCCAGATTTGGGCTGCAGTATCAAGTAATAGGTAACCCCAGGCAATATTTGGATGCATGGAATTCAAAAAGAATAACATAATAAGAGAGTCATTTGATATCCATTTACCTTGTAAAACACCTGCGGTAGTGGGTTTGATAGTGGTGCTCGTAATGTATCCAACTAGTCCTCTTCCAGCAATAGTCAGGTAAGCAGATAGAGACCAGATCAAGTAATTTGTGCCGTCAAATCTTACCGAAAGAGAATGAAGAGTGGGAAAATATTCGGATCCAGTGGGAGTTGTAGTATCATTTGTGGCTGCTATGTTGAAAGAATTGCCTACATTTCTTCAGTCTTCACCCCTTCAAAGTAACTGAAATGTCGCAGAATGCAATAGCCAAACCACCTAAAAAAAAGGTTATAAATAACCCCTTTTTTTTTTTTTTTCTTTTTTTCCCCTTCCAGTAATGACAATTATGTCCCTGAAAATCTGAATTTGCAAATAAATCTCAGAACTTATACAAATTTACATATAAGTCCCTACAATGCAAATTTACCAAAATAACCCTCAAACATATATTTTGTTTGCGCTAATCGAAGTGATTCAGATGAAGAATCAATCCTCAATCGCAGGCTTTAAGAACAACCCCAATCGAAGAACCTTAATCGCAGAATCTTAAGGCAGAATCCCAATCGAAGAACCTCAATCGCAGAATCCCAATCGAAGAACCTCAATCGCAGAATCCCAATCGAAAACCTCAATCGCAGGCTTCAGATGAAGAATAAGAGAAATCAGAGAAATCAGCGAAAAAAAGGTTGCAGGAGCAGCGGTATTGTAGCGGTAGGGCAGTGGTAGTGCAGGCTTCTTCTTCTCTTCTTCTTTCCCTTTTTTTCTGTTTTGGTGTTGTCAATTTGAATGCAACGGTACTGAATATCAGCCAAGAGGGGCGATGAGTTTCGATGGTTACTCGATTGGTTTGAAGAACTACTAGAAAAAAACGATGGGTTTTAATCCTTTTCTACGACAGAGATTGGTTTGAAGAATCAATTGGTTTGAAGAACTGCTAGAAAAAAACGATGGGTTTCAATCCTTTTCTACAACAGAGACAGCAAGAGAGGCGAGGAGGTAAGTTCGACACTCTTCTCTCTTTTCTTCTTAATTCCCTAATCGAGATTAGGCTCTGATGCCATGTTGAAATACAATGTTTGGCAGAATGGCTTTTTGATCCATGATATCAAGCCCTCTATTTATAATTAAGTGGAAAGTAGACTATTACAAGGAATAGAATTTTACATGAATGCAAACTCTAATTTAACTCCTATACAAACTCTTATTAGACTCCTAATAGAATCCAACACCCTGCCTTGTCACCTTGACAACCATGATCTCTACATTAAATTAATTTTGGGAACAGGACATGCGGCGATCGACACAAGGTTCCAACTCCTCACCCCCAACATTTTAGTGACAACAAGATCCACCCGTTGTATCAAGTATTAGCTGTTCACACCATAATCAGAGAAACAAACATAGAAATGGAACAATACAACCAAACTTAAAAGATCATATAAATAAGCTACCGATATGTATCAGTAGTCTAAAATATAGATAAAATTTATCCACATCAAAGGACAAAAATTGAAGCTTTACACCTCGACAAGAAGGGGATCTGAGGTACTCAATAGTAGAAACAATAGAACAAATTGAGTCAATACTGGTAAATAAAAGGATACAAAGTAATAAAACAATGACAATTGGACCGGTGTTCACATAATTCAGGCTATCAACATACTTTAGCCACCAGACCATCTGGCCAGAGGAATCAAACTGTTTGAATCATTCAGAGCAGTTTAGTCTTGATGATTCAATGACTGACCTACTCTCTTCCAACCCCCCCCCCCCCAAAAAAAAAAAAAAAAAGTAGGAAGTTAATCCAAAACCCTATATATTTCAGACCCCAAACTCACTGCTCCTCAAGTCAACCATTGAGTTGTGATTATTAACGTCATAATCTCTTAGCGCAAATACTAGAAGAAAATACTTCTAAGAGAACAATCTTTACCTGCAATATTTGTCTTTTGCTCGATAAGAGTTCATTTAACTTAGAAATTTCTTCTGTCAAGGATGTGCTTTCATTCACAAATTTTTTCCTCTGCACAACATGAGGAAAAAGTCAACATGGTACCATAAAATTTCAACTTAATCAAACAACAGATCAACTACAATAAGACCACCATGTACCTCTAGTGAAGTTAGCTTTCTAAGGGTTATGTCCAATAAAGCTTCTGCTTGTTTCTCAGACAACCCATATTCTGCATTGGCGAAGACAATATTAAAAAGCTAATCCAAACATGAGGCATAACTATCTGTTGACATATCTAACTCTAAGAACCATAAACATCTCAATAATAACAAAAAAAAAAACTGATAGATTAATCAGCTCCATTGGCCTTTCAATTGAATGACAAATTCTGATATTTCTTGACAGTTCTAACAAAAAATTTAGGAGCCAAACAAGACCAATTTTGACAATTGGGAACATGACGAATCCCAAAACATAGATGCAAGCACATTGATCAAAGTTCATGAACGACCATCCTCTTCCACTACAATGGTTCAACATCTCAATCTCAAGGCCCATCTCACCAACTCAAGAAGAAAGTTGACTCGGGATCACACCCGTTTAGTTGGTGGAGTTCCCCCCCCAACCCAAAAAAAAAAAAAAAAAACTTGAGGGGTATAAGTGATCATTTGGTGTTGAAGCTTATTGTCAAGCCCTTCTCAACACATTGGTGACCTCAGATTTTTTTTTTTTTTTTTAATTAGTGTAAAAATGAGTCAATGTCGTACAATGGTATTATAAAATTTTCCTTTTGAGCTTTAAAGGTATACGCAATCACATCAAACCCCGAATGCACCTCTCCACTTTATCCACCTTAATTTAAATATTTGGCAAACATCATCTTCTAAATCAGTCTTTTATTTACAATCGAGCCAATGTACCTAAAATAATCACATTGTGGGATATCCTTCTCATCAAATTTCATAATCTCATACACTATCCGATCAAAACTAAAGTTGCACACTAGATATAGATATTTTGTCTTCATTCTTCTTAGTTTAAAGTCTTTTGATTTCAAAGTTGCTCCCCATGATTCTAACTTGGTGTCAATCCCAACTTGTATCTCATTTACCAAAACAATATTATCAGCAAAAAGCAAACACCTAGAAATCCCATCTTAAATGTATTTCGTTCAACCATCCATTATAACTACAAATAACTATGGTCTCAAAGTTAATCCTTGATGTAGCTCAATTATAATCGAGAATTCAACACCTTGTCCCTTCACCGTTCTCACACTTGTCGCTAAACCATCATATCCATCTTTAACTATGTCAACATATTTACTTGCAACATCTCTTTCTCTAACACCTGCCAACTTAATGCCTAGGGACTCCATCGTAAGCCTTTTTTAGGTCAATAAATATCATATGAAGATCTTTCACTCTCTATACCTTTCCCTAAGTCTCTTAACAAGGTAAATAGCTTCCACTGTATATCTTCCCTGCATAAAACCAAATTTGTTCTCCATGAAAAAGGTTCCCACCCCCCTCAAACTGGTTTCAATTACTCTCCATGATTTCATAGTACGACTCACCAATTTTATGTCTCTATAGTTATTACAGCTTTGAAAATGGTGGGAGATCTCGCAAAATATCTCAGTTTTTTCATAAACCAAGACGAGATAGAGATCAAGTTCTACGAAATGGGATATCTTGCTCACGATCTCGCAATGTCTCCCCAAATCTCGCCATATCTCTCAATTTTCGCCCGATTTTTTGCGGATTGCAGCTGGATTTTCACTTGCAACTACTCTAAGCACATCTACAATATCAAAGGAAGATCAATCATTATTTGCTTGTCTTATGAACTTATGTGTTAATGACTTATATAGAACTTCTAATGTTTGCATAACTTTATCATTCTATTCTCGAAAGGCGAGATTGTGATACTCATATGGATGGAATCTTGATGACATTTAAGTTATTTGATGTATTTGATACACTTGCTTTTCATTTATATGCCTTAAAGGTTCTATATTACATGTTGTATAACATTGCATTCCCTAATCCTACAATATTTCGGTTTCACACTACGGGTAGACTTAGAAATCATACTTAGGGTTGTTTTCTCACAAATCCAACGCTACCAATATGTTTAAAAGGCCTTACATAGGCTAAATACCAAGTTTCAACCCACCAAGAGCCTAAAACCCACTGAGACGGGCCACCGAGTTGAAGAAAAAAAAATGCCATATCTCGATCGAGATCTCGCCATCTCGGTTTTTCAAGGTGGCAAGATCTCACTCTTCTACCATGGCTTTGAATATCTCCTTTAACTTTTATAAATTAGGGCCAAAATGCTTCTCCTCCATCCATCTAACATTTCCTTTGCACTCATAGTCTTATTAAATAATTTGGTCAACCAAGCTAGCCCATAGGTTCCTAAGATCTTCCATACTTCTATTGGAATTTCATAGGGATGTTGTGTCTTGCCTACTTTCAACCTCCTTGGGGCATCTTTTACTTCGGACATCGTAATTCTCCATATATATATTTGAAAGTTGGTGCTATAGTGACTAGTATAATCATCTAAGTCATAGATACTTAAAGTAAGTCCATTTATATTCACTTTTAATACATCTAACATAGTAATAAACTTTCCATCTCTTTTTGATGTCCTTATCATGTACTAGTACTTTACTATATTCACTTTTAATACATCTAACATAGTCTAGATCTCTAGTTTTTCAATCCCTTATTCTCATTATCTTATAAATAGTTTTCCCTTATATTTGGGCCTAGCTTATTTCATAACTCTTTACACTTCTTCTCCCTTACTTTTCCCACAAGTTTGTTAGATTCATGCCTAGCCAACTTATACTTCTTAGATCCTCTACATCCTTAGTCTTTTGCCATGTCTTAAAGATAGCTCTTGTATTCTTCAAATAGTTGTTTGAACCACACCAACCACCACCACATCTTTGTATGAGAATGGTGCTTTCCTCTTTTTTCACCTATGACATCTTTAGCCACCTTCCTAACACGCATCTATCTCATTCCACAATATACTAGTGTCCCCTATTCCCACTTTCCTTGTTTAACTACTTCATTTGTGAAATTTTCAAGGAATCTCCTTTTAATTCCACCACATTATCCTACGATAGTTAACCTCCTACCTTTCATGAGATTGTGGAGTGAGACACACACCAAGATCACTAGTCTATACTATGTGGTTAAGCTTTCCCCCGGTATAAAGGAAGACATTAGAACAATTAAAATAAAAGACTAGCTACCCACCTAACTAATGAAGTAAATCCATACTCCTACCTTTTGCCCACAATTTAGGCCCATTAAAGTTGCCCACAAAAGAGATGCCATGGACCAAAGCCCAACACATACATAAACCAACCCATAGTGCAATCCAATAGGCATCGTTTTCTTGTTAGATAAAAAGGGGTGGGAAAAATGAACATGTGGAACCTACATGTAGTGGGGTGGGGGAGTAGAAAAGGAAAGGAAAAAATTGTGTGGAAAAGTTACAAATATGGGTCCCACATTTATCATATCCCTCACTTTCCCACAAAGTCCCACTAATTTAGTGGGACTTTAAAAGGGGTTGGGGTGGGAAAATTAGAGGTGCCATGTCAGTAAACAGGGTTCCTTAAATCAAGAAAGCTTGTCTACTGATTTTTCCACCCCATTCAACCAAACAAACCATACTTTGGAATTTTGTGGAAAAGTTTACTTTTCCACCACACTTCAAATTCTTTCAAACAAATGATACCTAAAATAACCCCTCATAGTGACTTACCTACATCAAATTGCGACCTAGTTCTAGTCAAAGCTAGTTAGACCATCTGATCATACCATCAACATATGAATCATCCATGTGCATGGACCAGAACCTCTAATTACAACCATTTTGGCTTTATAGAGTAGGAGCAACTTCAACATCCAGAACACCAGAGAATATATACTTGGTTTCAATCCAGAATAAAGCTGGCAGTATCATAAAATCTTAAACTGCAACCACATTAAATTTGCAAACATGCTAGCAATGAAACAGCACCGGCATCAGGAATGCGTACTGATTTTGAAGCAAAGAATAAATTACATTAGAAATAAGATACTAGACCTTAAAAAATACAATAACAAATATAAAGGGAGACAAAATATTGAAAGATGAAAAAAATACCATTTCTTAAAGCTGACGAGGCCATAGTGTTATTTTGGGTATCCCTAATTATACGAATCACAGCATCCAAATTATCAAGTCCCACAATAATACCCTGATCAAAAAATACCACAAGTTAATAAGAAAATAAATTTATTCATTCATCTAAAAAGTAAGAAAAAATTAGAACAAGAACAATTTTAGCAATTATTGTACCTCTACAATATGTCTCCTTTCTTGAGCATGAGAAAGTTTAAACCTAGCACGTCGCTCAACAACAGAGCATCTAAAGTCGAGGAATGCCTGGGACATTTGAGAGAGAGAGAGAGAGAGAGAGAGAGAGAGAGAGACTTTTCCAGGTTAGTAATTTAAACATAACCCACGGAATTCCATATTTTCTAGAAGTAAAAATTAGTTCTAGAATACATAAGTAATAAGCCTAAAAGACATCAAAGCATAAAAATTGAAGGACACAATGATCTACATTAAAAGCCACGAGAGTAGATGAGTTTTGATGTAGCTATGGGCTATTGGCAGAATATTCTTCCTTGAAATGGAGTCTAGATAAAGACAGAGACGCCTTCCTGAAAAAACCAGGTAATGAATAGTGGTTCAGGGTTTAAAAAGGATTAATAAAACGTGAATGTATCTGATCATGTATCAAGTAGAAAGAAAGATGTGGAGGTCTAGACAAATCAGGTGGTAAAAAGTACTAGAATGGAATACAATTGATGCATTATCAAATCAAGAGAAGGCAGATTGAGGTGGAATTGGCATGTTGAACCTTTGTATGTTCCAGCAATCAGTCATTTGATCTAAATCAAAGAAGGTAATAAGCAACGAGTAAACCTAAAATGACTATGCAGAAGTAAGAAAAAGCATGAATGGGTTACAGTTGATGACAATTGATGGTATTGATAGGGTAGAATAGCATATCTAGGCCAATCTAGCTGGGCCATTTAGTTTGGGACACCACTTAGGTGATTGTATCATATCCGACCTTCAGCTTAACTATTCCTTGTATATGGAAGTCTAAAGAATCTCCCTCAACATAAACCTCTAACACTTTCAACTTCAAATCAAATACATTTAATGCTGCATGCATGTATCCTTCTACTTGTGTAGCTTGAAAATACTCTATTTTATACTCATGTACCATCTTTTTTCCAAACTGCCATCAGTCAAGAATTTGCTACCATAGAATCTTCTATTATAATGTCACAAGTTCTTTCACCAATTTGCTGTCCACAATGAATAAATAATTGTTAAGGTAAGATGATAATGAAAAGTGACCCTTGGCATCTCCCATTGGCCTTGCAATCGTAGAGTCAACTAAACATAACTAGTCACTTCTTGAATGCCTTAACTAGTCAACATCCTTAATCATAAGTATGAATGTATAAACAAAACATATGTCAAAAAAATTTTTTTTTTATTTTTTTTTATTATTTATTATTTTATTTTTAAAAAAAAAAAAAAAAAAAAAAAAAAAAAAATATTTATTTTTTTTTTTAAAATTTATTTTTTTTTTTTTAATAAAAAAAAAAACAGAATACAAAGCAGGCAGAAGATATTACAGGTTTATAAATTGATGCAACAGCCTAGAACAAAATTTCCTTGAAATTGCGAAATCACGAAAGAAAATCAGAGATCAAACAGTCGTGTAACCATCCAGACCAGCTGGTTCAGAAGAAAAGGACAAAAGTTGTTTTGTGGCTTGGAAATTTGGAAAGGATCGTGGAAACATGAGAAAGCATTAACCTGTAAATTGTAACTTCCCAATTTTCAATTTTTTTTTTTTTTCTTTTTTCCCCAAATACCCATAATAGCCCTCCATCAGACTTCCCACCAAAGTGGTATTCCCTCAAGTGATTACTAGCGATGACCAACAAAGTCATTAACTGACAACAAAGGCTAAAAGCCATGGGATATCAAAGTCATTGGTCAGAAGATAGGGGGGCCCCCCCTCCTTTATTGCAACAAGAAGTTAGAAATTATAAATTGAATATTATGTGCTTAAGTGCCCCCCGGCCCCCCCCCCCCCCCCCCCCCCCATGCCAACAGCTAACATGAAAATATGATACTTGTGGAGAAAAGGCCAGCAAGAACTTAGACCATCAATAAAAGTTTTCAAAAAAACAAGGCTGATTTCAACAAACATACGAGACAAATATGTCCTGGGCTGATCGATACCAAATACAGCAACTCAGCTTTAGAGACCTTACCCATCATGCTAACCAAATACGTGTAGCTTTACGGCATAGTTTGCATTTTGACTGAAATGTCAAACTTTTTACAGTTAACACATGGAAACAAAATAACATATTCCGCATGTTAATTAATGGGTCTTCAATGTTTGGGCTTCTTATCATTGAAATGGATCATATTCCCAAAAATCCCAATAACATGCATTTTGACCGTTTCTGTGGGCATATTTTACTGTCATTTCAGAGGCATCTTTCAGTTTCACAACAAACCCTTGTCACCAGCCCTCCAGCATCTTGACAACTATGAACCTAAAGACAAACCAGAGATTCCCATGAACCAATGGACTTCATGGTTGTAAATCATTTCCAGGGGCAGCATAAGGCCTAGGTAACTCCCCCACACCAAGGGTGTTTTGGTCATTTTAGATAAATTTTGTGAAGTCCAAGTTAGGTTATCATTGGACGGGAACCTAGATCTACTTTATTTTTTTAAATTGTGTCATTATTTTGTAAGTAATTGAAGAGTCCTTACTAGGGTTGGATTCCTAGTTTGTGAGGGAGTCCATTACGGTGGTCCCAGTCCTTGTGAAGGACCAACATCTACTCTTAGAATTCAAATTGGAACTCTCTTAGAATTAGTTATGACTTATGAAGGTTCCTTTTATGAGTTAAAGTACTAAGAATTTTATTTAGAACTAGTTTGCAAGTTAAGAGTCCTAGTTTGTTTTCTTTTTGGAAGTTGAGTCCTATTATGTTTTCCTACATCTAGGCTATAAATCAGCCACTCTGAGTTGTAACAAGGCAGACTTGAATTATTGAATAAAATCTGAGATTGAAGAAAGAGTGGAGTCATGAGTTCCTAAGAGGAATCCCACAGCTAGGTGTGTGATAAAATTCTGCAATTCTTCTTCAAGTTCCCCTCCTTCAAGCCTATGGCAGCAACCCAATTCAAGCATTACAGCAGCTTCCTCCATTCAAGTAAGTCCAAACCAGCCCTCCCCTTTCCACACTTTTTTCCCTCCGGTAGCAGCACCCTCCCTCCCCTCTGAAAACCTAGATCCCCTACTCCATTTAACCCCATTAAGGGTTAACACTAGATTCCTTTTAAACCTAACCCTAATTACGATTCCAGATCTGAAACCATAATTATAGCGAGGTTTCAACCCTTAAATATAAAACCGAATCCTCTATAACCCTAACCTAACTCTTTCAAACCCTAAAACCACCCAAACCCCTTCCACCGAAGGTACTTACAGCCATAGAAGACTGCTGATTCTGAAGAAAGTGGATCCTGGAGTAAGCTTGGTTCTAGGGAAATATTCCAACAACTAAACCCTAGAAATTGATTCACATAAACCCAGACCTTTGACCTCAGACCACAGCCACAGCCCAGCTGGGCTTGACATGCTGTTGCACGTGTTGTGGGCACCCAAATCCAAGTAGAGCATACATACATTACTCACCACATTTCCCTTATAGGAACCATAAATTTTTATATTCAAGTCTTCTAACTTGTTCCTAACCAATGTGGGACCAATCATATAAGTGTCTTTTAAAAGAGACTTGCCAAAAGACCAATAGTTCAAACCCAACCACTTTAATTGTTCTAGAAACAAGACAATGTACAAAATGCAACACTAATTTTTGTGTTCTTTGGCCTTTGATCTGACTTTTGCCAAAATCTTGAATGGAATAGCCCATGCAGCTGATTTCATCTATATTTAGCCTGCGTCCACATAGATTCTAGCCTCTTTTTTTTAGTGAGAGGAACCTCAAACTAGCTATTGAGGAGAGTCCTAATTGAAATAGGACACCCCTATCGTTGTATTTTTAGGTCCTTTTTGTTTCTAATTTCTTTCCTAATCTGATTTGTACTCCTATTCCCCCTATAAGTTGGTTCCAGTCTGTGAGCTGTAAATCTATAGATACCCTATTAGGGTGGATGAATGAAATCAACTTTGTAAAGCAACTTTTTCTCACTTGACAACATGGTATCAAAGCTAGGGTAAGAACCGACCGCCTTTTCTGTTGCTGAGCAAGGGCTTGAAGTATTTTCTTCTCCAACTCAATCGCAGCCCCTCCAATCTCAACTGCTGCAAGGGGCTTTCTTCTTCCTATCGCAACTGGGTTCCAGTCCTATTGCAGCTTGGTGATTCTGCTCCTATTGCCATCCAATCCTGTCCAAAAGTTAAAAATGAAAGCAAGTTCAGCACCCATCTCCATCGCATAAAATCAGGTCAGCTGCAATTTGTCTTTTCCCATTGGAGCCACCTTGCGGCAGCCTTTTTCTTTCTATTTTAAAGGCAACAACTGAAAAGATAATGATGATTCAGATTGTTGCCCTCTCTTTACCCCTTATAACCTAAAAAAACATGGAATGAATTCCTTCTGGAACCTGTGCAGAAACTGATCTCTGTTATGCCTGAAGATTTGCCTATTCTTCTCGGCAATCTTCCCCTTCAGAGACATAACCTTGCTGCAGATCTGAATTTCTATTTTTCCTGCTGTACCCTAGAAGTTATTATCCAATTGCAATATTTTTAGCGCTATAATAGTTCAAGAATCTTTGATTGTAGTTTGTTTTTTTTTTTTTTTTTGCCCCTAAGTTTCCCCAGCCCTAAATTGGTTGTAATTCTACCCTAACTGTCACTCAAATAGATTAGTGGGGTTTGTTACCCTAATTGTTACCCAAATAGTTCAGTAGAGTTTGCAAGGCTAAAACTAGGAAAAAGATGACTAGATCAGAATCAACTACAACCACAAACCCCATATCTAATACATCTGAAAGCCCTAATGAGACTAATTACCAACCTCTTTGTTCTTATCTTACAATCCTAGATGTTTCAGACTACTTAACGTGTCAAGGTTTGCCTAATTTACTATCATTGGCAGTTGGCAGATGACTGCTAGGACATATCACAGGAACTACTGCAAAACAAAAAGAAACCTTGGATCAGTACAAGAGTGATGGCTTGCACATTATTCTCTGGTAATAGCATTCCTGATTAGATTCATAAAACCAGAGCTACCAAACCTTCCTTCTGTTGGACCCTGATGCTAGTATTTGGACTACTGCACAGAAGACGTATAGTAAAGTTGGAAATAGGGCTCAAGTCTGTGAACCTCGCAAACAAATTTATGAGACCAAACAGAAGGATATAACACTCTCTCAGTACTACAACACCCTCAATGCATAATGCAGGAGATTGACCATTACAACACATTCCATCCCAATACTGTTGATGACATTACATCCTATCACAAGCACCTTGAAGAGACCCCTGTATATGATACCTAGGACTTCAAGGTGAGTATGACCCTGTTCGGCTTCAGATTCTCAGTCGAGATCCCTTTCTTATCTTAAAGGAATCATATGCTTTTGTTCACAACAAAGACTTTCATCGTGTGGCAATGCTCCCTTCTTCTACACCTGATAGCTCAACCCTTCAGACTCATACTGGAAATAGTAGAGAGGCACCAAAAGAAGTTATCAAATGCAAGGTTGTGGTAAACCATGCCATGCAAAATAAAAATGCTGGAAGCTGCATGAGAAGCCCATAGACTTTGACGCAAAAAGAAAAGCTAGAGGTGGAAAGAATCAGGGAAAGACTCAAGCCAATCAAAATGAAGTTGACTCAGCACCTTCCACTGAAGCTAACATGCTCTCAAAGATCTCCGACAAGAACTGCAGGCTCTTCATCAGTTACTACAAGCTGCCCCCACTACCACATCTATAGCTGCCTCTGCTACTTCTAATAACTATTAAGCCCACTCAAGAATTTCTGAACTACCTTTTCGTGCTTCAAATGTATCTACCTCCTATATTATAGATTCTGGCTACCAATCACATTACAGATTAGTCCATCAATACACCCCTTTGTCAAAAAAGACGCAGTCCATAAGGCAAATAGATCCCTCTCCTCCATCTCTGGGAAAGGGACCATTCACTGCTCTTCCACCTTAACCATGTCTTCTATTTTGCATATTCCCTCAATTTCAACTAATCTCTTATCAATTAATAGTTTTACTAAGGATTTAAACCACAAAGTTACTTTATTTATCCTTCTCCTTATGTTGTACAAGATCTGGTGACAGAGGACGCTTGGACATGGCAAGGTGCAGAA
Source organism: Hakea prostrata (assembly GCF_041222555.1). NCBI lineage: Eukaryota > Viridiplantae > Streptophyta > Magnoliopsida > Proteales > Proteaceae > Hakea > Hakea prostrata. The sequence continues at coordinate 16,256,230 of NC_142600.1, read as the reverse complement.
TGATCTCTACCTACTCGACAGCAAGGAACCTCCTACTGCTGCAACCTTCTTCACCAACACCACAGATTCACTGTCTCCTCGAATATTCACCTTCTCCATCAGACGCTTGGTCATCCTCCAGTTAAAACCTTATACTTCCTTTTTCCAAATTTAGTTAAGGCACTGTAACAAAGAATTTTTTTTTTTGGGTGAAACACCTATCTAAGCTAAACAAGCACCCTTTATTTATTCCCTTTTTCTGCCTTTTAATTTAGTTCATTCTGATGTAGGGCCCTACTCGTTTTAATTCCATTTCTAGTTACCAGTGGTTTGTAACCTTCGTTGACTACCACATTGTGCCATTAGGCATATCTAATGCGACACAGGAGTGAAGTCTTCTAATGCTTCCAAGTATTCCACAAGATGATACAGACTCAGATCGATGGCACAATCAAAGCACGTCAAACTAACAATGGTAAAGAATATTTGGAGCATACTTTTCAGGCATACTTAGCAGATTATAGTATTCTCCATTAAACCAATTGTGTTGATACCTAAGCTCAGAATGGCATAGCGAAAAAGGGGCATTGGATAAAAGTTGCTCATGATTTGATGTTTACACCTAATGTCCCCTCCCAGTATTGGACAGATGTTTTTCTCCCCACACCCTACCTAATCAACTGGATGCCGTCTTGCATTCTTGATTCCCAATCCCCTAGTGCTATACAACTTGGAAAGAACACCCTTTATAGTACCTCCAAAGGCATCTAGTTGTGTCCTCTATGTTCGCAATCATCACTGTCCTGGCAAGCTTAATCCACGAAGCATTAGATGTATCTTTGTGGATTACTCACCTTCCAAGAAGGGCTACATCTTCTCTACCTATCTAAAACACAAATTGACATTGCTGCTGATGCTAGTATTTTGTGAGTCAATTTCATGCATGATCAACATTCCAATCATATGTCTACCATCTTCCGAATTCTTCACCACCTAAAATATGCCCCAGGGAAAGATTTTCTCCTATGCCACATGACCATCTGCGAGTTAAAGCTTACACTAATGCGAGCTAGGGAGGTTCACATGATCGAAAGTCCACCTCAGGGTATTGTACTTCGTAGGTGGGAATTTGGTCACTTGGCAAAGCAAGAAGCATAATATTATTGCAACATCTAATGCTGTTCGAGCCATGGCTCAAGAGAGTTGTGAATTATTATGGTTACACGGTCTTTGTGAAGACCTTGGTGTGCTAGCACCTCTTCCCATGATGCTCTATTTTGACAACAAGGTTGCCATAAGCATTGTCCATAATCTAATAAAACATGATGGGACAAAACATGTGGAGATTGACAAGCACTTTGTAAAAGAAAAATTGGGGAAGCAGCAGCATCTATATGCCATTAGCGAAGTATACATATCAAGTAGCAGATGTCTTCACCAAAGGTTTAACTAGTTGGGTAATCCCTCCTATTTTAACTAAGTTGGGCAAGTGTGATATCTATGGCCCAACTTGAGGGGGAGTGCTCCCTTGTGGTAGCGCAAGTTATTGAGGAGAGTCCTAATTGAAATAGGACTCCTTCTCATTATATTTTTAGGTCCTTCTGTTTCGTATGTCTTTCCTAATCAGATATGTACTCCTATTCCCTCTCTAAGTTGGTTCTAGCCTACAAAAAGAACACCAACAAACTTTCTTCCAACTGTATGGGGTTGGTTACATGGATTCTTGCCTTCCAATCAGCTCTATTTGAGGCCATACTACTATACTAGATATAAGGCCTAATATGCATATCCTTCCTCACCAATTCTCTTAAGGTTATCTTAGGTCTGCCCCTAGCTCTTCGAATTACTTCAATCTGGATTAGATCACTTCTCCGTATAGGGGCATTTATAGGCCTCCATTGAACGTGGTTGTGCCACCTCAAACGACTTTCTCGTAGCTTATCACTTATCGAAGCTACTCCCGGCCCAACTCTAATACGATCATTCATTATCTTATCCTTCCTAGTTTGCCACTCATCCATCATAGCATCCTCGTTCCAACTACACTGAGAACATCCATATGATAAATCCATAAGGGTGAATGAATGAAATCAACTTGGCAAGCAATTTGTTCTTACTTTACAACAATTTCAACCACATCTCCAAAGTAACTGAACATTTTTTTCCACAAATCATTATTATTATTTTATATATATATATTCAAAAGCTTGTTGGTTTTGTGTAATTTCAATATCTGTTATACAACTTTTTTTTATCTATGAGTTCAACACTTCGAAATTTTTTCCCCAGTTATTATATTTTTAAATTATCAAGGAAATGCTAATTTTATTGGATATAAAAATGAAAACCTTAGGATGTTGTGACATCTATTGGACACCACTGGATGGTTTACGACCTCAACTCACTTCTTTTTCAGCCATTAAATTAATTAGTCTATTTTTCATCATTATTAAAATATTTACAAATGCTATAAATATTTAAGATTTAATTAGAACTATCCATTTTTTGCTTGATAATTATTTTATACATGCATACTACATGTCAAAAATGATATGATGTCAACTATGCTTTCCCATAATTAGATTTAATAATTGGAAGTATGAGTAATTTGTAAAGGAAATTATGCGTGTAGGACATTTTAGACATCTGATCATCATAATGGTCACAACGCGCAGTCCAAAATGGAACTCTCAAACATATTTATCTCATAAATATGATACTGACATTGGGTTCAAAGGCCTAATACAGGCTAGATACCAAGACTCAGCCAGATCCCCTCATCAAATACTCCTCAAGAAGGCTACTGAAGTTGGTACCAAAAAAAATGTACAACTTGTTGAGAGTCAACTTGGTCTTTTGAGGACCTGAAACAGAACTGGCCCTCAAGTTTGATCTTGAACATGGGGGTAAAGGTAGACTTCATGTATTAAGCTATCATTGTAAGCATGGTTGTGTGGGTTTCTCACAAGCACAAGAAGAGTTGTAGCTCCAAACACAGTGGGTGTAGTGTTGAATCTTGTAAGGGGTGGGACTTGGCACAATGGTTGGTAGACTACAGTTGCAGCTTAAGGTCTAGGTATCAAAACAACCTTCCAGCAAAAAATTGCTAGGATAAGATTGCGTAGGAAAACTCCCCCACCCCTGGACTGTGCTTGTGCAGAAGCCTTTGGCACCGGGTTTGAACTTCACATTTCTTGTGCAATGGGTGTAATACAAACAGGAGTTGGTGCTCTTGGCTATGGGTGTGGTCAACGAATTTGTTGCGCACAAAGGCCAAATTTGAGGCCGAACTCGAACAGTCACTTGCACAGTTGAACCATGTATTGTGATTTGTAATTTGCCTTCGGGTACTGATTTAAGGACTGTGCACATGAGGTAAGTTGTGAGAAATATCTATAGATATCAGTTATTCACCCTTCATCACAGTGATCCATCAGACATAACAATCTGATGGCTCCTTTAACCTCTAAAGCATGATCTAACAATTCTAAAGAAAAAGGTTACATACTTTTTGTGAATCAACTTCAAAATTTGTGCACTCAATTGGCTTCTATGATATCATCTGGCAGGTGCCTGTTTGGAGTGATAACAATCTAACATCTCAACATCTGGATAAAGAGTGTAATTTATAATTTGCAAAGCTCGAACATACCAAAATACCAGTATTTTCTTGCTACTTTAAATACATAAAAGTTCATAAATAATACAGGCAAATGGCAGTGATAGCAGCAAATTATTCAGAGATGCTATCTTTCTTATGAAAACAAAGATCTTAGATATTAAAAGAAACAGAGTCTGCACAGTCCTCCATGGTTAGGATATGGCTTTTAAGTTGACTTTCATTTCCAACCTGCATCTTCACCAAAGGATGCCGGGTAAACAAGGTAGATATCCCCTAACATGGACTCATCAACCACAGCTATAACAAAGTGTAGTCACAAGTGAAGGCCTTCACAGCAACATCACATTTAGAAATTCATCAATATTTAATCCACTGAGAGATCCCACGATGCATCAACCAGTAGTAGTTACAAATCATGCAAATTGTAAAAAATAAAAAAAACAAAAACAAAAAGGAAAAAGAAAAAAGAAAAAAAAGTGCACAAAATATACAAGGTAAATGACATGTAAAATACAGCCAAACACAATTGTAAGCAAATGCATATTAGTCTTGATTCACACCTCCACTTACACGTATACATATGTCCATTGAGCATATTATCAAAATCTTTTTTAAATGAATCATTATCAAATTCTTTTACTTATAAAATTCAACAAGGAAAAAACATCATCACGGTTTCAATTGCCAAAGCAACAATGCCAAAGAAGGGTCTAGAATACACTAACCCCACCATGTTACAGCTAAAGCTTGACTGAAGAGCAGTATGGCGATACAGGTTGTTAAGAATAATGGAAGGATCTGATCCCCTTTTCAACTGACAATAAAACATCAGACCTAGTTAATATAAAGTGAAAATGCAGTAATCTTCATTTGAAGCAGGGCAGGCAGTGAGATTCAGAAATATGTGACTCTCCAAACTAAAAAAGAATAAGGTAATATTCTATATACTTCTATGACTATGCGCATTCCAGAGCGATCACTTTCATCACGGATATCACTAATGCCTTCAAGAATCTGAACCAAAATCAAAAGGTACACATCAATTATAAAAATAAAATCAAAATATTCATTTTAACAATTTAGAAATTGAGAGAAAAAAGATAAACTGATGACCCCCAAAAAAAAAACCTTTTGAGCCATTAAGCCAAACGTAGGATCAAAGAACAGGAATTAAAACCAAACACAAGCAAATAAAGATATTAGATACAGTGGCATTGACGTGGATAGACCAGAACAACTCATTGTGAAAGCCTAAGGCGGTGTTTGTTTGATGGAATAAAGGTGGGGTGGGTTTGCAAATTTTTCCATTAAATCCCAAAAGTGTGGTTTGTTTGGTTGATGGGGGTGGGAAAGCTAGAGACAAGCTTCCTTAATTTAAGGAAGTTTGTCTAGTGAGGTGGCATGCTAACTTTTCCACCCCATACCTTTTCAAAACCCCACAAAATATGTGGAATTTTTTGAAAAAGTGTGGAAAACCAAGAAGTCCACATTTAACACTTTTCCACAAAATCATTTCCTTTCCTTCTCCCTCACCCCATTACACATGGGGCCCACATGTTTTTTTTTTCACCTCTTTTTTCCCACCCCACCTTTGCAAACAAATGCAGCCTAAGCCAAAATAGAAGCAGCCCAACCTGCTGGGCTTGTAGGACTTATTTCCATGTTCAAGATAAGCAACTTATATTATTTATCTTAATTAATTTTATTTTGGTAAGACTTAGCTACATAGGAGTTGCCACTTTCCTAGTTTAAGGCATATTTTAGTTAAATAATACTAAATAACCTTATTTGAGTTTGAGCATTTTTTTACACCAAAACAGCCAAGCAAGATTAGATTTGGAATGGAATACTTTTCTACACAGGTGGTTTATGTGTGTGGTGTTGCTCTTTGTTGTTTATCTTTCTTCACTTTGGTTCAACTTACAAAACCTCCCACAAGTACTATCTCCTTCACCTAATTATTCTCCTTTCTGTCTGCAATCTTTATTGTTCTGCCTTTCTTTTCTTATTTCTCCCGTCTCTCATTACTCTTTCATTTTTTCTATTTTCATTAATCTCTCATATCATTGGCATACTGCTAGGTTGAAAGAAAAAAATTCAAAACTCAGTTAACCCACAGGTATCATTTGTCTGAAAGAATTTCAAGTGGGGTGGGAAAAAAGGAGTGAAAAAGTAACTTTTCCACAAAATTTCAAAGCATGGCTTGTTTGGTTCAATAGGGTGGGAAAGTCAGCAGACAAGCTTCTTTGATTTAAGGAACCTGTCTGCTGACATGGAACTCTATTTTTCCCACCCCACCCCCTTTAAAATTCCACAAAATTAGTGGGACTTTGTGGGAAAGTGAGGGATATGATCAATGTGGGACCCACATTTGCAACTTTTTCTACAAAATCTCTCCCTTTCCTTTTCTGGTCCCCCACCCTACTACATTAGGTCCCACATGTTTATTTTCCCCACCCCTTTTTACATAGAAACAAATGATGCCTCAAGGTTTGGACTGAAATCCAGAAGCATACTGCCCTACCCTGAAGTAACCCAAGGTCTTAACTCCTAAACACTTGCCCCTAGACCCCTACAATTTCCTCTCTTGAGAGAACCAAATTTGGATTCTCAGATTCTCCTGCCGCTACTGCCAATCCCTGTTTCAGGCTGTTATCATCAGTTGATTTTGGAACAATATTGGTTGATCTTAGGACGGTAAGGTATTAAGAGCTTATGCCTCAAAATTTTTACTTGAAAGGAACTGCCCTGGGGGAGTTCTATAGATTTGATTGATTCAGTTTTCTATCAAAGGTTTAAGATAAGATTCTTTTACTTTATTACATCTTAGGCTACATCACAAAATTGCATTCAAGCCCCTGGTGATTTGAATGATTCAGTTTTCTATCAAGATTTAAATTCCAGAATTGCCCCTTCTCATAAAAACTTATTTGCTCATATACCTTTAGCATGGTTGCTCACCTTTGAGAATTTCACAGATTTAAAGGTGGCAGAGCAGAAATACCATAGGAATCCATAAACTACCCATATTTCAGTCTGAATTCTGATGCTTCATAACTTCAATCCTATATCATATTAAGACGACAGTAAGGTTCAACACCCTGTTTCTGAATGTGACTAGTTGAACTTTGACCAACTTAAGCTATTTCCCAACCCCCACCCCCATTTTCTCAGCAGGAAGAAGGGAACCCCAAACTTTGGCCTGATTTTCTCACCATATGGAACTGGGGGTTACAACATCACTACGAAAGACATCACTTTGCTGCATATTGGTGAACATCATCAAGTTACAGTGCTTGACTGTTTCTTCACACTACACTAACCTATACCATAAAATAAGTTACCTCCAGTATGTAGATGAAGCCTTTTATATGGCAATTGTGGAGGACTTTTGAGCGCTTCAACTAGCACATAATGATGTGACCTGCATTAGTCATACAGCCAGAGGAAAACTACTGGCACATCAATCCATGAGTAGGCTTAATCCACCCCATTACCTTACGTAGGGTTAGCCATAGGATAACCTGAAGGGGACCAATTTTTACACATGTATCACCCATAAGTACTGTACTTTCGGGACTTGTGCCTTTATGAGTATGTCACATACACTATATACTATTTCATAACTGTAAAACAATATGTTTATTCATCCATGGAGCAAAATTTACTGGCTGTACAATATTACATACACTATTATACTTTTTCATAATTAATTAGCATCCATTTTTTTTCATTCATGGTGCATAATTTACCTGCTCTACTCGCCTTTTCTGTCTCCTGGTAATAATAATGTTTACAATAGGTAATATTGCATGACGTAGTGTATGCTACCCATGGTTAGAGATCTCATTTTTCCAGCCCACAGAGACGAGATCTATGTCGATCCCAAGATTTACTCCAACTCAACCAAGACCGAGATCTCAGTTCAAGATCTCAGTCCAACCCATCCCATTTTTAAAGAATCTTGGCTCAAGTCAAGATGAGGTTCTAGTCTTGTCTCGAATCTCTCTCCTCCTCTCGCTGCCTATCTTGACAGCAAGCTGCAAGGATGATTTTGGCCAGATTTTTCAACGGAATCTCGCCATATCTTCACCTACAACACTCCTAAACAAGATTTAGCACATTTACATCAACAAAACATGATCAATCAAGGCCATTTGAATGAGTTTTTTAAGCAACGCAAAATTTCCCCCAAAATTGATTTTTTTTTCAAACATTATGTTATTGAGTAGGTCTTTGAGTGTGGATTAAACATATGTTTAACATCTTTGTCTAGTGTACACTTTCATGAGGAAAAAAGCTAATTAATTTTTTTCAAACTTTTGGATAAAAATACATTTTTCTAAGAAACTAAAATTAAAAAATATTCAAAAACACTTAGGTTATGAAAGTCATTCTAATATATGTTAGATTCCATTGTTAAGGCTTAACACCTCATGGAGTTATTCTAATATGAACTCATACATAGGGTTTTTTTCTCACAAATCTAAGGCCACCGTTTGGAAGCCCTAAAAATAGGCTAAATATCAAGTTTAAGCCCAACCTAGCCCTTAAAACCCCATGAGATGGGTCTTCAACTTGGGCCCCCAAGGTCTTGCCAACTCGAGCAAGATCTCGATTTTTCTCAAGGGCAAAATTGACCTCGAGAGTGAGACCTCCAACCTTGAAACTACCAACCAAGGGTACAAATCAAAACTACCATTTCATAATTTTTCTTGAAATGAAAGGTTTATAATGCTTATACAGCCTAAAATGAGTTACCTTGAAGTTTCAGAGCATAATATGACCACTCACTCTTCCACCGCCCCCCCCCCACCCCCACCCCACTCCACTGAGGCAGGCCCTGAAATGCCTAACCAAAACTCAAAATGCAGATTTCAGATTTTTGTCAGGCCAAACCAAGATTGATAATTCACCCAATAAAATAAAAACTGAAACACAAATTTTGGAGCCTAGGTACTAAGCCTTCTTCCCCTTCCAAAAGAACCTTGAATTGAGCTGCAGAACTAAGGAATAGCAATTACATCATCATACTTGGACTATTGTTAATCAAGTAACCCTTGGCAACCTGGCATTAACATCAACATCTGTCATAAGCAACAATAAATCAATAAAAATATATAGCATTCTTTTTGGGTGAATACAGCATTAATAGTTCAACAAAAGAAGAAAAAAATACCAAGAAAAGAAACATGTCTGCTAATGCTAGCACTGATAATAGGAGAAATTTCCGAAAGAAATTAGCGATATTGGTCCCCAGAAATTCACAATTCACCATTTTCACTCCAAAAGAATCCAAGTATTCTTTTAACTGCCTTCATTTACCATAATTCCTAAATACAGGAATCAGTCCACTGTTCAATTGGATCTATTTGACTTCATTATTAATATTTGAACAATTAAACAAAGGGAATGTTCAGTTTAGAACAGAATAGGATAGTTCACCGGAGGCAACACTGCATACTTGTGTGTTCAAATGTTAAACGAATATTGAAGAAAACTAGGTAGAAGTTAATAATATTCCTCATCTACTGTTTACTCATACAGTACCTTATTTTCCACTAGTTCCGCAATTTTTTCTACTAGTGCAGATTTGTTGGTCTGATATGGGACCTGTGCCATCACAAGCAGATCATTAATGTGGAAAAATACAAGGCAGCTCTTCTTGAGGCAGCAGGTTACAAAACACAAGAAAAAACAGGACAGAAAACAATACCTCCTTGATAATAATTGCAGCACGCTTTGTCTTCACATCAAGCAATTCCACGTCAGTCTTTCCTCTGACTACTACACGCCCACGTCCAGTCCTGTAAGCTTCCAAGATACTACACAAAAGCATTCAACATTAGACAATTAACCCAAAGCCAAGAACTATTCACCTGAACAAACAACGCTAAATCACAGCAAAGGAAGGGTAAAGATTAAACGTAAGAAAAAAATGAAATCACGAAATCAAATGCCAGAATAAATCTGCATACCCAATGTTACCCATGATTATTCCTCCAGTTGGAAAGTCAGGTCCTGGCATATATTCCAACAATTCTTGGAGCTTTCAAACATCATACAAGTCAAACATCCAAAATAAGGCTAAGCACCAAAAAGAATTAGAATATACTCATAAACTAAGAACCATAACTGACAAGTAAAAAAGAGGAAAGTGAGCAAGTTGATTTGGGTCCCTTTGTTCATAAATGTAGAACACTTTTCCCTGATAACTTACACCTGTAGTTAAGGAACACCAAGCACAGCTAGAAATAATACTTCATCTATCCAAGCAATTGCTTATTAGGTTCTTATGATGGTTTGGTTTGACTACGCCATTTTCACTTTTCATGATTTTGAATCTATCTAGGGTCCAATCTCAAGCCCAATACTCTGACAATTTATGATGACCCCATCAATAACATCAAAAATAAAATTGTCACTTGTCATGCAATTACACATTTTCAGGGTCGGCAATTACTATTTAGTGCTCTAAACAGTAAGCTACCATGAACAGATGCAAAGAAACTGATTTGATCTTCTAGCCTTTCTAGTGAGAGCTTATTGCACTGCCAATATTAGAGAAAATCACTTTGAAATAAACAAGAATTTTTCAATAGGGCTCCTTAAAGACGATTTGAGATACAGCTTCATGGCTGAATCAGCTAGACCATTCTTGTTGTCTGGGCTAAGAACTGGACCCAAACTGGGACATTTAGGATTTTACATAAGTATACATCTTAGATTTTTTGTAATTTTTTCATAGTTAGATACTAGGAGGTAGTTTACCACTTCTGTTCATCTTATTGTTCTTCTTGCCTATTCTTCTCACTTCTCAATAATTAATAGGACTGTTACCACTGAGGTTGATCCAAACTTGAGTTGCGCATCCCCATACCTCAGACCTGGGTCGAATGAACTACTTTTTTTAACTCTCAAGGCCTTGAAGCCTCATCCTCAAAAGTCTTAGCTGTTGTAAGAGACATTGAAATCAGATTTTGACTAAAACTGCAGAATTGAATTGCAGAATAACTGCTTGTTAGAAACTTAGAAGCTGTAGTTAACTGCTACTACCAGGAATAGGGGATGCAATCAGTGTCCTAAATCCCAGCCTGAGCACCTAACCAGTTACACTTTTGAGGACATTTTTCCTTCTTACTGAATTTTTTTTCCACCGCTGGTGTAGGTGTCTTAAGGTTGAGAAGACAACCTCCTTTTACTCTCAATTTATTTAACCTATTACCTTCACGTGACAATTTTTACACTCCCACCCATCTTTGTCATAATCCCTATTTCTCTAAATGCCATTCCAAGTTTAACCATTCTTCACTTCTACTCACCTTCGTAACTCATTCCTATCACGAAGCCTTCAAGATTATCATTATTTACACTTTTCCTCGTTTATTTGATAAACTTGGAGTTATACATGGCATTTGCATTCTTTATAAACTTTCTCCTATTGAAGACCTGGTTGGGCCAACAATCCATAGAGGACCCAAATCAAGGTCACTTCCAGATCAATTTGTACTATAATTTGAAAGAAATCACTTCCACATTTTGGCAATGGCTTTTTGAAAGGTAAAGCACTGATACCGTGGCATCCGGATTATGAATCAACACAGAGAGCGCATCCACCAACTCTCCAAGATTGTGAGGAGGGATGTTGGTCGCCATTCCAACCTGAAAGTACCAGACATTGTAATGAAATATAAAAGCAGCCATTCAATGACAATTTATATGCAAATTCATCAGAAATAAAACTACAAAAGACAATTTGTATGATAGGATTACCGCAATCCCAGAAGAACCATTCAATAACAACGTTGGGATTCGAGCTGGCAGAAGTGATGGTTCCTTTTGTGAATTATCAAAATTTGGAACAAAGTCAACCTGAAACCAAATAATCCTTTCAGTGGTGCACCAAACTACCTGGACAATATAGAGCATGTGAAATAAATAACTAGTGAATTAGGAATGAGAAACAAACTGTATCTTGATCTAGATCTGCCAAAAGCATTGCCTCTGTGAGCGCCTGTAAGTGTGACAAAGAGAGTTATCTTCTTTAAGACTCGAAAGAAACTTAAAGGGAGGGAAAAACTCAACACTTGAGCATTATAAACATCCTGAACCTCATCAGAGTAATAGACCGATAACATAAGTAAGAACAGAACTTAGAGCGACATACACCTGGTCCAGTGCAGGTCCACAGTTCATATAAGATCTTACCAGAAAAATTAAATACTACAATTTGGATACAGGATGGGGGCGGGCTAAGAAGATAATAATTTACTTCCAAGTTTAGAGACTGCACAATAAAATCAAGTTCAGACTATGATGTCATAGACCCAACAGTAGTATCAACATAGGGATCCTGCAGATATCGAGCAGCTTTCCTTCCAGGGAAAGCAAAATCAAATATTTGTAACCAGCTACCAGGAGAAATGATGAGTGACTATATAGAAAGAAAAAGATATGGAAACAATTCCTGAACTAGCAGCTATATCTACCGCATAAGAAGCTTGGTTGACCACCAGTCTTTGAGATGCAGTCCAAACGAGGTCATTAGACTTAATCATGTCACTTATCCAGAGGACAATCTCTTATCCAACAATCAGAAGGACCAATAAGCCCTTCAATGGCAAAAAAAATAGCCACCACTAAAGGAAGTCTCTTTCACAGACAGATACAAAATCTTTTTCTTGATCCAAATTCAAAAAATCCAAAAAAGGAAAAAAAATAAATATCAAAGAAAACTTACTTCCAATCTGCACTCTGTGTAACGCATGGCAGCAGGAGGATCTGAATCAATTGACCCAAAATTCCCATGCCCTCGAACAAGAGGGCAACGCATAGAAAAATCCTGTCAAAGAACACTACTAGTAAGTTTCTGAAGATAGAACAAAGCAGAAGGAAACAAGGAGGGGACACATCTGTGACAATCGGCACCAAAACATAACGATGTATAAATGCAGCATGTAACAGAAAATACAAAACAGATCATCATCCTCAGTGCAGTAGAGCATCAATATACAAAACAGATCATCATCCTCAGTGCAGTAGAGCATCAATATAAGATAAACCATAAAAGAGCAACAATTCTGACAATATCAGCCCAGAGGTGATCTTGTCACCAGAATCATTAGAATTCCAAGTTTGAACAGTATGGCAAATACAAGAATTTTAGAAGACTTAAGAAGCCCTAACCTCCAGTGCCAAATTTACATGAAGGAGGTGTCACAACCCACCAAAACCATGAAAGTACAAGGTATGCAGCACATCACTTAATCTACAATCGCACAGTTTAAGGGCCAAATCTCACATCCACACATTTGATCTCAACAGCAATCACATAAAGAAGCACCAATAATGTTAGCAGTGGGAAAACAATTAACTAAATTCCAATATAATTGTATTTTAGTTTCTCAAACAAAATCAAGTCAGTAATCAGAGTAAACATCAATTCCAGATATTGCCTATTACAAGTTCAATCATCGTTATGTGGCACCAATGACTAACTCAATTCAATGTCAAGTAAATGAAATCAAGTCATTAAGCTCCATATGCACAGTCATCACGTGTGCATCCAAAGTCATGTCCTCGTAGCTCCCGTTTGTAGCACATATACTATCATCTAAGTGTATAACAAACACCATCATCTAAAAATAAGCAGTCCACGAGGAGTAAGCTTTCATCCAAAAACCTTGTGAGGGATAGGTCCATGCAAGGCACACCAATTCTAATGCAAGTGCAATTATTCAACTAAAGAGATTAAACACATACAAGCAAGCAATTAAAACCAGAAAACGCAGAATTGATAATAATGAGTGCTTCCAATTACTAGAAAACAATCAAGCACCTAGCCACAAACTACTGATTCTTTACTAGTAAGTACAACTACAACAAATTATAGACTTCCACCTCCAAAGTGAATGAGCGCAAGGAAACAGATACCCTATTCGTTCTAGAAGCAATCATGGCTTATATAACCTAACAACCTCCTATATATTTCTGTACCATTGCCATTCACAGGGAAGCTCACATTGGCCCACTTGTTACCAGTAGAACTCCAAATTGTACTACAGGCCAGGTAGCTTGGAAATTGTCATCATCAACTCCACCCTTTTATAGGATTATGCAATATGCAACACTTATCACCCTGTTGGCAGTGGTCATAGTACAGGGCATATTCTCTCTAAATCATAAGCACACACCTCACATAATGTCATGACTTGTCACACTTCAGAATCATGTCCCATACCAAATGTAGTAACATAACAAGTGAAACAAATAATCAAATATATCCGATCCAATAATTCACTGTAATCCATCGTCGTCGTCGTCATCTTCTAATCACAATTAATATCAAACCCAAACCCCATGTAGTATTATCACAAGCAAGAGAATAATGATGCATGATGCACAGAAACAAGTAAGAACTCTGAAAAACAGAAAATCACCAACTCACCTAAACCAATGGCCATGTTTATGTTAAATCAGAATACGTGGTCTATGACCTCAGCACATGTCTCCTGAGTCCTGATCTAAACAGAAGTATACCAAAACTCAAAGTAACAAACGTGTTATAAGTTAGGTTAGGTTAAATCCCATGCAGGAAAAGGTTAAACTCGCCCATGATTACCTTTGAGCTTAAAAGTATATGAAAATAAAAGGGATCCATCCCTAACCAGATGCCCATTGCTAATTTATAAATACTTCAGGATAGAAACTAAATTTTCCTAATAACTGCTACACAAGATATCAAAATCTTCCCTAAATCATAGTAATGATAAAAGCCACCAAGTCTTCAACACCCTTCTCTATGCATTGACAATTAGTCACCAAAATATGGAGAATATTTTCTATCAGTAGGCTATACCGCTTATGCTATGGATATTCTTTTGTTAAATTTGACAGAAAAAATATTTTTCCAGTCTCTATAACATAAGGATAATATATAGCAGGAAGAACAATATCTTTTTATAGGGTTATACTAGCATCCCACAAAATAGGCTGGTTGGAATACTGGTTATGCTCTTCCATACGAGCTGGCCTTGAAGCCCACCCAAAGTGAATCATTATCTCCAACAAATCAACAACACAATAGCTGATAAATGATAAATCTGGGAAATATCCAGCTTTAGATCAGCAATTTCATACACTTTGTGATTGGCGAGACTCAGAAATAGTCAATCTGATAATAGATCTAAATCAAGCGCTCCAGTTTTCTTCACATTCTTGAGTGCCTTGCACAGTACAATCTTTTGGCCAACGTCAAGTTGGCATCATTGGCAGAATTTCGTTGCAATTAAATCCCCAATAGATAAGCAGACTAAATTGCAAATAGATCTCCCAAATGAAGATAGACGGGGCAGAAGTTGAACCAACATAGGCTGGATCAATATGGACTCAAAACCATAACCTATTTGGATTGGGAGCTCCATCTCAGGTCCTGACTGCATCAGATATTTCCACTACTATTTCATTAATTTCTTCCAGTTCCTAAAAATAAAAGGTCAATTGATCCATACTCCATTCCTAGCACCTTGCCTTGAGGTGTTCAACCTTAAAAAAACTCTAAGCAGTGATGTAGTAACTGTCCAGCTCCCTGTAAGACTAAGACCAAAACGGGACTTTTTTATATTTGAAGCTGCAGACTTTTAGTGCCAAGAAAACATAAATATGAAATTGCAACAAAATGAAAATACACTCAGGTTTCCTCCAGCCAACTAACACATAAAACTTCCCTAAATAGATTTCCACCACCACCACCCCACCCCCCCCAAAAAAAAAATCTAACGCAATAACCCCGTAGTAAAAGTAATTACAACTCCGCATAGAAACACAACTCCATATTTTTAAGTTAAATCACTTCTAAGTGCCCAACCTATCTAAATGCTGGTGTTACCAATTATCAGAATAATTGGACCCCAAATAACGAAACCAATCCCAAATAGAATCTGCAGGAGACTCTTAGAAGCATATCCTTGTTTTTTCCTTCATCTTCTTTTACCCCTCAAATCCTCATCGTTCCACAAGTCCTGCCACATTGTTGGGCAATCCCTCCCAAGAACAACAGGCAGAAAGACTAAACCATAAATTTTGTGATTTTCAAAATCACCAAATCAACACAGTCACGAGTATTTTGGTAATTTGAGGGCTTTATGAGTTGATTTCCAGCAAGTTTTAGGTCCGCCTGGTCTATTTTAGCTGTCTTCCATTCAATTTTGTACTACATCTGGATAAACTTAATGAAAACTTTCAGTTTTACTCCAAAGTACCAATTATTCTAAATTTGAGTCTCTACAAATTTGATAAACTTAATGAAAACTTTCACTTTTACTCCGAAGTACCAATTATTCTAAATTTGAGTCTCTTACAAATTCTAAGTCATAAAAGCCTAGGTTCTCAGATCTGTTCGCCTATACATATCTCACTGTGGGGAAAAAAATTAGTTCATCGAATTCAAAGATTTAGACACTCACATGCAGCAATGAGGGGCATACTCTCTAGTTTAGGGAGAGATTACAAGAGACTTCAAAGAATAAAACATTAAAATACATCTTTTTCCTTTCCTAAAATCCATCAAATCATTTACTCTTTTTTTTGTTCAAACATCAAATCATTTACATGAATGCATGGATTGCCCTCATTCTTTTGTATCCCTTTAATATTAATTTCCAACCTAATGCTCAGTATTCCTGTATTTCCTAGCCCTGTATTTCCTAGCCATACATATTTTAAGGAAAAAATCTTCATCTGTCAAATTGTCTCACAATTACAAAACAATATGCATAAATCCTTATCCATCCTTCCAAGGAAATCTTGACCGAGTCAGCACAATTAAAAGCCTTCATCAATGCCTGAGTATTTTTTAAGTCTGATCATAAGTAACGACTGATTATAAATGCAGGAAAGCTAAGCATGACAATCACTTTCATTAAAAATATTACAAAGATAAACATGACATAAATCTTCAATAAATGAATATCAGGAATACCAATTACTGGTCACATATACTAAATGTTTCAGGGAATACGGGTTGGTGTCCCACTTCATGCAGGCTAGCTTTCGGTTCAGTCATATAGATATAAAACAAACATCCTCATCTGATGTAGCCTTCAAGATGAGATGAGGGCCAGTTATTAGGAATCCATAATGAATAGCAGACACAACTAGGGTTTAGCCCATGCGGCTATAGCAAGTACTTACAGCTTTAGGAGATGGAAGTGAAGACTTTCCTGAAGAAAAACACCAAGACAAGGCTGCCGCAGGCTTCACTGAGCTGGGGAATGCCACAAATCCCCGGCCAAAACTCCAATTCTCTATTATAACTCCTTCCTCTCAATAACTTCATAAGTTTATAGCCTACATTCAAGGACTCATACTTGGACTCAACTTTGAAACCAAAAAGTAAGAACTTATACTTTAATTAGGACTCTTAATTATCTCAACTTGCACTGACTCAAATTACAAAATTAAAGTAGGACTAGACTCCTAATGAAATTAAGATAGCAACTAAAGGAGTTCCATTTTAAATTTTACTTAATGTGTCATAGGCTGACTCAAATAACAAAACAAGAACATAGTTGGACTCCAAAATAAAATTCTGATTCTGACTAGACCTTATTGGGCTTGCTCAGGACTGCCAAAATTACCAACATACCTTTCATGCTGGCCAAAATTTCCTAGGCTGCTGGCAGGGCTGCAGGGTATTGGGCAGCCACTCTAGAACTTCCTCGGGTCATCCCAGGGTGGCCGTGGGTCCTACATCATCATCAGTCATCACCTATAAAATCATCCCACCTAAACCTTTCTCATCAACTCTAACAAATATTTATGCAGTATAATAGATGAGAGAACGATAAACTTTAATTTGGTTTGCCAGCCATCAACAACCCCAGCTCACCACCTGAGTTATCCTAAAGCTCCAACTGAATGAACCTCCAACAAGCACTGGCTCGCAGAAGGTTCCCCTCTTCATCATGAACAAATCCTAGATGGTGAACCCCATATATGCCAAACAAATATCCATGCAAAAGCCCAAGAACCACCATTTCCTGACTTAATTTAGCATTAACAGTTTTAACTGATGAAATCATAAAATATCAGCCACACTGACCACATCCCCCCCCCCCCAAAAAAAAAAGAAGAAAGAAGTGAGATTCCTAAGTCAATCTGCCATGCTCTTTTTCTCATGCACAATGACAACAATATACAAATGTGTACATCCTACAAGCCCAAACATACAGAAACAATAGCACAAAAGAAACAAACCAACTGCTTCAAGTTTTAAGTTACTTGTGTCAATTTTCTATGCACTTTTTTATTTAAACTGCTGCTGGATCAAAAAAAGAAAACTGAGAGAAATAAATAAAAAATCTCCTACCTGTGCCATTCGAACCAAAGTATCATAAACAGCACTGTCTCCATGCGGATGGAACTTACCAAGAACCTGACAGAAGAAAGCAGATAACATTTAACCAATAGATCTGCACATCCTATTGTAACCACATACCAATCAACGCCAGAAGTTTATTAAGTTATTTAAAAAATGAATAAATAAGTAACCTCAAATTCAATACTCAAAACTACCTCCCAAACTGGAAATGGTTGAGCTACGAATATAATGGTTCATTAATATGTGAAAGAACTTGATAGCAATGTCTCACCTCTCCCACAACTCTGGCACATTTCTTGAATGGTTTTCGAGATGAAAGGCCTAGTTCATGCATGGCAAATCTGTATCCAAAAGTATTTAGGAAGAAACCAATGGATTTAGTTATTTATATACATTAAAGACCAAATGACTCATAGCATTCATAATGTACACTTAGGTGCATAAAAAATTATTCTTCGGAGGCCTGTATGCTAATAATTGTACCCAATCAAGAATATCACTTAAGGCTTGACGGATGCATGAAAAAACTAGATTAAGCGGACAAAATCCGTGCTAAAGTCATCAGGATTTTGATAAAAAAATAAAACAGAAATAGATGAGCAGACGCTAGAATAATATGGCAATAACAAATTTGAATAACAAGACAGGAGGGCACCCAGTTGGCAAGGCTCTCAACACCGCAAGAGTCTGGGAAGCCTCACAATGAACACAAACTTAACCCTCCCTTCACAGAGAAGCTGTTCACTGACTTGAACCAGCCGCCACTAGGTCGCATTGGAGCATACTTAACTGTTCTTGGTGTAGTCCTCCCATGGTTTATTTTACTTTTTTCATTTCATCTTTGTATGCCTTGAATGTGATTTATTAAGATCCATGAACAACTAATATTGAAGATAACATCAGGTTTCCAAAAATATGCCATTGTATATAAATTGTCATTTAGCTGGCTAGATCATCAATGATGATTGTCCTATCCTGTGAAGTATGACACTCGGTTTCTAAGTAGAACAATTCAGTTTTTAGTTTGAAAAAGGATAATGTGCATCACCAATTAAACACAGGAAACTTTCAGCAGCCACCACCAACAGCACTGACCATAATCACGAAATCTCTCCCCAAAGCTTCCAAGAGAGATGGGAGGAACAGTGAAAGCCATAATCAGTTGACCAACTTCAAGACAGCTCGTCATAAGTGCCCAGAAGATCATTGAAAGCATCATCAATAAGGATTAGGTCAGTTCTTGATTCATTAGAACCAGAATATTACTCCCAAAAGGTGTCACCAACAAAGTACCATAAGGCAGTTTGAAGGACAATGATATTGTAGGGGGGGATTAGAGTTAGACCATCAAGATCTTTAAAGGATTACAATATTTCTTTCTCAAGCTCCTTAACTGTGCTACTAAACAGCTGGATTTCGGTGAGAAAGGAATATGATGGCGATTTTCCACTCGACTTTGGATCTAGATCCTCTCCGATAGGGCAGGCCATCCACCCATCCCCCAGCACTCTGGTCTGGCCATGGTACCATGAGTTGCACATCGGGGCGGGGCAGGGCAGGGGGGAGCCCTAGCGGAGAGGATCTGTTTCCCTCCACTTCCTCGAAAAGAGCATCAGTACTTCATCCAAGGAACTGTCTGGCACAAACTATTACCAGTCTATATCCTACTCATACTCTTGCTCCAATTCCGACCTACAGTGCTTCTACTACGTATTATTGGTATTTATAGATCAAATTCGCATTCAATATGAAGTCAGAAAGTTTTTAGTATCCCTCGTCAATTAACATGAGAAAGCACATCTCCCGTGACACATCATTGGATAAAAATTCATGTCCAAACGGGCATATATGCATGCCAGGGTTCACTGTAGTCATCCTATACAGACCCAGCACGTCTCGAGTTTTCATTATAAATATCACAATACTGAAGCGTGGAAGTAGTAAAATAAATTTGGGCTGAATGCTTCAAGCCAAGTTAACAACAAAGTTTCGTTACTGAATTGCTTTTCCCATCAGCAAGTCCCCCAAATTGTTTGAACTACAAAAGGAATCCCAAACTTACAAATATAACACTAACGACTTCGTCAATAAAACTCGCACCAAAATAAGGGACAACGAATTCAAGGCCTACTCACAGAATACGACGGTGCACTGGCTTCAGTCCATCTCGAACATCCGGCAATGCTCGGCCGAGCAGCACTGACATGGCGTACGCCATGTAGGCCTCGGTTGCCTCCTTCTGAAGCTCAATGGGAACAACCCGCAGTTCCTTAGCATCTTCCTTGACAAGCAAGCTTCCATTTCCTTCCCCTCCCTCATCTTTCCCCTCTCCAACGGAATCTTCTCTGCGTCTGGCCCTCACAGCGCGAACAGGACTAGAAGGGAAATTTGAGAGGAAACGAAGCTTTGAGAAACCCTGACGAGAACCTGTGAATAGACTACTACTCGAAGCGACGGGAAATGGAAGTCGGCAACACGAAATATAAGAAGCAGTGAGACGGAGTCTGGTAGAGAAAGCCATTGATGGAACTAAACCAGCGTTTGAGCTTCTACGGAGTGAAGTCTTCATCCAATCGCCATCAGATGACCTTCGACTTCTCCCTATTCCTGCGTTAATCTTCTCAACGAGGAAAAGCAAAGCGGGTTTATCGCTGTTTTTAGATTTTAGTCCCGACGGAAGAAAAACCCTTAAACCCTAGCTACTTCGGCAGGTTACTGCGCGCGAAGTTCCTTGGTTTGGATAAAAAAAAAAAAAAAACATTTCCTTTTAATAATAATTTTTCTCATTTCCCGCGCAAGGATAAAGCACGTGCCAGACTTCGCCCTTTAAAGTGACATTGCGGAAAGAGAACCGGATCACCTGTCCGAAAAAGGACGTCTAGGGACGTTATATACTGGATGGATTCTATGGAATTTATATTTCAATTATAATAAATTTTAATTATACAAATTTCATTAATTTTAAAAAAAATTATAAATAATAAAAATATAATTTGATGGTGCTATTTTATTTATAAAAAGGGTAATTTTTATCTGGACCCCCTAAGGTTTGATCCATGTCACTTTTAGTCCGAAAAAAATTCTCCTTTGCATATGGCTCCCCTGAGGTTTCTAAAAATGATTAATTAAGGACAAATTATAATTTTGATGACTAAAATACCCTTTGTAGTTAAAAATACAAATTATAATTGTAATTTAATCTTTTTATTTTATGTTCAAGGGTCTTAAGATTTCAAATTTACAAAACTCAATGAGATCCTATTCCCATTACACAAGAAAAGAAAACCCTATTTCGAATGAAACTATCGTATTAGCTTATGGGTCTTTAATGGAGGAAATACCGCATGTTCAGAGTTTCAAATGAAGTGGGTTCTTATCAAAACCAAGCTTACAGATCTCCCAACCCATCTCAAGGATCTCTGTTTTTCTACTAACTCACTTTCCTAAGAACTCGTCTATTCCATCTCCCAAACCCTCACAGATGCTCTTTCCCTCGCCATGAAATGTCGCCATGCCAATCTCTCCAATGGTAAGCTCAGGACTCACACTGGCCTTTCCATCTATAAGGGATTTGAGGCATTCCTGAATCGTCGAAACTCTTCGACTCAGGCCAAACACCGGTATCGAGAACACCGATTATGAGATCTTGGGAGGCTTGGTCTAGATCTTGGTTCCCATGGCCTGCCTAGAAACCCAAATCGGTTTTGAGGCCAAGGAATCGAGGAGTACGAGTGGTGTGGAGGTTATAAATAGAGTCTTCATACACACCCAGAACAAAGTCTGATTGGCGGAGGGATTTTGCTTGTTCTTCGTCTATAGAGGCGGTGAAGCCATGGTAGGCAGTGTCATAGGTATAGAGAAGGGAAGAAGGATCACTCTCTTGCAGATAGGGAATCCCGAATCGAGGAGCGCCGCCATGGATTCCTTGCTGAGCTTACTTGAGGAGGACGATAAGAACGTCTTAATCACCGTTGCACAATGTGTGGTGCCGGTTCTCGTTCGGTTGCTTTATTCTAGGCTGCCATGACATGAAGGAGAATGCCGTATCGGTCATTTCTAGGGTTTCTATTGTGGATGGTATTAAGCATGTTCTACTTGCAAAAGGGGTTATGCTTCTCAGCTTTGCGTTCTTGAGTCTGGAAGTAGGTTTGCGAAGGAGAAAGCTTGTATTGTTCTTCAAGCCTTGACTTCTTCCAAAGAGAACGCTATAACTATTGGGTCTAGAGGTGGGATTTCTTCTCTATTGGAGACCTGCCATGCCGGTACGCCCAATACCCAATTTCAATATTGGCTTAATTTGTTTGTTCAATCCGACAGATTACACAAACCTGTTTAAAGCTTCAGTGCCTCTGTTTACTTGCATAAAATTTTTGTGGATCTCAATATTCGTTTTCTTTTCTTGTGGAATGGGATTTCATTTTAATCAAAGGGTATAAGTTTGTAAATTTAAAATTGTGAAGAACCTTGAATATAAAATAAAAAAATTAAAATTGCAATTATAATTTGTCTTTTTAACATAAACCGTTAGATCGAAATGACATACATGGTATAATCTTGACCATTGCATCATAAGGGTATTTTGGTCATCAAAATTATGATTTGTCCTTAACTAGTCCTTTATAGAAACCTCAGGGGAGCCATATGCAAAGGAGAACTTTTTTCGGACTAATAGTGACATGGACCAAACCTTAGGGGGTCCAGATGAAAATTACCCTTATAAAAATAGATATCTCCACCCATTAGAATCACAATTAAGTGTCGATGTAAGCAAGTTAAGAATTTCAAATAAATAAAAACCTTAGGTTAAAATCGTTTTTTCATCCTCCTCTACAGTCCGCGGCTTCTTCTTTTCCTCGTAAAAAATCATAAATTTTGATAGATGTGCATGATGGACATTGTTTAGGATGTGAGGATAATTTTGAAAATGGGTAAATACAAACTAATGGCGTTAGTTACTAACATAGGATGTGGGTGGAAAATTCAAACTCTTTACTATTATCATCGAGCATTCTCTTTTGTTTACCCAAAAGGTAGAAATAGATGGGTAAATAAGGTGATGTCAACAAATATTGTCCCATTTATACCCTTGAATCCATCTAATTTCAGCCCAATATAAGCCCATAACATAATCAGATAAAAGTTGCAAAACAAAGCTCTAATTAGGCCACGGGTGGAGGTGAATTAAATCACATTCCCACCCCTTGTAATTATCCGTAATTTGTATATAGGATTTATTAAGGTTTAGGGACTAAACACAAGGTTGCTTAAAGCATTACACCCTTGGTATCGAATTTGGAATACCCAAATCATTGCTTTCAGCAAAGGTTTAAAGTATCGGTATCGAATATCGTATCGGTCAGGTGATTTTAGGAGACGTATCGCCCTATTTCAAGTATTGTATCGCTCTGGCAAATGTATTTTAACATAATTTAATGGAGAGACGTATCGAGATGTATCGTATCGGTTGGGTAAAATATGGATACGTTTCGGCTAGTATCATATGGTATCGTGGGATACTTTAAACCTTACTTCTAGCTAATATTTATATATCAACACTAGGTTCTACGGTTAGTTGGATTCTCCCACAAAATGCTCATTATACCGTTTGATCGAACTAATCTGATGACCTATATTATAGCATATGTTGGGTATAACTCAAATACCTTAACCATATTTGAGTATGACTCATATATCTCAACAATCTCCTCTAATGTTCTACATATGCTTTCAAAATTAGTCTCATAAATGTAATGTTCAAACTCAATGTTATAGAATCATTCATAACTTTTCAAAAATAAAATAATATCCAATTAAATCCAAAATAATATTCTAAATCAAATCATGAGTTTTAGAACAAATATAAACCCAAATTAATTTGAAGTTCTTATTAGAAGTAAATTACTTATTATCACAAATAACATTACTACTGTTCCTTACATCCTTTAACAATTTACTGATAAAATGAATTGTCCTCATGGATATCCATCATGACATCTTTGTTTGATTTTTAGTTATCAGATAAATCTTTCCACCAAGCCCTAGTTGAATTTTATCCTCCATTTCTGTCATCCATTGCAAGTTTACCAAAATATTAATTTTATAATTTGCAAAAGTATCTAGTTCAGACAAAAGAACTTAGTACAGGCCACATGATGACTGCAAAATCATTTGCATTCTCATCAAATTTCTATATACAGTAGCAATATCTAGGTGGTTTATTAGAAATAAACATTATATATTTCTACTTTTAATGATAGAGTTATCATGTACAACATAATTATTGGTTATATCATCAAATTTTGGAATGATAAACTTTTTTATGAAAGATGTGTCATCAAATGCAAAATAATATCTTGTCATTTGAATCGGGTTGGGTAGTTAAACACATCTCTAGATGGGCCAATTGTGTGGCTGACAATCTAGCTAAGAATGCCCAGTCCATGGCAAGTAGGACTGTATGGGCCAATTCCACTCCTTGGCTTCTTAAAGCTTGTACTCATGATGTCTCGGACTTTTCTTGCCCCAGTTTTAATTAATCTTCCATTTACCAAAAAAAAAAAAAATGTAGAATAATAGAAAGATAACAATAACATCATCAAAATATATCAACAATTTTTGTATTCATTGTTTGAAATGATAAGGTAATCAAGCTTCATACAAATGTTATTACATCATCAATGTGGAATGACTTTGCATACATTTATACTCCACAATCATACCAAATTATATAAAATATGTAAAATGTCATGAATGCTAACA
The DNA here is from genome assembly GCF_041222555.1 of Hakea prostrata. Classification (NCBI taxonomy): domain Eukaryota; kingdom Viridiplantae; phylum Streptophyta; class Magnoliopsida; order Proteales; family Proteaceae; genus Hakea; species Hakea prostrata. The sequence goes on along the minus strand of NC_142600.1, from coordinate 16,231,490 downwards.
ACAATTAAATGAAATTCGAACAATTCAAAATAACATAAAATTATATTAAGACCTGCCTATATGGTCTTTAACCCCATATCTCCCACAATTTTGAATGTTTAATAAGCATTTCAATTCATTTGTGAGGGCATTTGCCATGTTCTATACTTCTATATTGATCACACATCAACTAAATTGATCATTTATTGTTCTATTATATAGTTCAGCACAACTCTGCATTAGCTTAATTTGTCTCGTCTTACTATTAAATAGTGAGTTATTAACTATCATTGTTGTTGCTTGATTAACACAAAACAAGCTTAAATATATTATCTTTAAGTTAATTAAATAAATGTACAGTATTAGATTTGTTATCCTCTCTCTACCTTATCTCCTCTTGAAGCTAGAGAATATAATTATAATTCTATGTAAGATAGAACTAAAAGTAATACAAATCTATCTCTTGATTTTCTTTCAATTATCACTTCACTTAGTATAAAAACAATCTCTAATAGATTTGTTGTTCTTATTTATGAGCAACAATATGCATCAAAATGATCTATTTATAATTGAATGACGTCTCGTTCAGAAAATAGCATAGTTTGAAATATCCTTAAAGTATATTATTAGTCTTGTAAAGGCAAGCCAATGCTCTCTACTAGGATTACTAGTTAATCAACTCAACATGCCTATGTTTGCTTAATGCAACTTATTGCATACAAGAGACTACAAATCGGTTTAGAATAATCTATTGATTCACTACTTTACCGTCACAAAGTATAAGTTTTTTGTGTGTAATCATATGACGCCTCTATTGATTTGCATTCGTTGTATTCCCATATAGAAAGTAATTTTATAATATAGTTAAAATGGTTAAGTGTAATTTATTGTCAAACAAACTTACTTTCATGCCAATAATTGTGTTTACAACACTAAGATCAATCATATCGAATTATTTATCTATGATTTATTTAATGTTACTCACTATAGAGTGATCATGACCAATAATAAATATGCTATCTACAAACAAGTAGATAATTACAACCTTATCTGACATCAATATTTATAGTAAAAATATTTTTCAGGGTTATTAGTTCGAACTTAAAACTCTATACTTATTTTGTCAAATTTTTATGTCATAATTTAGGTACTTATTTAAGATCATAAAAAGACTAATTTATTTTATAATATTTATGTTCAAAACCTTTAACGACGTACCCTTCAAGTTTGTTCATGTAAATTTTATAATTAGTATATTATTTGTCCATATCATTCACTCTATCAGAATCCAAAAAAATATAAAACCGATATGAATTACTTGATATGAAACAAAAAATTAGAAACATGTCATTTTCTATTTACAAGACCAATAATCAGAGACACAAAAATCATGAGACTAAATAAAAAACACATTAGTCTCCTATAGAACAAATTCATACTATTTCATCCAAAATTTATTTTATATTTCTTGCATTAATTTTAGACCCAATGAAGGTCTCCAACTTATTCAAGTTAATAGAACGCATAGCTCTCTTCAGGTTAATTGAATGCATATATCCATTCAGGTGTTCTAAATAAAATTATTGATAAAAACGAGTAAGTAACAATTTTTTGTGTGGTTTTCAACAGTAACAAAGCCATTACTTTATTCACTTTAATTGAATCATTTATTTTTGTATACTAACGATAACGATAGATACATAGAATAAATAGCAACCCAACATGATGGATCTCCTATTTCAATTTTCAAGTTTCATGACTTAGGGTTTTTTATGTAAGTATTATCCATCTACTACACTATGCATATAAAACAAAATATGTTTTTAATCAACCAAAAGAATTAGCCACTAGAAGAAAAAAATCATATTCTATATTTCATAACTAATTATTTTAAATAATATAAAAAAATGAAAAAATAAAAAGAAAAGAAAAAAAAGGAAAGGGATGATTCCCATCCCATCACATTCATCTTTTAGAAAATTTATCAATGATCAATGATTATGACAGGCTGAATAAAAATATAGAAAAAAAATTGATAGAAAATTACAAAAAGTAACATGAACAAGACAATCATGTAACGAGCCAAGCATAAGGAGGGGACATTTTATCGCCCACCTCACGTATCTGGAAAGTCATTTCTCCATTAAAAATATTTTCATGTTGGAACAAAGTAGATAAGGAAGTAATAGAGAAACAAAATCCATGACTTCACCACTGACGCTTATCGATTGAGCAAGCTTATGTTGAAGTTTATCTTGTTTTTAATACTGACCGATTACACTCAGAATCTTACTAACAGACAATAATCATGACAATTTATAGAAATTGTAAAGAAAACTAGAAAAGTAATCAACTTTCGCTTTCCTTGCGAAAACGTATATCTTAAAACCTTAGAAAACAATGCCTCAAAAGGCATGAATGGTCGGTTCTGTTGAATGAAAATTGTGAATCAGATTACTAATAACGTCGCATTTGTTTGCAAAGGTGGGGTGGGAAAAAAAAACATATAGGTCCCATGTGTAGTAGGGTGAGGGAGAAGAAAATGGTCTCGTGGAAAAGTGATAGTAGTAGATCATACTTTTTACTTTTCCCAATTTTTCCACAAAGTTCCACCAAATATGTGAGGTTTTAAAATAGCTTGGGGTGGGAAAGTTGAGCTGCTACATCAGCAGACAAGTTTCCTTGATTTAAGGAAACTTGTTTTTCACTTTCCCACACCAAGCAACCAAACAATCTACGGATTTAAGGGAAAAATAAGAAATCTGCACTATTTTCAAGAATTTTCCCACCCCACCTTTATTCCAGCAAACAAACGTAGCCTAAAACAAAATGTAAACTGATAATCAAATTTCAGAAAAAACACAACTCCAACCACATCAATTTTTCCAGAAACTGATCGAGTACGCATAAAATTCTACCAATTAATTTTGTAATCTCCGTTTGAAACAACAGACACAGAAGATTTCTTCATAAATAATTTTTATTTTTAATTAAAGAAAAGAGGGAATAAACAATGTACCTTACGGTTGAATTACTGACAAAAGGAATTTGAAAGCAATAGTATTTCATAAGTCAATTTATCGATCACTTTTTCGTCTAATCAACTTGAGAAATGACTATAATGCTTTAAGATTGTTAGGGTTTAAGTTTAAGTACAAGATTTTTAAAACATTACATCCTGAATATCTAGTTTGGAATATCAAAACTGTTGTTTCTAGCTAATATTTATATACCAATACTAGGTTCTATGTTTAGTAAGATTCTCTCACAGAGGTTCATAACTAATCCAATAGCTAGCCTATATTAGAACATATGTAAAGTATAATTTAAATACCTCAACCATATTTAAATATGACTTAGATATCTCAGCAGGATTATGACACGCTTCGAAGGGAAAAATCGAAATTGGAAGAAACTATATGAATTTATCAGATTCAATTCTTAGTTGAGTTTTAATTAACATCACGTGCAGTATAGTGAAATACGGGGAGTGAGATGTTATCCTCAACCCTGATAGATGGATACGTTTAAGGCTCTCTTGAAAGACTCAAAGAGTAGTCCTTGTCTCTTACTCGTTAACAGCAGATTCTGTCTCTTTGGGTCCCCTGTGGATGATAGATCGATGTAGCCAAGTGACAAAGATGTACGAACACATCTTGTGGTTTTACAGAAAGCGTCGTTTGCTCTTGCTGTAAGGAACTCTGAGGGCATTTTATATCCACTCATGATAGCGGCAGCGAACTGAGTAGCCAAACTAAATTTCAATATATCAATTATTAGTCTTCTTCAACTAACATTCCAAGGACTATTTTGGAAACCATATACTGGTAGAGCTTCATTAATAAGCTTATATATATATATATCATTCATCGCTGGGTTTTCCCCAGTTTTTTTTGTTCTTCTTCTTCTTCCCTCTTTCTCTTTCAAGCTCTCGTTTGATACGGGTGAAGTGAAATACAGCAAAGAACTCGAATTTGAATGGAAGAGGATCCAGCGAGCTAGCTATCCGTTGACTTCAGATTCTTCGAACTGTAACAAATCAAGGTGTGTATCCATTTAAGAGTTATTACTGCATCTGATTTTTATTTTTATTATTTATCTCTTCATTCATTCTTAGATGCTTCTAGTTAGCTTCTCGCATATTCATGTTTTAGATGTTCAGAGATGTAGAGTTTTGTGAAATATGTGTTTGTTTTTACATGGAGACTGGAGTTACTGATCACAGTAACCTTAGTGAAACTGGGCTTCAATAAAAGAACTACTCTATGTTGGTTGAAAATTCGAAGAATTGGTGTGTGTTGGTCATTACCAACCAATCAACCCTGACTTGGTGTTATGTATGGTATTCTAATTCAAAGCTTAGGATACGTCAAATATTACGAGTGATTGAATCTTATAACTTATTGGGCCAAATAATCGTAATATACTTGAAATGGGTATTTCTCTTAAAAAGTCACCAGGCAGAGCTACCCCAGGGCCAGTGGGGGCATGACCCTCCCTTTTTTTTTTTTTTTTATTTATTTATTATAATAAAAAGATAACTTCAATTAGGTAAAAGTTTTGCAGTTACATTCAGGGGAGTCATATGTGATGATTTGTTAAATTAAGTAGTCATAGTTTTGCCAGCTCATTGCTTAGATTACAGACCTTTAGTTTGGCAGTTATAAGTAATTTTTTTGTCAAAATATGAAATAGAGAGAGGGATAGACTTTGACTCAATTTCCCATGGATCATATATGATGACATGCCTTCATCACACCATATTTGCTAGAGTTGTATTTGCTTCAGTTGTATTGACTGTATTGCTTTTCAAATTTAGCTAAAACTCCATTAACCAACTCGGCATCTGAGTTTAGATCTACAGATACCTCTACCTAACACATGCATGTTTGTTGCACTTCAAAATTTACCTACAATATCCTCTGAACTATTAGTAATGTAAAACAGTAAAAAATCCATATGGAGATAAGAATCAATGGACTGTGGTACGTGTGTCTGTCTTGATGTTAACCTAATCACCAATGAGACGTGTGTGACCAAAACAGGGATAGTGGCACTAAAATAAAGAATGGTAGCTGAGAGCATGAGGCATTGTAATAAATCAATCCAATCAAAATAGTGGAGCTTCACTTCAATATTGCACATTAAATGCGCAACATCGTAAAGCCAACGATCGAGATCAAAATTTCAATCGAGATTTTGATCTCGACCGTCAACTTCATATGCTGCGCATTAAATGCGCAGCATTAAAGTCACCCTAGGAATAGTGTCGGGGAGGGTGACCCCTTAAAGATAAAACAAACCTAACACGAGCAAACGAACAAATTAAAATGTTTAGCAGCTTTATTTTAAATTCTAACTATACATAATATAATAAAGCAAATAAAGACAAAGACAAAAAAACAAAAAGACAAAAACCATCAATTTTGTTCAGGCTGTGTTCCTGTTTGGAAAACAATTGTTTTCCGTTTGTCGTTTCGCTACGATTTCTCACGCGCTCTCAGCTACCATTCCAGTGTCTAGAAAAAATTGGTTTGGTTATATTAAGTAGTTTTAGAGGAGTTGAGATCCTCTACTCCCACTGTTCTTTGTCTTTTAAAAATTTTACTCTTGTAGTCCACTCAACATAGGCTTGAATGGTCTATATTAGGTAAATTGTGAGAGGGGATTTTGAGAGTGATGGGACATTCTAAATATAAAAATTCTACTAAGTTGGTTTCGTGCTATATTCCTTTTTGCTTCCAAAAACATGTTATATCAAACACTTATAAAGATCATTTTGCATCTAGAAATGCTAGAAACTATATTTTATGTTTCTCGAAGTAGAAATACTTGTTGGTTATCAAATAGATTTTATTTTTATATTTTTATGACACTGTGGGAGCTTCTATTATAACAAATACTAAACAAAATACAATAGATGTTTACAACCGATAATACCACCTTCTCTTTGCATCTTCCGTCACCAATGCAAGAAGAGCAGCAGGAATGCTTCTACAATCAATTTCAAATTTCCCTATGGGGGCAATGAAACAGGCTAAGAAGTCAGTGCCATAATTCAACTCCCTCAGTCGATGATCAAAGTACACTGGACGAACTCACCAAACAACTCCCTAATGTTAGCAATAAGATCAACAACATACCATGGTGGATCTCAACATCCAGTTACCATATACACAGCAGCAAGGGAATCGGAGAAGACCTGAATCCACCTATATCCCTCACTATTTGCGATCAGGATACCACGCTTCACAGCAATAAGCTCTAAGCGAAGGATATTGTCATCATCCACTCTGCAAGGAAGGGCAAAAATTGGGATGCCATGTTCATTCATCCCCAAAGCACCATATCCACCCCGCTACGAAGTCACAGAGCCATCACAATGAATAGAAATCCACCCATCTGGAGGTCCCTCCCACCTAAATCTCCTTAAAACCTGAAGCCGAAACGAGACCTTGAGATGCCAATGTTGAAAAAAATTCCGATTAATATTATCATCGGGCACTGGTTTCTTCAAGTTGGAGAACCTCCCTCGAACATTGTTAAGAACCTGTTGAGTGACATTTTCCATCGTGCGATGGTTGTCGCCAGCAAGACGGTTACACCTCTCAACCCAAATATGATAAACAACTGAGGAGAAGTTGAACTTCTTAACAACTGCCATAACCTTGTCACCTTGAAACTGAGATTGTGCCCAAACCACTTCTGCATCCCAAGTGCTCTCAACTTCATGCCTGTATCCATTTAGAGAGAGAATTTCCTTCCATACTCTACTTGAAAATGAGCATAAAAGAAAGAAGATGATTATGTGATTCCTCCTCATCTCCACATAAAATGCAGGTGCTATCAATCCCATCCACCCATTTAGTCAATCTCATCTTCGTTGGCAGCCTCTTAAGGACAACAACCCAAAGGATAAAGGCAAACCTGTTTTTCTGAAATGGATGCCAAACCAGCCGCCACCATTGAACCTCTTCATTGGAACTACACACTAAACTCATAGTCGTATTGACAGAGAAGCAACCTGAAGAAGACAACTTACAGATGGGGGTTGCAAATCTATGATGGTTTGCATATTTTTTTCTTCTTCAAAGATCAGATTACCCGACTTTAGGCTTGATGTTTTCTGGCCATCCCCCTCTTTCTTTGTCTTACCTGCTACACTTTTTTGTTGCTGTTTACCCCATAGTGATGGATTACCTTCTTTTTCGAACTTTGATTCCCCATGCTTGGCTTCATTGTTGGTTGATCCTTCCTCTTCTGATATCAGAATTTGGTCCTCATCAAGATGGATGTCAGGAACCAGTTGGACGTTCCCAAGATCCTCATCCTCCACTAGATTTACATTCGGTGCAGTATGTTGGGGCATAGCCAGTATGCTGCGAATGAACTCAGTGGACAACATCTTAGGTGAACCACCTGCTAAAGGATCAGTTGTCACGCCTTCATACGCTCTCAATTGGAGGGCCTCATCACAAAGAGATATGCCCTCAATTTTGTACCTTTTGTAGAACCCAGTTTGGTGTGATAATTTTCCACACCGAAGGCAAAGTACCTTAACTTCATATTTCACATATAGGTTAATCCATTCATTCTTTTGAGGTCTGAAACCTGTTTTTGTAATAACTTTGTTATTGATATCAAACACAATCCTCACTCTCGCAACATTAGAAGGTAGCCCGACTTCTATTGGGTTCATCTGAATTTCTAAGACATTTCCCAACTTAGCTGCAACCTGGAAAATGCCTTCAAAAGTTAAACATTCAGCTCTTTTACCATAGAGCTGTGTCCAAATAACAATCGGGGGGAGTAGAATGTTTTTCCAACATTCTAAAATGGGGTCAAGTGCCAAATGCAGAATGTGGTTCCCAGTCCACCACGGGGCTAGGGAGATGACATTGTTTCTATGGTCCTCAAAAACAAACAATGCCTTGAAAGTTTCCCTACCGGTGCTAACAATGGAGGTGGCTCCAAGAGGATGCCAGAGGTCTGTTAACTTCTTCTTCGTGACAGAGATCAGCTCTCTGGGGAAACCTAAGGCATAACCATAGATAATACAACCTGCTGTCGAGCATGACATCCTAGAGGTGCCACTGCCTTCCAGGAGTCAGCATCACTTCCCTTCCTCGGTTCAGGCCCTCTGGTAGGGTACCGAGCAGATCCAGCTACATGGGGACCAACAGATGATGAGGGACGAAATGGAGGGTAGTTGGAGTGTACACGTCCACTTTGTCGACTCATCTTTGCAAAATACAATGGTAAAATTTCCAGGCATGGGTTTTGGCTTTCTAAAAGAAGAAGGTAAACAGACCGTAGTATCTTTCCTTAATTGGTTAAGGGGTTACCAGAAGAAGCTTACTGTGTTTGGGATCCAAAGGTGGTTCATGTGCTTAACCTGTAGGTAAACTGAATGGCTGTACCTGGTTTGGGGTTTGGGGGTAAAGAGTTATGTTTACGGGTAGGTGGTGGTAATATTGTGTGGCTTGCAGGAATGAGCAGTGAAGGCTTCATCAGTGTGTGGTGCGAAATTGTGAGTTGTGGTTTGAAAATGGTAGTCATAAATGGTGTTAGGATGGAAGTAGCATGAGCCATTAATAAGATGTATACAGCAGCATGTAAGATGGAAGGCGTCGCATCACATCGCGATGCAGACCTGTTAAGAACACACCATCTTTCAGCTACCAGGCATGAGTTAATTCCCCAGCCCCATATCCCTCAAGTCGATTCCCTCAGCCTGCCAAAGAGCCAGTAGCACAAGATGGACAGAGGAAAGTAGGAGAAACAGAGTTAACAAAAGAGGAAGTCAGACATGAAAAGAAAGAGTTAGCCATAATTTTAAAAGCAAACATGAAAGACACAAATATCCAACACTTGAAAAAACACAGTTGCTACAGATCGGTTGCTTTGTTCGCACTTGTCAATTCTCCCAACACCTGTCCAATTCGTAGGTCCGAAAACATCCAAGTCACTCACTTCTGGTTTTGGGAATGTTGATTGATGGAAAGAAAGAAAGAAAGATGGAGAGTTGCTAACAAACTGCCAAGCTATTCACTCTATGCATTTATTTTGATCCTCAAATTGCTAGTATACATAGTTGTTTCCCAGGAAAGAACACATGCAACTAGTGCTTTAACGTCTGTCCCTACTTTTCTGGGAACCACTTCTTTAATTTGCTATCTCCTTCTTTGCTCCACTTGATACGAGATTTTTGTTTCAATTCGACTTCCCTCCACTGCATAAGATTTTTTAGGGAAAAAGCTTCATCTTGCTCTCTAAAAATTAAGGAGGCTTTCATTGGACAGATCTTGAAGGAAAGCATTTTGAGTATACGAAATCTCTCTTCCATCACCTTCACTTGGAAATCAAGGCTGCTGAAATTACCTTTACTCCAGGTTTTAAATTTATTTTTGAGAATCTTGCCATGAGGGCGAAAAAAGGGAACCCTAAACCTACATTTGCCAAACACTTCGAATAAAAGACATGAAGTCTTTATAGGATTAAAGTTGTCGCTCCAGTTGAGTTCTAAATGTGCTGAATCGGGTGCATGGTATATGATGTTTAATTTTCTTTTTAATAAATACATAAATATTTAATGGTTAATATTCAAGACAGAGATATTTCGAAAGCACGTGGGGTACAACCGTACAAGAGGCTTTTGACAGTGGAGCCCTCTTAATTATTAGATAGTCATGACTCATGACCCCATTCACATTAAAAACCCACTTTAAGATATTAGACTATTCATCGAAAAGGTGTGTTTGAGATTTGAGCACGTAGATTCAATTAAATGCCACACTTTTCTCCTTTTTCTAAAATTAAAATAAAACAAAAAGAATTATTTTCCAATCGATAGGTGAGCACGTGCATTTAAGTCCACCTAATAATTGGTTAGTCTTCACCGTGTTCATATTAAAACTTGTCGGTGGTTGGTTGATCTTCTAGTCGAAGAGATCTCTTTCAGACAATAAATTTTTTTCTGGATTCTATAAATTTAGATATTTATTATAAATGTTTTTTCAAGTTGAATGTATATATTTTATTCTAAAAATTCAGGCTAACCAAACAGTTAATTTTATAAACATCATTTTATAAATTTAAAAATTTTTAAATTTTTAAATGACTAAAAAATTGCAAAACAGACTCTAATATATATATATAACCAAGGCATCAAGTGAACTCGTATTTATTTATTTAAATTTTTTTTTATAAGACGTGGACTTGTTACTTAAACGGAAATCTACGCTGCGTTTTCCCGCTTCCTGTTACTTCTCTGTCCTCGTAACAACAAAAGGTGTTCGCTTGCTTCCGTTCCTCCCAAAGTTACTATTTTTTTCTTTCTCTCCAGCTTTGTAGTTTTTGGCAGAACACTTGACTCGAAAAAAATTGTATTTTACGAAAAGTGTATGAAATCTCATGGAAGCATCAGTTTTTAACCATGCAGAAGAAGTCTAAATTTTCAGCAGGGTCTAGGGAAAGGTAGCGACCTTCATTTATGAAGTTTTGACCTGGGGTAGGCCTTTTCCTGGTTGTAATTCACACATGCTTTGCTTTTTCTATAATTTTATTTCGATTGAATGCTTATGAGAATTGTAACATCGCATTTGCTCGGTAACTATATTCTGTTACTGGTAATATTTAGTTTCGGTACTGTAGATCTGATCTCATTCAGGTTTCTGCATTGTAGCTTTGAATCTATTATCCCCGCATAAACCCACATCAGGGATCAAATTTTCAGAAACTTGCAACTCTGTGTTCTTTGTTTTCGTGAACATATCAGGTGATTAAGTGGGGGAAAAGAGTGCAGTGAGAATATGGATAATACAGTGGAAGATAAGCTTCTAGGGCCTGGGGAGGAACGAGAGATGGATTTGAAAAGAAGAGTCTGGGTTGAATCGAAGAAGCTGTGGAGGATTACAAGTCCTGCTATACTCACAAGAGTAACATCATTTGGAATATTGGTGACTACACAGGCATTTATGGGACATATTGGTGAAACAGAGCTGGCTGCATATGCGCTCATCCAAATCCTTCTTGTGCGCTTTGCAAATGGAATACTGGTATGCATCTAGCCTCTTTGCTACTGTTCTAATGTCATTAATTCATATGTGCCCCCTTTTGTTACTGATATAATGGTCATTCTTTATCTTTTGAAGTTAGGAATGGCGAGTGCTTTAGATACATTATGTGGCCAGGCATTTGGAGCACGCCATTACCACATGATGGGGATCTATTTACAACGGTTTTGGGTAGTTCTTTTTGTTTGTGCAACCATTTTGGTCCCTTTTTTTGTCTTCACATCACCCATTTTAAGGTCTATGGGGCAGGAAGAAGAGTTAGCAGCAGCAGCAGGACAAATTAGCATTTGGTTTATTCCCATTATGTACTACTTTGTCTTTTCATTTACAATGCAAATGTATTTACAAGCCCAACAAAAGAACTCGATTATTGGATGGTTATCCTGTGCATCATTTGTGGTTCACTTGACCTTATCCTGGGTTTTTGTGTTTAAATTGAACTTGGGAGTACCTGGTGCCATGGGTGCAATGATCATCTCCACATGGTCAGTGGTCATTGGACAACTCATTTATGTCTTTGGTGGTTGGTGCCCTGAAACATGGAAAGGGTTTTCTAAGCATGCATTTGATGACCTTTGGCCAGTCATCAAACTCTCTGCATCCTCCGGAGTGATGCTATGGTAAGTATTTGTTCACCTTTCATTGTCATTTCTTTCTTTGTTCATATTCCATGCCAAATCTGGTTTCCATTTTTCATTTCTTCCATGAAACCAATATTTACTTCTCACTTGAACAATCCTAATGAACAAAAGACAGAGGAGCAAAAATGGGAGGAATTTTTTCCTTGGGGAGGGGGGGGGGGTATGGGGGCAATAAGAGGGAAGATGAGGAGAAAAACTAGATTGTGAATGGAAAATGATTTGAACAATGGTGAGTTGTTAATATATTACTGGTTTAAAAGTGTTCAAATCAGTAAGTTAAACATGATCTTTTATCCAATGGAAACTTCAGATTAAGAAGATATAAGAAAAACGCAAAATCAGATGGTGTGGTGGTGCTAGAACTGAGGTTGAGTATAGATGATAGGAAGGGGAATAACCGAATAAGTGCTGAAAGTTCAGCCAAATCAGGTTGTTGGAATAGTAAATAAAGGCAACTTCTAGGATTAGTGGTAAAACAGTAATTTAGCATATTGGAACTAGGGTTTGGAGATCACAATTAGAGTTCTGGTTTCGATGTTAACTAATCTTAGATCAGCAGCCTAGTTGGTTGAAGACAGAATTGAATTCATTTATCGATGAAGCAGCTTTAATGAAGGAAGGTACATTTTTTTACCAAAAAGAATTAAAGAAGATCTTTTACGAATATAAGTCTGAAGTTCTCTGTTTTTATTTTTAGTTCTAGTTAGGAAAACTTTATATTTTGTACAGCTTACTTGAACCTTCTCTCGTCTTCAATGGTAACCTCCATTAAAAGCCAAATGGAAGTTTATTTATTTTCAAAGCTATCATCCATGTTTCCATGCATTAGTTTCTTTTCTCGAAACATTGTGAATTCTTCATAGAATTTTCTCTTTATTGGCAGCTTAGAGTTATGGTACAATGCAGTGCTAGTTTTATTAGCGGGCTACATGAAAAATGCTACAGTTGAGATATCTGCCTTCTCTATCTGGTACAATTGACAAGCTATGTCTTCTCTTTTAATATTGTTTTCATTGTTCTCTAAGAATCTAGATTAACCTGGACACTGTCAAATAAATATCAACTTGCAGCCTCAACATCACTGCTTGGGAGTTCATGATACCCCTTGGTTTCTTGACTGGAGCCTGGTATGGCTTTTGTGACTATGACTGACTATATGTTGATTTCCTTGAATGCTCTTTCTTGGTTTCAAAAGTATTTCATGCATATGCTTTTGTTATTACAGTGTGCGTGTTGCAAATGAATTGGGGGGTGGAGATGCAAAAGCTGCAAAATTTGCCATTAAAGTCAACTTAAGTACTTCATTGTTTCTTGGTGTGTTATTTGCGGTTCTGTTTTTTGTATTTCGTCGCGTCTTAGCCTATGCATTTACAACCAGCACAGAGGTGGCCACAGCTATATCAAGCCTATCCATTTTAGTTGTTTTGTCTGTCTTGCTCAATAGCATACAGCCAGTACTTTCAGGCAAGCCTTACTTTCTCATTTTGCTAACTGTTGAAAATTTCTTTAATTTAGATAATTCAATGTTATGATATTCCTCCATTTTGTGTCCAGTCAATGGTTTGTATCACCAATCTATTGATACATCAAATTACCCCAAAAGAACCAACAATGACCAGTTTCAGTACTTCCATCAAATTCTGTAGCATGTGTCATGTTTGGATTATGCTTCATTTACTGCTTGGCAGACAATTGCTTTAGCTAAGAAATCAAATTGATTTGGGTTTTGAAAATGATAGTTGGCCATGTCAGGTAAGCGATTTTGCTCTATCTGATATACTTTCACTTCTTTCATAATTTTTGTGAACAGGGGTGGCTATTGGAGCTGGTTGGCAATCTGTGGTGGCATATGTCAACCTTGGTTGCTACTATCTAGTAGGGATTCCTGTTGGAGTTTTGCTTGGTTATGTTGCAAAACTTGAAGTTAGGGTAAGTAGCTATTATCTAGTTCTAAAGGTCAACAAATTTTCTTTCTGGTAATTGGTTCCGTGATGATCCAATTGAAAATCATGTTGTAATGGAGTCTCAAATACTTATTCTATCATGCTATTAATGATTTTAATAGGTTCCCCATGTTACTTCCCCTACAATAAATACCGTGGTACTCACTCACTCCTTTTTATCCTAGGGTATCTGGATTGGAATGACGTCTGGGGTTGCATTGCAAACTTTCGTGCTTCTTGTGATCACTTGGAAAACTGATTGGGATGCTCAGGTATGGAAGAACAAAGCACATGTCGAATTATAGAATGTTGAAGTTTGGGATGTGTATGCTACATACAGTATCTCAAATAGTGAGCCTCATTGCCTAGTGTACATGATGAAATGCAATCCAGTGATAAAAGATAATTTTGACATATAAACTTTACATATTCTATGTTCAGCTTGGCTTGGTCCATTACAATACTCTAATGTAGTTCTCTGTCTTCACATTTTTCTTTCTAAATATATTCATTTGCCATTCCATTTTGGTCATGCTGATTAGTGGATCCTACTCTGTATTTCTGCTGTTTGTTTTCTTTTAGTTTGTAGACAGCTAATAACATATGCTTGCAGGTGGAAAAGGCATCACAACGCATGAACAAATGGTTTTTGGCACCTTCTGATGAGAATGATGAGAACACAGGCTATGCTTGATGACAGTGAGCTTCCAATTCCCTGCATAGTGAATGCTTATTTAGCTGAGAAAAAAATTTTAAGTTAAAACTCTACTTTTCTATCCTACCATAGGCACCAACTGGAAGCTGTAGAGACACATGACTTGACATGAAGTTGTGGTATATTTGCCTAACTTAAGCATGTCTGTTTCACCCCATAAGGATTTAGCTGACTTCTGGACCATGTTCATTAGATTCTAACTCTTTTATCCACGCTATTTTGGTTCTTTAGCTGGTAGATTGATAACAACTTGTGGTTGCAGGTTGCAAACGCATCAGAATGTCTGAAGAGGCGGCTTTTTGGCACCTTCTCATGCGAATGATGAGGACACATGTCATGCTTAATGGAGATTGAGCTCCGTTTTTCTACATCATATGCAGAAAACATTTAGGTCAAAATTGTGACTCTCATTGTTTAGGTTTAATGTTTCTTTATGAAATTCTATTTTCATACTTCCACTACAAATTCAAATCCAATTCACTGCACTTGGGAATTCTATTTTTTTTCTCTCTGTCCCCCCCTTTGGGGTAGGGAGTCATTTCATAGGGTGCTAGCATACTTATCCCTCTCCTTCAAATTTAGTGTTTTTTTTTCTCCTAATTATAATACTTGTACTTGAAAAAATAAGCATTTGTTTTAAAGTTGATAAGTCATTCATACTTCATATGACAGCAAGAACAAGTCAGCCTTATCCTAACTAAATGGAGTCACCTATTAGATTCCTTCCTCTCCAATCAGCTCTATTTGAGGTCACTTGATCCAGGGTCTAAGCTATGTACTCTTTCCTCAGATCTCCTTGGGTCATTATAGGTCTGCCCTTGATTCTTTTAATTCCTTCTGTATGAATCAGATCACTCCTCTGTACTGGAGCTTCTCAAGGCCACTATTGAAAATCCAGTTGAATGAGCTGTTTTGCTGCACTGAACATGTAATCAACATGTCTGCCCACTACTTACAACCAGGAAATTTGGCATGAAGAAGGTTGATTAGACAGTTTAAATCCAAAATTATTGGCTTCCACTAGCTTGGTAGCACAACTCAGTGGACAGCCTATTTGTCTATTCATCATTATATCATAATACCTGTTACTCCATAGTTTCAGAAAGCCTTTTGGTTATCTCCTCCGTGAAGAATCCATGGAACACCATGATCAAAGAGAGTCCATATGCTGACCCAAGGTCTGTAAAGATCAGTGCTAAGCCTTACAGCTCTGGCAGCTTTCCTTATATTATTCAGCCCCATACAACCTGTACATTTCTCCACAAAATTGACAAATTCCAAGCCTTGTCTTGCGCTTCTAAACAACATTTTACCCTTTGTATTTTTGGGTGAGTAAAAAAATACATACTAAGCCCTCAAGTTGGAAGCAAGGAGAAAAAAAGGTTGGGGGGGGGGGTCGGGGGGTGGCCCGTGGGGTTGCCAGGACTAAGTTGCTGTTTCAGTTGTCAAGGAAATGTCCATGCGTTCGATGACAACAATGAGTCTATTCCTTGGGTGTTAACGAGGGCTTTTTGACAATTATATTCTTTGTTGGTTTGTGTATGGAGAAAAAAGGGGGGGGGGGGTTGCACCCTGGGGTCAAGCTAGCCTCTGAGCTATCAAGGAAATGTCCAAGACCTCCGTGATAACAATGAGCCTGTTCCTATAAGTATCAGCAAGGGTTTTCTAACAACTCCATTATTTATTGGTTTGGTTATGGAAGTGAATGGCAATGCCGGTGAGAGTCACTACAGTTGGAAGTTTTCTTGGTTATCTCATTCTACTTTTGTGGACACAGATGTTGGAAGAATTATCTTCTTCCCTTTGTTGAAAACATATTTTATATTTCATTGTTGTCAGTCTCGAGAGCACCCTTGGAAACTTCTGAAGATTTTTCTTCTAAAAGCTTGGTCATGTGTTTAGTAACTCATTTATTCACATCTCTCTAGTCTTAGCTTTCTCTTCTGAATGTAGCACATCATGAATGTGTGTGAACCAGGTAAAATTTGTGTAATATTTGCTCAGTTCCGTGTTTGATTATGTTTCGCTGATGCTTGTTTTAGCCTTCATATCCACACCTTGCATTTCATAATCAGCACCTTGATGAGAAGAACAGTAATTAAATTCAGTGAGAAACATTTGATGAGGATTTTCTTTTATTCTGGTTTTCTTTCTCCTTTTATTCATATACAAGTTAGATCGTTAAAGAATCCTTTCTCGCCTTTGGTTTTCTTCATTTTTTTTTTTGGTTTTCTTCATTTTGCAAGTAAGGTAGCGAAGAATAACATGAAATGTGATCTTCAATGCTAGGGGGAGAGTCTCATACAAAATGTTGACTCAACTCTTCCAGTTCCAGTCTTGATGAAAGAGAAACAAAGCAGTTGGATTCAATCTATTTGATTAATAATCAATCATAATCCCCGTTTATTAACGCTACTGTGGAATAAGAAATTTCTTTCCTAAGATACTTGTGAACACTTTCTCACCAGACCAATCTTTAAAAATGGCTTCTTACAGAACTCCCATGAGTTTAATTATCACTTTGGCAAAGCAGCTTTATGAAGAGGTAAAAATCGGATTTGCTCACCTAGTGATTAATGTTTGTTGGTGTTTATTTATTTATTTATAAATATATATTTTTGGGTAATTGATGTGAGTCCAAATCGCCTCTCCTGATGGCTGTTGATCACGAATTACAGGAGCTCCACAGGATTAGGGTGTTGGGGTTTATTTTTTTTAAATGTAGTTGGGACTATTACCATACGGTCAAGGTACCTCGTGAGAAATTCAAAATGCGCGGATGGGTGAAAAAAGAAAAAGAAAAAGAAAATTTGGATCTCCAACTACATGATTTGTTTGCAGAATAAAGAACGTGAGAAAAATAAACATATGATGTCTACTTGTAGTGGGAAGGAGTTCAGATCATCTCCTTGACGTTTTATGACAATGAAAATAAAATGACTTATAGGAAAAAATTATAAAAAATTTCAAAGGTGGGATCCAGAGTGTCTTCTGCCCCTCCACTATTTTTGTCCTCATAAGGCGTCGGGGAGCACTTTCGTCAGGGAGATGATCCTGACTCAGTGGGAAGGGAGGGTATTAGAAAGGGAAAAGAAAAATTTTGTGGAAAAATTGCAAATGACGTTGTACTTTTATTATAGAGCAAATTACACGGCACCTGCTATATTTGGGACAAAACTCTTGACCGCTTAAATAGCATTTACATGTAAATTATAAGTTACCCACGTTAACTTTACTGTTAAATAAATTATAAAATTAACCAAATGTCTTTATTTTCATTTCAAGCCAACCCTAGGTCACCCATCTTTTACCTATACCTCACCGGACAACCATTGCCGGAAACCACTCCCTCTCTGCCGGCGACCACTGCCCTCACCGTCCTGTCTTAAAATCCCCCCCTCTCTCTGCCATTGTACCATGCCTGGTTTAGGAGTGTGAATATAATATTCATTCAAAGTGAGTTCCAGTGGAATGCTTATTTCTGATACATAATTCATAATTTTTGTAGGAAAGCAAGCTGTCAGTGGTTTGTGAAAGAGTATTGGACAAGTGTTTGGTACCATCTACGGTTGGTGCAGACGGATGTGATAATATGACGATGTCTTGGTTCAGTTCAAGAAACCAGGTGAGCCTGTGGCACCCATAAAGGAGTCATTGCAATCTGAAGCGACATAATCGAGCCCAGCATCTGTGGAGGCTGATCCAAAGCCTGCAGAGAATGAAGCAATTTAGAGTTATGCTTACTGAACAGTTGGATGCTATTTCCAGTTGACAGGATCTCTGGTGGACTGGCGGCAAGGAAAGAAGGGTAGAGGGTGGGGAAGAGCAAGAGGAAGCTGGAGTTTTCTCTCTTGACATGTTAAGACTTTTTACTCTTACAAAGAGAGAAGGGGGGATTTTCTGGCGGGGACGGTGAGGGCGGTGGTTGCCGTCAGGGGAGGGTTGATGTAATTTTCGGCGGTAATGGTCTGGTAAGGTGTTGGTCTCCCTTCACTCATTTAAGGGATGACTTTAAATACTTCAAATAAAAATAAGAGGCATTTGATTCTCTCTTGACATATTAAGATTTTGATTTTACAAAGAAAAAGAGGGGGATTTTCTGGCAGGGACGATGAGGGCGGTGGTCGCCGTCAGGGGAGGGTTGGTGTAATTTTCTGTGGTAGTGGTCTATAAGGTGTTGGTCTCCCTTCACTCATTTAAGAATTGACTTTAAATATTTCAAATAAAAATAAGGGCATTTGATTCTCTCTTGACATGTTAAGATTTTTATTTTTACATAGAGAGAAGGGGGATTTTCTGGCAGGGATGGTGAGGGCGGTGGTTGACGTCAGGGGAGGGTTGGTGTGGTTTCGGCGGTAGTGGTTTGGTAAGGTGTTGGTCTCTCCTCACCCACTTAAGGCTGGCTTTAAATACATTAAATAAAATAAGGGCATTTAGATAATCATAATTTATTTTAACATTAAGGTTAATTGTGGGTAATTCATAATTTACATATAATTGTCATGTAATTATGAGACAATAGTGAGTGGTCTAAAATTTTGTCCTATTTTAATATAATAGGTGTGGTCTAATTTACCCTTTTATTATGCTGTTTACTTTTACAGAAAATCTAAGTAAGTGTATGGAACTTTAAAAAAAATGGAGTATGAAACCGGGGTTGAAAAAAAAAAAAAAAAAAAAAAGAAAAAAAAAAAAAAAAAAGAAAAAGAAGAAGCAAGAAAGGAGTATGGAAAATATGATATTTTTTTTGATACGAATAAAAGTAAGATATATGTTTTTTTGGTAAAGAAAAGTAAGATAACATGGCATTAGAAAAGCTTTATTCATTTATTTACTTTTTCACCCCTATTGTGTCAAATAATTTAGTTTTTAAAATTTTGTAAAAATATTTACTTATTTTTTTTTTTCACCCACCTTCTTCCCACGTCACTTCAAGTATCAAAGTGAATCAAATGTACACTGACGCACGGTTGGACTGCCGAACGCTGCCAGGTGAGTTAATAGATGTACAACAACTCCAAACCAAACAAGTGGTTCTTAGGGCTCAAACTAGTTAAAAGTCTCAAACGCAGCTGATGTGGGATTATTTCCACTTCTCTTCTCCCCCACATATAATAGATATTGCTATTTATATGTGAAAAGATATTGCTTAAAAATTAAAAAAGACAAATTTAAAAATTATGCTTTGAAAACTAGCATCAGTTGTGTGGTCTATGATTCAAAAGTTAGAGATCCACATAATAGAATACTGGCCCACCTATAGTTGATGCCATAACTCTAACAAGGCCATCAACACTATTGTTCATAGCCCGTGTGACACATGCATTAATTTGAGATATGATTTGATATGTCATAACACATTTAACACTTAGACTGCATTTATTTGCTGAAATAAAGGTGGGGTGAAAAAAAAAGGGGTGAGAAAATTCTTGAAAAGAGTGCAAATTTCTTACTTTTCCCTTAAATCCCAAAATGGTAGATTGTTTGGTTGCTTGGGGTGGAAAAGTAAAAGACAAGTTTCCTTAATTAAAATGGTTGTTGTCTGTGGCAGCCTAACTTTTCAATCCCAAGTCATTTTAAAACCCTACATATTTGGTGAGATTTTGTGAAAAAGTTGAAAAAAAATAAAAAGTATGACCCACCACTATCACTTTTCCACAAAACTCTTTCCTTTCATTTTCTTTTTCCTCACTTTACTACACATGCGTCCCACATATTTTTTTTCTTCCATTCTACCTTTATAAACTACCGCAGCCTTAAAGACCAAAAAGTGAAGTAAAATTAAAACTACAAAATCAGAACCTCTTTTTGCTTGGTCTTGTGAAATCGCAAGGTGACAATTGACTTGAAAGTTTCAATGCCCCATCTTGAAAAAGTTTCAATGCCCCCATCTTGATTAGGCTCAATCATTAATGAAATATAGCAATTATTAGATATTTATTGAGAAGAAAACCTTTCCTCCAATTTTCACGTGATCAGGAATTCAGGACCCAACTTCCTATCAACCTTTACTTTTTTTTTAGTAGCAACCAGCTTTACATTCAAGAAAAAAGGAAAGACACTAATTGCCTTTTACTGGTCATGTCAATTTCTTCCGGAAAATAAAAATTATGACTTTTGCTTACAAGAAGTGGCCAATATCCATTTCTTATGTTCATTGCTTATAACGATGACCGGGTCCTAATGTGGTGAATGTTCTACATGTATAATCATTTCTGTTTTCTTCCAAAGCAATTCTATAAACGTGTAAATTAGGACTTCCCTCTCATCTTAGTGCTGATGAGTTTGTCAGACTTAGTTCTTTTCTTCTCTAAGCGTGTATTTACTTTTTCTTTCTCCCTATCGTCTCCAGCTTGTCTTCTTAACCACAGATAACTTCCAATAATTTTCCCACAAATCACATGAAAGGTGTTTTTGACATCAATTACATGTAAAAGATAATAATCCTTTTGAAAAGAATTCAAGAGACCTATAAATGGTAAATTATCTAGAGACCCCTATATTTGCAATCAATTACATATATTATCCTAAAAAAATCAACTACAAATGGCCTTTTACTACTTCAGTAGAAATGTCCATTTATAACTTAATTTCAATTCTTAATAGTAGGACATCTGTAACTGATTTTTTCCCTAGGGATAGTAGATGTAATGGATTTTAGACACAGGAGTCTATATGTAATTTGTCCATAAATAAAAGAGTTCCTTACATGTATCCCTCTCCCATAAAACAGTTGCACTTTTTTCATTGTTCTGAAATTCTTGCTTGCCCTCAGTTCCGTTTCCCAAATAGTGGTTATGGGTGGTTTTTGGTGTGGAGTCCATTTCTTAGTGACACTGCTTGTCTTTTGAGAATTTTGAAAGCTTTTGATTAGTAATAGGGGAAAGAAAAGTAGATGATGAGTGAAGAGAAATACGGTTGGATTAGGTGTAAAGTATAAATGTAATTTCATCCTATCTTTTGTATTTCATTTTAATTAATGAAGCATTAATAGATAAGATACAATGCCAAATTTTAGTGGACCTCTTTGTAAGTGACAAGGACTTTCTTAGTCTCGGTAAAAGTCAGGCTACATATAAAAGGCTCTAAAGAAAATGAATATTTTTTCTTTTTGTGAAAAAGACTGTTTATTTAGAGCTTATGCAAATAAGCAATGTTTCTTAATCTTAAAACTTACACAATAAGTAACGTGTCCAATTCTCTTCCATACAATAATATCCAAAACGGTTTTATGTGGAAACAAATAATGTAGCAAGTTACAGAGAAGGTACCTGGCAAACCTTCCACGAAAGAAAACCTAAGCAACCGATAGTTGCCTCTTACTTAGATTGAAAGATGTAATACCCGATCGAGTTGGCAGATTAATCAATGAATCTATACAGAATGCCATACATACATCGGGGCTTTGCTTAGGAGCAGCGGCTGCTCCTGCAGCCAACGGCTGGATGGGCAGCCGTACACCCATACAACATCTGAGCCGTTGAATTAAATGGCTCGGATTAAGGTGAGAGTACCGTTGCACTTGCAGGTGCAGCCGCTGCACTGAAGCAAAAGCGCATACATTGCATATCCTACCAAGTAAATTAAATACTTCAGTTAGCTAGGTTCTTCATTTCTGTTTACCGGGCCGGTCTAATTTGTTTTTTTTCCCCTGATAATCATTTCCCAAAAAATTTCCTCACCATACATAGTCGCAACAACTTTTTCAATCATTGTATTATGTTTTTCATTACTGTTTTATTTTGAGCTTATGTGACTGATGTAGATTGTTGCCTAACAATGGTACCTTTAGTTCCCCGAATGCCTTAACCTCTCCCACATTCAACTCCACTCCATCACAAATTTATTTTTTAAATTTATCTCACCTTCAAGTAGTGAACCGAGAACTTTTTTAATGAATCTCAGCTTCAATTGTTTTTTTTTGTTATTTTCTTACTTCATCCATTCTTTTTTTACATGTTGTTTCTAGTTTTACCAATACCATGCAAATGGTGAATTTAGTAGATAAGTTCCATTGATGAGGCACAATCTTGAAGACGATTCCTCCTCGGTTGTGCCCTTCAAAAACGTGGGACTTCTTCCTCTCAGCATGCTGTGAATAAATTCTTGTAATACAATTTTCTTAACTCCAGTAGTAGTATAATACTATGAAAGTATACAATTTTGAATATCCTCTACAGAAAGGAATGAAACTGTCACAGCCTCTCTATTTAATAGGTCTGTGGAGTTCAGAGTTGAATCACACTCCATAGAGATCTCTCTCTCTCTCTCTCTCACTCTTTCACACTAGCACACAACAATGGCTTTCCACATCTTCTTATTTCTCTCACTTCTCTCACTTCTCTTGCTTCTCTTCAGTTTCACAAGAAAGATGAAAGGAGTGAAGAAAGAAGCAAAACTCCCTCCTGGGCCTCCCAAGCTTCCTATCGTTGGAAACTTGCACCAGCTGTCTAACATGCCCCATCGCTCATTCTGGCAACTCGCCATGCAATATGGGCCACTCATGCATTTGCAGTTAGGTTTTGCACCAACCCTAATAATCTCCTCTGCTAAAATGGCTGAAGAGATCTTAAAATTTCATGATCTTGAGTTTTGTAGTAGACCTTGTCTTGTCGGTCCTAAGAAACTTTCTTACAGTTTCAAGGATATTGCTTTTTCACCTTACACAGAATACTGGAGAGACATTAGGAAGACCTGTGTACTAGAGCTTTTCAGCTCTAAGAGGGTTCAAATGTTAAGGTTCATTAGAGAAGATGAGGTCTCTTCAATGATTTCTTCAATTGTTCCTAACCATGATCCTATCAATTTGAACGAGGTAATGCTTTCCTTAGTGAACAACATAATATGTAGAATTGCTTTTGGTCAGAGACATCAAGAGATATGTGAAAAAAGTAGGTTTCAAGATATTCTTCTAGAAGCACAAGCTATGTTGGGTGGCTTCTATGTTGAGGATTACTTCCCCTCAATAGGATGGATCATTGATATTCTCAGTGGGCAACACTCAAAGCTTGAGAAGAGTTTCAAGGAGCTAGATGAGGTTTTTGAACAGGTTCTTTCAGATCACCTCAACCCAAGCAGGCTAAAACCTGACCATGAAGATATTGTTGATGTCTTGCTTCGAATCCAAAAGGAACAAGGTGGTACAATTCATTTGACCAATGAACACATCAAGGCTGTTATAATGGTAAGATTTATCAACTGCATTCCTAGCTTCTTATATATGCTTGGTCCCCTCTGACCTTGAGAATACTATCTTAGATTTTCTTCAAAGTAACAGTGTCTGTTTCCAAAAACATTCTTCCTATACCCTCTCCTGTCCAAACGTATAATTCACTTTTTTATATATCTTAGTTGTTGACTAAATCTTCAGCTGATGGTTATGGTGAAGGTGGAAACTCTAGTCAATTTGTGGTTGAAAATCCTAAGATCCTTAAGGTTAATTGTTTGTTTTGTTTTGTTGCAGGATATTTTCGTTGCAGGCACTGATACAGTCACAGCAGCCTTGGTTTGGGGAATGACGGAGTTAATCAAGAACCCAAGAGTGATGAAGAAAGCACAAGATGAGGTGAGAAGTTCAATTGGAACAAAAGGGAAGGTTGAAGAGAGCGATCTGGAAGGACTTGAGTATGTGAATGCTGTGGTGAAGGAGATTCTGAGAGTGCACCCTCCAGGCCCATTGCTTGCTCCTCGAGAGACAAGGTTTCACTGCAAGATCAATGGATATGATATTTACCCTAAAACAAGGGTTATTGTGAGTCCCTGGGCAATTGGTAGAGATCCTGAAGCTTGGGAAAACCCAGATGAGTTCTTCCCAGAAAGGTTCATAGGCAACACCATTGATTACAAAGGACTACATTTCCAACTTGTACCACTCGGTGCAGGGAGGAGAGGTTGTCCTGGAATACATCTTGGTCCCCTGATAGTTCAACTTGCACTAGCTAACCTTCTTTATGCTTTCGATTGGGAACTTCCAAGTGGGATAAGAAAGGAAGACATTGATATGGAAGAAGCACCGGGTCTTACCACTCACAAGAAAACTTCTCTTCTGGTCGTACTTAAATTGTCCAAATGACACTCATGAGGGATAACAGATCGATATTGCTCCCACTTACCTATCAAGGCGACAAGCAAGCTGTCCTTGCCATTGCTATAAATTTAAAGATATTTGCTTTTTGCATTAGGTTCTTTTTCTATAATTTCTAGGTTTTGCAATAAAAATTGAAGTTGATGATCAAGTCAAGTCAACCATTAATGAAGTTCACTTCACTGGTTCTGATCAATTTGTATTGCATCGTTCTTGATCATCTTTAGGTTCCTGTAAAAGTTGTTCATGAGTGGAAATGGGATTAGACGTTCTACAGTTCTACTCATGTGATTATTATCGCAATATGTATTCTTTGGAATCTTGAACAATTAAATGAGAAAAAAATGAGAGAAGATATAAGTCACATAACTGTTGAATATATTTATTACGTACTCAGAGACGTACAAATACTAAGAATGAGATGCAGAACGCGACAATATTAAATGAGTGTAAAAGTATATAAAAACGGACCCCACCATCAGGTCGAAATTTCTTGACAGTTAATTAATATGGTCTAAAATCAAAGGTTGACGGTCATGCATGAGATGACCCAAGCAAAATTAAATATAAACATGTGAAACGTCATCACGACGAAACCATATATGATAACAAAGAAGACATGGATGGGTGACATTTGTACGGAAACAAGGAGACTTTTATTCAAATGACATGATCATCCTTTGGTCATAGCCTATTTTCCATCTCGCTATTTCTCTCTCTCCTCTTGGATTGGTGCAATTAGGTTTTCTGGCCAACTTAGTAACAGATCTTTATCTGTCGGAGTAGAAGATTGTACTCCTTTTATACCCATTCATTACACATTTAAAAGAAAAATTCACTCATAAACACTAACATACGTACATTTTGATCAACAAAATTTTTCTTCAAAATTTACAGGAAAAGGAAAATACACAATGAGATTCATATGAATTATACCTCGCACGTCAGGTCACTTTCTTTCTTTATCAGAATATGGCTTTTTCTATGCATTGGTCGCTTTCAAGTGCCTCCAGATTTGGATTAGTATAGGAATCAAATCATGTCATAAAAGATAGGTAACTGTCAGTGTAGCTGCATATGAACCACAATCAAATGAGTGTTTGAGGTCGAAATCTCAACCACTCATTATGTCAATTTTTTATATGGTTGAATTAAAAAGAAAAAAAACATATAAAACGAGTGGTTGAGATTTCGATCTTGATCATCGTTCAATCTTCACCGTACGTAGCTTAGTAACGCACATTAATTGTGTAGCATTGAAGTTCAATCCACATTTTCACGTAACACACATAGGTCCCAGCCTCTCTCACATGTACCAGCTAGGCAGGGGACCACCATGGATCCAAGACTAGTTAAGGAAGACTTTTGCTTAAAAGAAGTGGCCAAAATTTCACTCTTATCAAAGTATCTTTGAGAGAGGCTGGTAATGTATGTAGCTGTGACATTGGAAGCACGGGTGGGTAGTGGTGACAGTGATCACTGATGAGGGGACCGTAAGTGGTGACAAGGTTGGTGCAGTTATAAGGAGAAGAAATATAGTGGTTTAATTTTTATATCAATTATAATTGGGATAATTACTATTGTCCCCTGTAGTTTGATTTTATTACTAATAAAAGCCTATTCTTTACGAAATTACTATTGCTCCCCTTCCTTATAATGGTGTTAAGTAGCAGTTAAGTTTGAATATGTAATGTTTAATTTTCCCTTCATTAAAATTAAGAAATCAAAAGATGATACTACCCAATTTATAAAAACCAGCTATATAAATGTCAATTTTACCCTAAATTTCATTTATTTTGAATTAATGAAATGGGCAAAATTCAAATCCGATCGGTTTCCCAAAGGGGTGTCAACGGTTCGGGTTGGGGCGGTTTTGGGCCGGGCCTAACGGTTTCGGGCTGAAAAACACTCAGCCCAAACACGGCCCATTAAGAAAATAACGGTTTTGGGCCGGTGCGGTTTGGGTTTGGGTTGACTAAAAGTTTAGGCTAACGGTTTAGAATTGGGTTTACTAACGGTTTGGGTTCGGGTTTACTAGCGGCATGTTTTGAGTACTTTGTTAATATGTGAAATTTATCAAGAGTATATGAACATATATAAGCATTAAGTTATCTCCAAGTCTTTTTGGTTGGGTGTTTAAAATCAAAAACTTTTTTTCTACAAAGATTTATAAAATTTATAGAACTAATATACAAAAGAAAACTAGCATCATGATGAATTTTAGTGGGTTGTCTCTGCTTATTTTCCTCCCCCTTTTGACACTTGTAAAAATGGATCAAAATAAAGCATTAAAAGATTTTCAAATGATAATACATTTGCTAAATATTTACTAAGCCCATCTTCCAAATGGCGAAGGCTTTAACAAGCTTGTTGTTTGCATATTCCAAATCAAAACAATAAAGGAAAACAAATGGATACTTGGGGGTTTTCTTGTCTTTTACATTTAAATTTATTTTATTTTATTTCTTTATAACGGGTTTAATGGGCTAGTTCGGGTTCGGGCTGGTTTTCGGGGCCAAACGGTTCGGGCTAGCGGGCCACACATGGGCTGGCCCAACCCAGCCCAAACCATTGCGGGCTGAGGTTGTTCACCCCAAACACAACCCATTAAGCTTCGGTTTGGGCCGGCTTCGGGCTATAGCGGGCTGGTTCGGGTTAAGTTTTGACACCCCTAGTTTCCCACTTTCACTAAAATTCATTTATTTTGAAAATATTTTAGGTGATATTCAGTTTCCAATTTGAGTTGACTTCGATTTTCCTTCCTCTTCGGTTTCTATTTGAGTTTTATTCAATCATTCTTTCTTTATCTGGTGGATTTTTTTTTGAGAATAAAACGAATTATAGTTTTTTCCCCTCCATAGTTAATTAAGGGTACCACTGTAACTTGACAAAAAGGGTAAATAAGTAAAGAGATAATTATAAGGGTATTTTGGGGTTTTTGAGAAAATATAAAGATGCCACATCATCAGTAAACTAACAGAACTTAACGGTAGAAGGACTAGGACAATAGTAATTGTAGGCAAAGTTAAAGGTTAGATTAGTAATTTTGAAAAGTGCAGGGGATATAGTAGTAATAAAATCAAAGTACACCGGGACAATAATAATTATCCCATTATAATTTTACCCATCATGTTAATATTATGTTTATAAAAAAACAATACAAATCAAAATTAAATAAATTCATTTTATATCTCTATCTACATATGCAAGTGTGGAGCTCAATACTAAAGAGATCTTGTTCTCCCCTTATACTTGTTTGAGATAACCTAAGAAAGAATCTAGAGATGCATCTTTGGTCTTGATTACTTGAATTAGAAATAAGTTTAGGGCACTTAATGAATAATGCAATTGAAATCTTGGAAATGTTCAAAACTGTTGCGTTTATTTTTTTATTTTATTTATTTGAAACAAGCAAGAAAGCAGGGCGTTGCCTTTAGTCCGGAGGGGATTCAAATTCTGACCTTTTACTTGGAAGCATCGATTTTTACCATCCAAGCCACCCCTCCGAATTGACTGTTGTGTTTCTTCATGATAGGAAAGACATGATTTTACATATCTACTCTAACTGATCAACGGAAAGTTTCCAGATCAAAATAGAGAGAACAAGCTCATAAATAGCGTAAGAGGATCTAGTCAGAAATAGCAAAAAATCACTTTTTTTTCTTTCTCCCTTGGGTATAAGAGGTTGCTAAATCGATGATGAATCATTCTCTTGCTCATCTGGAGATGATGGGAGGAGCCACTTATTCACCCTTGCCTCTGCTATAGATACCTGCATCAACAAAGCAAATATATCATTTCAAGGTATTTTTCCTTCTTTGCAGTTTGATCACTTTGAATGTAAAATCAATGGCCAGCTCGATTCTCCAGCTTAAACTTTGGTAGCACAATTTACCTGCTTATCCCAATCAGTTCTGTAAACATAATAAAGAAGCACTAAAGTTTGAATAACAGTGCCTCCAATCATTCCCATCCACATCCCCTGTAACAATACATAGCCAACCAATATTAATTATCATTTTTTTTTTTTGGAAAAGAAGTGAGCCTTAATGCAACCATTAGTGTATTATTTCTCTGCTTGTACGAAAAAATTTGCTGTTGTGTGTTCATCCTTTTTATTTTGAAGAATGAAGAAAACTTACCTTCACACCAAGTTTGGCAACATAGTACAGCAACAGCCCAAGGGGAAGTCCTATGCAATAATAGCAAATGATGTTGATATATGCTACTATGCTTTGCCAACCAGCACCAACAGCCACTCCTGTTTCTCAAAAAAGAAAAAGAATGAAAATTTAAAAACAACCCTTAAGAAATCAAAGAGAGAACTGTTCACATTTATCACTCAAATTTGTAGGGATATATACAATGAAATGGGGGGAAAATATCAGTGGTGAAGGACATTTTCCCATGCTCTCTCACATTATGATCGTATGGGTGTAATACTAATATTTATTTCTTGATTTTGATATGTTGGCCTTTATTGATTAATATGACATGAATGATCATAGTGGTGAAATCATTATCCAACTGCATCATGGTAGGAATAGACATCACTCTATGTGAATTTTGGTCTATCTTACACTATTAGTATTCTAGCAGTTTCCTTGATCGATGAAAGATATTGAAATTCATTTACTAATGGTCTCTATAAATATAACCCACTGAGTATTTTGCTTCGAAAAACACTAGAAGCAGTTTTAATCATTTATGTATTTTTTTTAGGTTTTGATACAATTTGTAAAATACTATTAGTGGGGTTTTAATAAAGTTTTTAGAATGTCAAATTCCATAAATACCTCTTTGTAAACTCTTTCTTTTAAACATGTCTTGCAATCAACTGAGAAACAGAAAAATTGCAACAATAATGAGTTGATGCACAAAATTGTTTTTTGAAGCAGAAATTTTCATAAATTTTGGTATATGTTTTAAAAAATCACATGAACAAAATAGTTTTATTAAATGCTTTTCTATCAATTTTTCTATTCGAAACAAAAACACAAAAAACTGTAAAATTTTAATACATGGAGTGAATTTCTTAATAATACATAAATGTAAAATTCGAGATAGAATGCCAAGAAGCTTACCAGAGAGAACAGGTTGAATGCTATTCAACATGAGTTGTATTGTCAACAAGATAGAAAGATCTGAAAATTCCTCAGCTACATCCTCGCTAGTGGAAAATATATAAGAAACTTTCTTTCTGAAGACCAACACTGAGATCCATAGCACAGCTTCAACGGCTATGGAAGTTACTAGAACCACTTTGATCGCAAATTTTGCTGCTTTGGCACTTCCTCTCCCAAGCTCGTTGGAAACCCTAACACTATTTTCATCAAGGAAAAGCTTAATTAGTTTTTTTTGGTTTTAAAGATCTGAGAAAATTTTACTCTCTTTTCAGTTCTGGTTTTTTAAAGCTTGGTCTGATGTTTAGGGCACGGAATAGTGGAGTGACAATCGTACCTTGCAGCTGCTAGGAAGCCAAAGGAAAGCATCAACTCAAAACCATTGATGTTAAGACTGCAAATTAAGTAAGTGAACGAAGTTAGACTCGATGAGAATGAGATTAAAATCTAAAATTGCAGCTTTTTTGATATGGTATGTTCTTACCCAATGGAGAGAGCGTCAATTATAACCTCAGCATTTTTCGAGTCACCAGTGAATAGGATCAGTGCTGAGTTGTACCACAACTCCAGGCTATTGATAATTATAGAAAACTACATATTAGAGAGCTGTAACAAATTAATTAACAACTAAAGTTCTCAGTTTCTCACTGTATTATAATTAAGATAACATAAGGAATTGGGTTGTAATTAATGAGAAATGTTATCCTCTAAAAATAACAAAATTTTCATATGTTTACAGTGCTTAATAAGCATAGAGGTTTTGTTTTAAATAATTTTGATGAGTTTGATATTATCTTTGTGAGTGGAGGTCAGCATTATCTTCAAGTTTCTCCACCACATATTTAAGAGGGAGACCCACCTTTAGATACTAACAGCGTAGACTTTCTTCTTAATAAATAGTGGTCTAAAGTAATATAACGGGACTCGATTTTTATGTCACTAGGGGTTAAATGGTCCTTTTGCATGTTTCTGTTCTTACTTCTTAGTTGGAACAAATTTACAACCTACTCTTTTTACCAATTTTCTTGTATTAAAAAGTCTTATAGTATATTTAATGCAATATGAAATATCATTTTTATCCATATGTTTTGTAACTTTAATAACTCCTGCATAAGCAACAGGGATACAGTTAGGTTGAGTTAGGTTGGGTTTCTTTTACGAGTCCGGATCATCTCCCTGTCGGGGAGCACTACAACCACAAAATATATATAGTGAAGCTCACAGGTGAAAAATAACAAAAAAAAAAAAAAAAAAAAAAAAATCTCATCACCTAATCCTGGGGGTTCCCTATATTTTGTGGTTGTAAAGCCTGTGCTCCCCCGGAGAGATGATCCGGACTCTTCTTTTACCCTATAAAATTTCATTAACTTAACCACATCGTTAGTAAGGTAACCATCTTCCCAAATTTTTGGAGAAAAAGAGCATAATTTGCTCCCCTACTTAGAGACATAAAAGTAAGGTTTAAAAGAAAAAACTTCGAAAATGATTTTAGCCTGCAAAATTGAAACAGTCTCTTAGTTTGAAGCTTGAAATAGTCTTAATTAGACTCTTAGTTTACACTCCAGCCATAAAATTGAAATGAAAGGATAAAATTTGCAATGAATGGATTCTTGAGTTTTAGAAAGGTGGAAACAAGTAAAATTTCCGAAGAACAGTGAAGAAGATGGAATAAGAAGACAGACTTACCAAAGCATCACGCCTGATGATAGTGATAATTTAAGCACCGGGCATAACTCGGAAAATGCATGCATAGAGAATCCAGTCCATGTTTCTGGACAACCTCTGCAAAAAATGAAGGCCAACTGACCAATTATCGGTACCCAACTCGCAATATTCATGGAGATCATAACACCAGCAATGCCCAGCCCAATCTTTTGTACCAAGATCCAAGAACACAAACCATGAAAGATAAGGGTAACACCAGATAACCATATGATGATAGTGTTCTTGCTCTGAGTTTGAAGATACATTTGGAGGGTATAGAGGAAGACATAGGAGAAGATTATGGGAATGTACCAAAGGGAAATGAGGTTTGCCATTTGTGAGACCTCATTTCCTTCTCCAAGTAATCTGAAAATGGGAGCACTGAAGACGAAGAAAGGAACAAGAAGCAGGAAGAACGCTGATTCTACTACCCATGATCTCTGCAAATATATACCCAACATGTGATATTGTTTTGCTCCATATGCTTGCCCGCACAGAGTCTCTAATCCACTGGCCATCCCCATCTGCAGAGATTGCATGCATTACTTAATAATTATAGAAATTAATATATAAGAGTTGGGAGAGAAAGGAGAAGGTATTTAGCAGTCAATTAATTACCAGTATTCCAATGGAGAAACGAGTCAGTATTTGGAAAACAAGGGAGAGTGCTGCTAATTCAGTGTTTCCAAGGTGACCCATGAGCACTTGAGATATAATGAACACCCCAAACATGGCTACTCTTGTTAGGCAGGCAGGAACTGCTACTATCCATAGCTTCTTTGACTCTATCCAAAATCTTTTCCATAACTTCTCCTCCTCCTCCTCTTCTTCCTCTTCCTTGCCTGACTCAGGAAGTAGCTTCTCCTTTTCTAATCTATCCATTACTCTTCTGAGCTTTACAACTTCTCCCCAGAGCAATATATGAAGGAAAGAACCAAACACCGAGCAACAGCCAAGCTCTATCTGTTGTTGAGAGGTCTTCCTCAGTATCTCTTTTGAAGACTAAAATGTCCCCTCTTTATGGAAGGCCCCCAACTCATACTCAGAAATTGGAGACAGAACAGACACAGTGGTAGTTTAAGGTTTATGGGTTGTGGTAGTGGGGAAACTCGGATCCATGGGTTAAGAAGTGAAAAATACATAGAAGTTCTCAACTTGAAAGAGAGAATTTTGAGCTGAATTGTATCAATATCGATCCGAAATGGGGTGTGAAAGATACTAATAAGCACTTGCTCTTTCTGTTTCATAGTAATTGGTGAGTAGTGAATGTAGATAAATTATATTCTACCTGTCTAGTGTCAATGCTTTTATGGTTGAGGGTTTGGTTGAAACGTTGAACTCTTCCCCACCACAATGTCTGGAAAAGCAAAGCTCCCTTTTTAATGATAATGGTGGTTGGTCTGCTGTCTAGCATGTGATTGCAGGAAATTAAGCTTTTGATTTTTCACAAATGCTGTTTAAATGAGGTTATGCAACACAAATTCTTCATTTTTTTGGTTCTTGGAGAGCAAACATCATAAGCCTCTCCTCAACTAAGATGTTTCCTACACAACTATAAGTCTCCTTTCCAACTAACACTCTCAGCTTTGTTAGGTATGAACAATTTCTTGCAACTACCAAATGGGCCTTGACAAAGCCATGCACGTATGATACAGAAGACATCGTTTTCCCCAAAAAAAAACGAAAGACGGGTCTTTTTAGGGTATCATCTTATTACATCTGGAACGTGTTTCACTATTGCGCAATTAATACACGGCGGTGCAGTCAGTGGCGCATATTGAAACTTGTATATATAATCTTTTGTTACAGCTCGATATAATCCAAACAGTAAAAAGTAAAACAGAAAAAGCAAAATGAGCGGTCCACATCCAAATTGATCTCGACCAAAATTTTTGATCCTCATCGTTAACTACACTTACGGTGCTGCATTAATGCACAACACTGAACTAATTTACCTATATAACCAATATCAAAGAAATAATGCAACGAAAAAAAAAAAAAAAAAAAAACAGATTAAAACAATATAAAGTTCTCACAATAACATATATGATCTGCTATGTCAATTAAGGAAGCTGAAACAGTTTTCTACTTTTTTAGTTTTATGAAAGAATAGTTTTTTACCTTTAGTTTATTTTGAAATGTCATATATGCTGGAATATTATTGTCATCTTAATTAAACACGTTTGTCTTTTTACTAACCATCATAATTAGTTTTTGTCATTTTTTTTGATGTAGAACCAAAATAATGCTCTACTACAAACGGGGAGCACAGATGCAACTTTGGTTTTTTAAATTATTGAATAGTCACATGGGAGTGTTGTTGTCACCAAATTTAATTGGGACCATTACCATAGATAGAGATATTAACTTAGTCAACAAATTAAATAAAATTTTCTTTATAAAATCCAAATTTCTTTTCAAACAATCCACAAAACAAATTTATTAATATAATAATAAGGCAAAAACATAATTAATCTTTTACATTAAAGTGTTAACTACTTTCTGAAGCATATATTATTGTCATGGACCAACCGATGATCTGGATGTGGAGTAGTCAATTTGTTCATCCATGCCTTTGTTAGAAACACCTACATCAATCAAGAGAAAGGACAATTTTTAATGATTTGATTTTTTTCTACCCAGTAATAATATTACTAGGTCCTTTTAGTTGTTACCATGCCTTAGTGAAAAAATTGTTTAACTTTTAATCCAAAGTAAACTAACGAGCTTTCAAAGTTCAAATGAAATCTCATCAATGAATTCAATTTTGACATGATTTACCTGATTATCCCAATTAGTCTTGTAAGTGAAGTAAGAGAGAACCAGAGTCTGAACAAGCGTTCCTCCTATCATTCCCATCCATATTCCCTGTAATTAATTAGTGATAATTCATGGTTAATCATATTGATTTATCACCTTGCATGTAAATATACATATGATTAATGTTTATTGAGTGCAACCCATCTCGTAGATTATATATGATTAAGAAGAAAATTAATTAAGATAAAAATGTAGATAATTTTAGTTTACCTTCACACCCAGTTTAGCAACATAATTAAGGTAGACACCAAGAGGAAGCCCAATGAAGTAATAACATATAATGTTGATATAAACCACCTTGCTTTGCCATCCAGCACCAACTGCCACCCCTGCAGGTATAAGAAAGGATTTTTGTGTATGTGTTAATAATGTTTTTATAATTTAAAGAAAGAGGTTTTCTTATTACAAGATTATGAATTGATGAGAACCTAGCTAGCTAAACTCACCAGATAGAACAGGTTGGATGCTATTTAGGAGAAGTGAAAAGGCCAACAAAACAGAAAGGTCTGAAAAGGCCTTGGCTACCTTGAAACTGTTAGAAAATATGTAGGGAATTTTATCTCTAAAAGCCAAAACCAAGGTTAATAGCAGAAGCCCAGTTATCACAGCAGTTGATATCACCAACAAAATCGCAAATTTTGCTGCTTTGGCACTTCCTCTCCCCAGCTCATTTGAAACCCTAACACTGTTTCCATGAAATGGTTTTGCAACATTAAGCTCCTTAGTTGGAACTTGGAAATTAATCAAAGGGGGAATATTTAGAAAAAATGAATGAAAAATTCATACCTTGTTGCTGCTAGGAAGCCAAGGGAGATAACCAGTGCCCAACCATTGACATTAAGGCTGCTTACAAAAACAAGAGTCTCAGCATCAGAAAAATCAAATTTAATTTCCTCTGCATGTTTACATTAATTCTACTGGGAGTCAATATTACTCGGTAACAAAAATATTGACATATCTCTTAAGGAAGTTGTAAAAGTAAAATGACCATAGACTCCAATGCTTCTTTAAGAAGTTCTCTTACCAAATAGAGATAGCATCAATTGCAACCTCAGCTTCTTTGCTTTTCCCAGTGAGTAGAATCAAGATTGAGTTGTACCATATCTCCAAGCTGTATTTGACAAATTCTTTTTATTTTTATTTTATTATCGTAAGCTTCATGAATTAGAAAGCCATTAAAAGAAGATAAAACGAAAATATATCACACAGGATTTTTACTGGAGGACAGAATTCTATTTTTCATGCATAGACGAGATGAGAAATTGTATACATGCAATACAAAAGGAAAAATCAGGGGCAAATCAGTCATTATATGTGTATAGCTATGTCTTTAGTGAGTAAATGATCAATTCTTGTCCATTTCCCCTAATAATATGATCTATTCCTAGTCTTCAATTTTCCCACCAAACCATCCTTAATTAATCTTTAATTTGTTGTTTGACTTCTCTGGTCAATGTATTAGGATAAATAAATAAATAATCCACAGTTATTGATTTGCATAGGAATTTGAATATTAATTTTCCAGTAACATTCGAATTGTCTTTTTAAACATATGACATCATTTGAATGATCAACAACAAAACAAAACTGTACGAAATAATATAAAACAACAAATGCGATTCATCTTGGAAAGAGGCTGGGTAGGTTGCATGAGAGAATCCTGTTACCACATAAATATATATTAGCATTAAGTATAGCACTTAATTCATATGGTTTGTTTTCCTTTGATTCCCCACCAAAAAAAAAAAAAAAAAAAAAAATAGTGTTTGTTTTCAAACGTTATGATTAAGAGTGAATTAATTAATTGCATGAGAGAATGAAGTGGTCATATATATGAGTGCTTTTGATCTTACCAAAGCATTGCACCAGAAGACAGAGAGAGTTTCACCGTGGGCCATAGATCAGAAAATGCATGCATAGAGAATCCAGACCATGTTAGAGAACAACCACCACAGAACACGTAGGCCAAGAGTCCTATTACAGGGATTATACTGGCAATATTCATGGAAAGCATTACACCTGCAACACCTAATCCCATATCTTCAACAAGAACCCAACAACATATCATTTGAAGGATCAAAGTAACAATCCCAGACCAACTCACAATCATGTTCTTTCCATGGGATTGAAGGTACATTCTGATGGTGTAACGGAAGACATGAGAGATCATAATAGGTATGTACCAAAGAGAAATGATGTTTGCTACTTTTGTTATTTTCTCAGTCTGCCCAACTAGTTGCAGAACTGGAGAGCTGAAGATGAAGAGAGGTAGAAGAAGAAGAAAACAAAAGAAGAACTCTATTAACCAGAACCTCTGCAAATAAATACCCAACATGTGATACTGTTTTGCTCCGTATGGTTGGCCGCATAGGGTTCCCAATCCGTTTGACATGCCCGTCTGAATAGAACACAAGTAAAAGACACGTTAGGTGGGCTCTCTCCTTCTTTTGCTGGGGGAGAGAGAGAGAGAGAGAGAGAGAGAGAAACTTACCATTACTCCAATAGAAAAACGAACAAGGACATGATAATTGATGGAGAGAGCAGCCATTTCTGTGTTTCCAACGTGACCTATAAATGCTTGAGCTATGATGAAGGTTCCAAACATTGACAGTCGGGTTAAGATGGCAGGTCCTGCAATTACCCAAAGCTTCTTTGATTCTTCCCATAACCTCCTCCATAACTGAACTTGATCATGATCTTCTTCTTCTTCTTCTTCTTCTTCTTCTTGTTTCTCGGCTGCTGATGGGTTTGGAAGAAGCTTAATCCTGGTGTCATTACCGATGACAACCAGGCTCCTCGATCGTTTCTTCCTGCTTTCACCACGAGAGAGAGAGAGAGAGAGAGAGAGAGAGGGGGGATGAAATAGAAGGTTTTGGTTTTTCAAATTAATATATAAAAAGAGTCAAAAAGTTTTCACATGCTTCTGTACGCTGCAGAGATGGACATTTATGCTCAACTGAATGAAGGGTGAGAAATCTGTCGTGCATGCATGAAACCCTAACCCTTTTCCCGTAAAAGAAATCTCAGAAATCCAGGAAAAAGTAGTATTATCTTTCTCAAACGAATCATATATACTTGGAATCTAATGTTACGTTTACGTTTACGTTTATAATCCAAGTATCAATCATGACTAAAATGATCAATCGCTCTCGTCTCAAAGCAAGAAGTGTAAACACCAAACCAAGTCACGAGTCTCTTCTATTTTGCATAAAAGCCAACAACTGTACTGGACTGCAGAACCAAAAGACTGCTAGTTATTTTGTCTGACTTCGTCTTTTCATTCCTGCAGAATGTTTCGTATGGTTCTGTTGTTGCCTACTTGTCGATCATGCATAACAACGAAAATAAATGCTCTTTTGGTCGCATAGTTATTTTACTGTTTATTTTTGGGGTGCAACTACTTCAATGCGCAGCACTAGTATACTCACCATCGAATCGATTGGTCCCGGTTGAAATCTCGTTACATGTATTTACTTTTTGGATACAAATAGGTATAATTCCATAAATAAATAAATAAATAAAAACAACATACAAAATGAGTGGTTGAGATTTTGACCTCAACCACTTATTCCATCATCACCGTACACAGCTTAATATTGCTTAATATTGTGTGTTCATTGCACAATATCTATGTTATGAATGTAACTTATTAGTCTCCAAACTCTATAAGGAGACTAGCAGAGAGGGAGAATTATATTAGAATTTAACTTCTTGTGGAAATATTATTTTTTTCTATTTAAAAATAATGAAACTTCACCTCAGAAGTATGTTGATTGAGGTTTTCTTGTTGTGGATGTAGGCTTCACAATGAATGCCGAATCACGTTAATTCTTAGGGTTCTCATGCGTGAATGTTTATGGTAAATTTAACATGGTATCAGAGCTCACCTAGATTTGTTTGGTGTGCACTCACTTTTAGATTCGCTACTGTTTCTTTTGGCATTCACGTTGACGATTTTGTTTAAGCTTTCAACCCATGTGTTTTTGCTTATCTAAGGAAACAATAGAAGAGAATCAGCGACAACGATTGGTGGACGGTGAATTTTTTTTTGGGTCTCACGGGTCCCCCCCCCCCCCCCCCCCCCCGCCCCCCCCCTGGGGTTGTTTGTCCCCCCCTTCCCCCCCCCCCCCCCCCCCCCTCGCGGTTGGGGTCCCCCCGTCTTTCCGGTTCTTAGGTTTTTTCTTTTAAATAAATACATTCTATTACAAAAAAAAAAAGTGGTGAAGTCAAGGCTTCAGAACAAATATCCTTAAGCCAAGGAATGGAAATATGCTTCCCCCGTAGAGCAAGCAAAAACTTATAGAATTGGGAGACAACAAAGATAATTTCTCTTTTATAATCTCGATCTAGGGGTGTTAACGGTGCGGTTTCGGGCTGAGCCTAACGGTTTCGAGTTGAAAAACACCTAGCCCAAACATGACCCATTAGCAAAATAACCGTTTCGAGCCGGTTTCGGTTTGGCGCGGTTTGGGTTCGGGCTAACTAACGATTTGGACTAACGGTTTAGATTCGGGTTGACTAACGGTTTATGGTGTGTAAAAAAAAAAAAAAACAAGAATAAACAATTGAACATCCTACAACAAAAGCGAAAATTATATGGAAAATAAAGTTGTTATTGATCAATTTCCATTAAAAAAAACCCACCCATTCTATAGAAATCAAGAACCTAGATATTAATTAGTAAAATGACTATTTGATCTTTGAAATCATGCTTAATTTTTTTATTTGTCTATACCAACTACCTAATGGTAATATAATGATTCAAATACTATTTAATTTAAATTACAAAACGAGTTGTAAACGGGTTGCGGTTTGGTTTCAGGTTGATGCGGGCTCAACAACCTTCAGCCCAATTATGGCCCATTAAGGTTCGGTTCAGACTATAATGGGCCGGTGCGGTTCGGTTTTAAATTGACACCCCTATCTCGACCTATAAAGCCTAGTTCCCCACATGAAACCATTATGCATTTAATGTCCAATGCATGGAACCTTTTGCATTTTTTCTCTTAATCATTTTAAAAAGATTATCATAATGACTTCTAGGTCTATTTTTTTAAAAATTTTCATTCTCACAAATGGGGACAAAAATATCGGAGAAGACTTTTTTTTATCCTCATCATGAATTTTTATTTTCGTATTACCTTTTTAACAATTCTTAGAACAATAATATTATCTCATCTAATGATTGATTTTTCTTGGTTAATCAAAACTCATCAAATGATTCATTATAAAGTTCAACCATTTAAGTTTCATAACTTTCTTTTCAGTTGACAATATTATCTTTTTTATTTTTATATAAATAATATATTTTTTTAGTGAAGAGCGATGAGATAAAATTTTATTGGTACAGTTGATCAGAAGAACTGTCTCCGAAGAATCAAAGAAGGCATTTTTTTTTGCTCTGATTTACTAACGTTGTGATCCACAATAATTAAGAATAAAGTTATTGCAGAACTTTAATTATAGTGAATCAAAAGGCGAGAGGAAGACCTAGAATTCTGTGTAGGTATTGGGATGATTGGAAGGGTGTGTGTGGTTCAAATAGAATGCTTTTTTGAGTTTAAGGGCTTCAATGCAGAAACAAGAGGGAGTTTCCATTACTCAAAATAACCAAAATAAAGAGAGAAGTTTCAAGCCAATCAGTTCAATTGTGATATAATAGGGGAATTCAGTGTTTGATAAAAATGTGATGGTTGAAGGAAAAAAAATTGTTCCAAAATAGTTTAAAATTATTTTGAAAATTAAAGCAAAGTTCATTTAACAAAAGACCTTGAAATGACAACATCATCTTATTTATGTGGGGGTTTTAGTGGAAAGCAAAACAAAACATGATTGATGAGATAAACTGTGGGCGGTAAATAATATGAAGACAAAATTTACATTTATTTCTTTTCATAAGGAAAAGGTGGGTAGATAGAATAATATTTATAAATTCTTTATACATATTCTCTATTATTGTGAACTATAGGTTCTTCTCAAAGAGATGAAACTTCAAAGGATCTTGCAATTATCATTGGAATTTTGTGTAATTAGTAGAGCCATTGAAAGGAATAAAGATATTGCCTTTTACTTTCAAAACATTTGTTTATTTTCTCTTCTCTTGTTTCCGTTACAATTTTTTTCTTTCTAGGTGTCGGTGTCGGTGGGGGTGGTAAATAATTATCAAAGTGGAAACTCTGAAAGCAACACACCACCCTAAACTTTTCGAGTAGCTTTCTTCTGGTGGTACCTGATCTTTATGCTTCATTTTTATTAAATGTTTCTACTTTTTTTGCTCTTGATCTTTTTCTAATTTTCCCCCCTCTTTTTAAAAGGAGAGCAAGAAAGTAAAGTAGCGAAGGATCAGTGGGTGGAGAACTCCTTTGATACAAGAGAAAGGAAGAAGAAGATAAAGAAGAAGAAGAAGAGACCTAAGAATTTTCCACACTCCAAGGCTCCCAGTCCACTTTACAAAGCTATGTTTTGCAATAACTTTAAAGATATTGCAAATTCTTTTGTATGTGAAGGCGTAAGATCATACTTTTCCATGTCTTTGCAACTTTGTTTATTATTATTAACTTTTGTATGCTTTATTTCATAAGAATGTGACTGCATCTTGGCTAAATTGTTCTTTTGTTTGTTCTATGCATGATTATGGAATGGATTTTGTAGCATCTCTCTAACAATCCTTTGGATTTGTGTTTATTCTTTTTCAATACCTTTAGCTCTAGCAATAAAAAATTTGGTTTTTCTCATCTCATATGTAATCTTATTAATAAAGTTGGGAGACTTGTAACAAGTCCATTTTCAAACCCAAGAAAGCAGATCCAAAAGAAACCTTAAGAGTGATTAATTATTGGACGACAATATCACACTTTTTTGATGAAGCATACATTGATGATCCAACTCTTTGGATTGCAGGCGTATGTTTCTTCTTGTCACTCAAGTGTATGTTTCTTCTTGCTTAGGATCGATAATAATTTTTTTAATTAAAAAAAAAAGCTATTTTTGGCTACGGTTTTATTTACACATTGTTAAAAATAAATATTTATATGTACAAAAAGTGTTTTTGGGTGACGAATACCACCGTCGCCAAAAATCCAATTGTTTTTTGCTACGGTTGTATAGACGACAGTAGGTAAGCATATCCCTTTATCTTTTGCTACGATTTTTTGTTTTATTACACTTATAAACCGTCGCCAAAACGATTTTTTTAATATATATATATATTATTTATTTTTTGTTTTTTTGTTTTTTGTAGTGAGTTTGAACTAATGGCCCCCTGTAATAATATGGTATGAATGTTTTATTGATTGAACTACCCAAAATAAAAATAAATAAAAATGTTTTATTGATTTGAGTATTTACCATACAAATTGGATCCTTTTAAATTGAAATTTGCTGAAAGGAAGTCCAGTGCAACTTGAGCTCTTATCTCTTGCTCCAGATTTTTCACTCCTTATTTTCATGAGAGGCAGAAAGAGAGAGAGGATCAAATTGAAATCTTAATTGTTAGTGGAGTTTGGAATTGAGCCCAACCATGCTGGTGGTAGCATTCCAGTTTGTTCATGCACTGTTTTAAATAAGGGAGGCAACATCTTGTAAACCCCAGCCACCTCCTTCATGGCTGTGCTACTGTTGTTCGCACCTACACCCTCGCCCATCTGATCACTCCCACTGGCTCCATTGCTCCAAATGCTGATTTTGGGTTGTAAATCTTTCAAACCTTCTGCATTAATCCTTGCAATCTCTTGATACATTCCTCCATTGATCATCAAGTAGTCTCTTAGTGCACCATAACTACCTCCCAAGGCTTCAAGGAGAGTGCGCAGATAGATCCCTTGTGCCTGTGCAAGTGCTACTAGCCCTTCTGCCTCCTTGGTCTTTGTATACAGTTCTGCATCTGCAACTTGTTGTCGGGCATAAAAGCTTGCTTCTGCCATTGCTTTCTGTGCCTCTGCTTCTTTCTCCTTCTCATACAAAATTGCTTCTGCCGCCTTCTGTTTCCTATACAGCTCCCAGTTCGCTTCTTGCACCTAGTGTTATCAAGTGAAGGAAAAAAAAAAAAAATGCAAATCAAGGACAGTTCACGTTGTCCTATTGATGTGCATATCATATACATAGCAATTTCTCAAATCTAAAGAGCATAATTGATCAACTTAACTTTTGAATATTGCTATGTTGTGACCCAAATTCTTATACATAGCTTTGAAGATGGACTTGTATCGACATATTAATGATCCTAATCTGGCCCGATGGATTAAGCCATTTACCCCATTAAAAGCTATTATTGTGAGATTTGAGATTTTTGTTTTAGGATTTTGGGTGAAAGTTTTTGTAAATGCTGTTTTGGTTATTGGTTAAGAGATGTTAGACCACCTCAAATCTCTGGTGTATTTTCATTTTTTTCTGATTTCTTGGTCTTGGTTTTTGGTTATATATATATATCATATATATATCATATAAGCAATATAGAAGTTTGCATACCTTTGTTTCATACTCGACGCTGGCCTTACTGAGTAACTCGGCCTTGAGTTTCTCCGTGCGAGTCAACGCATTCATCCGCTCCACTTCTCTCTGCAACTCGGCTTCTCGGATTGCCACAGCCTTGGCAGCCTCCACCTCTGCTAATTGCGATTGCTGAGCCCAAGCAGCCTTTTTGGTGGCCAATTCAGCGTTGGCTTCAGCCACCTCGGCCTCCTTCCGATTCTCAAAAACCTTGACTTCTGTTTTCACCTTGATCTCCTCCTTCTTCCCATCTCCTTGTCTTTGGGTCGAAATGATCTTCGTCTCTGCATCAATCTTGGCAGCATTCTGCATCGTCTGCCCCTCACGGGACTTGGCACCAACTTCTCCCTTCATTCTGGCCTCTGCAACATCAACTTTGGCTTGATTTGCAGCCTCCATTTGGGTCTTCTGGCCAAGATAGGAGAAATACTCGTGACCGGGAACATCTACCAGCTGCTTTACATTAGCGTTGTAAATCAAGAGCCCAAATTGATTGAGTTCGAGCTGAACTTTCTCAAATACTTCTTGTTTGAAATCTTTGGTGCCTCTAAAGACCTCTTCCATGGTCATTGATGCAGCAAGAACTCGAGTCTCTCCCTCAATGATGCCTTGCACGAGCTCCTTGACATGGTTGGAGAGCTTGTCATGAGGGGAGATGAGCTTGGCATACTTGAGGAGACTGAGATTATCATCTACACGAGGGCCGATGGTGAAGACAGCAGGAAGGATGAAAGGGAGCTTCTCTGCACTCATGGCTTGGACTTCGAAGGTGTAGTTCACAGGAGAAACGTCGAATTTGGTGCAGGATTGGCCAGGAAGAACCCATGCCTTCTTTGCGAGTTTTATGTCTTTAATTCCGACGCCAGTGATCACAAGATATTCAGACGCACTTGCTACCTTGTACATGGCTTCTGGTTAAACACACACAGAGTAGAACACGAGAGATTCAAACTTAAACACACACAGTGAACACGAGAGATTCAAACTTAAACACACACAGTGAACACGAGAGATTGAAACCAATTAAAGAGAGATCTTTTGACTTTGGATATCAAAACCAGTTAGGCCTTTCGTTATTTATAGTAAATGATCGAGGTGGTCTTTCTTTTCTAATTATATGTATTTGCACAAATTCAAGGTTCCCTCCAAGAAACCACAACGTTCCTTCCACATTGTTGAAATGACCCAACTCACACCTAATTTTTTATTTTTTTTTTAAAATATTAATAATAACAATAATATCTCATTGGGGGTTGCCCACCAATAATTCTTAATAAAGATTGTAAGTTTAATGTATATTATATAATACTTTCATTCTTAATATATAAAAAATTATTTATTTAAAAAAATATAATATATATGGAGCCTAAAATTATTCTGTGAAAAGTCAAAAGTAATTCAAATGCAAGAAAAATTCAATTCAATTCACTGATTGCTCCAACAAAGAAAAATTCAG
The DNA here is from genome assembly GCF_041222555.1 of Hakea prostrata. Lineage (NCBI taxonomy): Eukaryota > Viridiplantae > Streptophyta > Magnoliopsida > Proteales > Proteaceae > Hakea > Hakea prostrata. The sequence goes on along the minus strand of NC_142600.1, from coordinate 16,187,463 downwards.
TAGTTGCTGCTTCTAAGAAATGACAACAGGAAAATGCAAGGAAGATGCAAATTTCATTGGGATAAAATTATATTTTTCTTTTTAGGGTTTGAAGTCAGTTTTTTTGCGAATCCAAATCAAGCATTGAATATTGTATTTGTTTATATGATTTTAAAATCTATATTGTCTTGTATCAAGTACGTAATCAACTCATTTTAATGTAATTCAATACGCGCCCTAGGAAAAGAAAAAAAGACATTGATATCTATCATATCAACTAACATCATATCTTATTATGAAATATTTTAAACTATGAATACAATTGAATTAAGTGAGATCTTGAGTTGTTACATTTTAATTTTGTTTTGAATTTGCTCTTCCATTCATGGTAAAGACGCGTTTGTAAATACATATATTTTATATTATTTAAATATATCTTAAATTTAAATATTCTCATTGACTTTGATATCAAGTTATATTGACATTAACTTTTTAGCCACTTCTATCTTAATTCTTGGGATATTTTCTTTTCATGTTGAATTAGTCATAAGTAATTGTAGTTCGTTTTACCCACTACAAGCATCAACCTAGACATAGATAGAACCAATGTCCGACATGTCGGCCTGTGTCGCCGTGTCAGACCCTGGCGACACGGCGACTCGGGCGACATGTTGCCAAAAGTCGACCGACTTTTGGCAAGGGTTCGATTTTTCAAAGGGTATTTCAGGTCATTTTGACCTGAAATTTGACGTGTAATCTAATTTGAGGTCAATAAACACATTGGAAGTGTTATTTTGACCTAAAACATCACCTAACCTAAAGTTTATAATTAGCACATGTCCGGCTATATGTGGGCAAAACTGGAAGTTTGGAAAAATCATATAAACTAATGTAAATATGCAAAGAGAACACAAATACACAATTAGTAAATAGATGTACTAAAGTTTACAATTCATTATACAATTATGTTGAGTATGGCTCATGCTTCACATATTGTTGCCGACGGACATAGGGGCAGTGCCCCTGGAACTTTTAGAGGTCCTATGTCACTTTGGCAAATAAGCGAACGAAAAATCGGCGAAAAACAAACGAAAGGCTGTTATATATGGCGAATGTAGCAATATATCGCTGACACAGGGCGATATGTTGCCGATATTTGGTATATATCGTGTCGCTGGGGGAGTCGTGTCGCCCCCCAGCGACATGGCGACATATCGCCCTGTGTCGGCGATATATTGCCAACACAGTGAACCATGGATAGAACATGATAATTAAGATCTTATAGTATCAAATAAATAATAATAAAATGATAAAAATAGTATAGTTAGTGGTGGTATATTTTAAAGAGAATGAGTCAAAGGACATTTGAGATATTGGAATGTCATCAGGTATTTGGTCATTCTTATCTGTGACATGATTAATTTTAATTATTTTTTATTTTTTAAAATGGTTTGGGTTATAAGAGAGAAGAGAAAGATAGACATGAGATAACACTAACATAATTAAATGTTTCATAATAGTTAACATCAATTACTAATAAATTTTTGCCCTAATAACTAAATTGAGGGATCTTCTATCTGTTCTTCTGGGGATGGAATGACCCACTTATTCATCCTTGCCTTTGCTATGGATACCTACATCAACCAAATAAAGTATATTAAAAATCTGTTGATAAACTTCTGATTATAAAATTTTTGAATATTTCCTTAGCAATGTATAGTAAAACGACTTAATTAATATCATTTGACTGCAACTCCTTCTAAACAAGCGAAAAATAAAATAAAACAAAAATAAAAAAATCAATAAAATTGTAGTTGATGAAGAGCAATATTTTCTATACTAATAAGTAAGTAATCTACCTGTTTATCCCAATCAGTGTTGTAAACGTAATAAAAAAGCACTAGAGTAGGAATACAAGTACCACCAATCATTCCCATCCACATTCCCTACAACAACACATAGATAACCCAAAAACCCAAGTAAATAGTAAGAAAATTTTAGCATTAAAAGAAATTAAATTGCATATAAAATTAAATTAATAATTTTTATTTGAACATAATTACCTTTAAATTATGATTGGTAACATAGTAAAGGCACAACCCAAGAGGAAGCCCAATGCATTAATAACAAATGATGTTGACATAGGCTACTATGCTTTGCCATCCAGCACCAACAGCCACTCCTATTCAATAAACCGAAGAAAAACAATTAGAAAACAAATATAGCTTATCCACACATATGCACTGTAGAAGTCTCTTTCCATATTTTCTTATTGATACTAATGATATTTTTTCTCTCCTTAACCATGGAAGTCTTCATTGATTGAATCATCTTTGTATTATAATAGATGTGATGTATGAAACTATTCTCATTCGAATAGCATGAGGAACCATTGCCTGATAAAATTTTAAGGCTTAAAAGGAAATGAAGAAAAAAAACTCACCAGAGAAAACAGGTTGGACACTGTTGAGTAAGAGTGTAAAGGCCAACAAGGTGGAGAGGTCTGAAAATGCCTGCGCTACCTCTTCACTGTCTGAAAATATGTAAGAAACTTCATGTCTGAAGACATCACTGAGGCCCATAGCACAATCCCTATTACTAGAGAAGTTGCTACTACCACTTTGATGGCGAATTTCGCCATTTCGGCACTTCCTCTCCCGAGCTCATTAGAAACTCTTACACTATTTTCAACAAGATCGATCATAAGCTAATTAAATCTTCATTCTTTTCGATGAATGATTCGAAACAAATAGAGTAGAGAAAAGGAATTTGGATTATGTAGTTGTACAAGGACGTCCAAAACTCTCAGAAACCATTATCTGGTATTCATATGTTGAGTAATAATTCTTACCTTGCAGCTGCTAAGAAGCCAAATGAGAGCATCAATTCCCAACCATTGATATTTAGACTGCAATTATAAGTTAAACATGATTGAATAAGAGAAAAAAAAAATTAGAATCCATAAATTATTATGACTACCATCTGGGGTATATCTTACCAAATAGAGAGAGCATCAATTGTAACCTCAGAATTTTTAGTGTTTCCACTGAACAGAATCAATGCCGAGTTGTACCATATCTCCAAGCTGATATTTGAAATAAATAAGGTCCAAATTGTATCAAATTGAACCCTCCCTTGTTGGTTTTGAAATGTTTTTCCAAGAACAGTAAGATTGACAACACTTACCAAAGCATCACACCTGATGAAAGTGACAACTTGAACACTGGCCATAAGATTGAAAATGCATGGATGGAGAATCCAGTCCATGTTTGTGGGCAACCTCCGTAGAAGACGAAGATTAACTGACCGATTATCGGAACCCAACTGGCGATATTCATTGAGATCATGACTCCAACCAAGCCCAACCCAACCTTTTCAACGAAGAACCAAGTGCAGAAACCATGAAAGATCAAACTGAGGGTCCCCAACCACATAATGATAGTGTTCTTGCTCTGGGTTTGAAGATACATTTGGAGTGTATAGAGGAAGACATAGGAGAAGATTATTGGGATATACCAGAGAGAAATGATATTTGCCGTATGTGATACCTCCTCTGTTTGGCCAAGTAATCTGAGAATGGGAGCAGTGAAGACGAAAATAGGGACAAGGAGTAGAAAGAAGCCTGTTTCAACCAACCATGATCTCTGCAAATAGATACCCAACATGTGAAACTGTTTTGCTCCAAATGCTTGACCACATAGTGTTTCCAGTCCACTAGACATGCCCATCTGCAACTTGTGCATATATGGCACTTGTTAATTAACTACATCATTAACAAAGATAATTCAACTTATGCAGAACTAGTCAGCTTAACTATATTTTCTTTAAACAGTGTGAAATTAATTTACCAGTATTCCAATGGAGAAACGAGCAAGAACATGGAATACCAAAGAGAGAGCTGCCAATTGAGTGTTCCCAATGTGGCCAATGAACACTTGAGCTATAATGAAAATCCCAAACATTGAGATTCTTGTCAAGATAGCAGGTAATGCTACTATCCAGAGCTTCTTTGATTCTATCCACACCATTTTCCATAGCTGCTGTTCTTCCCTTTTGCCTGAGTTAGGAAGTAGCTTATCCTCAGCTGTACTCTCCATCACACTTCTCAACTTCACCATATCTTGAATTCCTATGTATAGCAATACAGGTAAAGGAAAACAAACACACACTTTGAGACACACAGAGACCAAACTCTTCTTCTTTCTTTTTACATTTTTTTTTTTAATTTCTTAGTAAATTATACTCCCAACTTTATGGAAATGGTCCTCAAAATTCCCACTCGTGGCAACATATGAAGGAAAACTGAACTAAATATTTTCCTAACAACCTCTTTTCTTTTTTTGAATGTCTCATTTTTATGGTATGGTCCTCGGGAAAGACTTGAAATGAATACATTTTATCCTTCTACTGTTCCCAGTACTGATGTGATAAAGGACTCTATCAACACGAGGCAGGCTTGGATGTTACGCATTTAATGCAACATTGAAGTTGAACCCTACCGACAAATGTGATAAAGGACTCTATCGACACGAGGCAGGCTTGGATGTTACGCATTTAATGCAACATTGAAGTTGAACCCTACCGACACCATGACTACCCACTTCATCACTATATTTAAGAAAGTAAGTAAATTAGAAATGAAAACTACCCCTATTTGTGGTATTTTGATAGTATGTGAAGACCATGTCCATAGGTGAAGCCAACAAAATTTCACTACAAATATCGGGGGAAGGAGGTTCCATTTATCGATATTCAAGCCTTGGAGCACCCTTTCCCCCTTTTTTTTTCTCCCTATAGTCAAGCGTAATAAATGCGCTTGACGGTTAAGCGCACCGTCCGATCTAATCGGACGGTGCGCTTTATCCCTCGTATAAAAAATTGTAAACATCATTAAAGCGTGGGTTTTGGTGCTGACGGTTCGGTCTAACATAACCCAACGGTTCAAGTTGGTTTGTTTTGTTGGGTTCTGTAGTGGTATTGCATACAGTTTGTTGAATACGTTTTAATAATACAGTCAAACCAAATACGTATCCAAAAATGAAATCAAGCAATGTACAGATCGGGGCTCAAATTCAAATTTGAAAATCACACAAAATGTGCAGCAGCTTTCACACAAACCTTTCGAGCTCTGACGATCGAAGGAGAGAAGAAGAAGCACCGTTGAAATCACCAGTTTTCACCCCGCCCACTGTCATCTATGACCGATTCCGTCTGAAGATCGAAGGAGAAGAAGAAGAACAGCAAGCACAACCAACTCGCTGTTCCATCTGAAGATCGAAGGAGAAGAAGAAGAGGAAGCAGAGGAGAAGACGAGTTGAACTCGTGTTTTGTTTCATTTTGAACGGTGTGTATCAGGTAAGACTTACAGTCCAAGGTCGTTCATTTAATCCCTTTCCCCAGGCTTCTTCGCATATCTCCTGGTTTGTTTTTAGGGTTTACGGTCGCATATCTCCTGGTTTCCCATGTGAAAGAGTTAGTCGTTTTCTGCATCAGCTTTAAAGTAGCTAATAGGTCTGTTTAATACCTTTAATCAAAAGTTGCTGCAAGTATTATACTAGTGTAATGCCTTTGTTTTTCCTTGAAACGATTTAATCATCCATAAGTTTTTACTGTTATTGCGGGAAGAAAATAATGTTATTTGAAACGCTTCTGAAGCATGACTGGTTGTTTCATTTGATGTGATTTATGACCAAATGGCTGACTTCTCTTTGCCAACCCTGTTTGGCAACCCAATCCAAAAACCAGCAAACAATACAATACTGAAATACAAAAAGAAAAAGAAAAATAAGACTTGCCAGTTGTAGTGCCTCCTATAGAATTTGAAGTAAGGAATACGGGATTGTTCATCGCCAATGGTTTGGGATTGATATTTGATAGTGCAGTTGCATTAGACATTAATCCTGTATGAGCATGGGAGACCCCTAAGTTCTGGTGGCAGTCCAATGGGCTGAGATTGATGTGCCTAGTTATATTATAGGCTGGGAACTTTTGTTGCATGGTGAACCTAATTTGTGAACTCATAAAATGAGGATACTTAACACATGGGCTTAGTGGTTCAGTGGCTGAGTTAGATTAAGTTATTTAATAGTTTGTTGGAGTTCTATCTTGAGTTTACTTGCTTTATTGAGTGTATTAGAATGATCAGGGATCTTTTTTATGAGTCGATTAGAAGGTATTTATATGTGCCATACAAACCCTCATCGATTAGAGATGATTTGCGTAGAATAAATGAGCCTTTTTTTGAGGTTTTATGGGGGGGGGGGGGGGGGTGGGTAGAATTTTCTAAGAGTTTTGATGCTGTGGAGTTGTGCAGGCAAATTGTTTCCTTAAAAATGCAGATTGATCTTTTCTCTTTTTGGTTCTTTTTCATTCATCTGATTTCTTCCCTTAACAACACAGTTGCTTCTGTAATTCAAATTTTACCACCGATTATCGGGCCTATTTACATTTAAGATGCATAGTCTGAATTTTGAGATTGCATTAATTAGTGGTTTGGTTGTCCAGTTCCAACGTTCTAATTTCCAGTTGATCATTTTGGACTGAATTATCCACATTGTCCTAGTTCCACTACCCTTATAAGTTGATTTTTTTCCCTTTAATTTTGGTTGTCTTGGTTTTTTATACTCATCTGAATTGGCAGAGGTTTTTTTTTCTTCTAATTACCATTTGATAATTGGACTAAATGATGCACATTGTCCTAGTTCCAACATCCTTGTAAGTTGATTTTTTACTTTTTCTTTTGGGTTTTTGTTTTGTTTTTTTATACACATCTGAATTGGGCTGAGGGGCTTATTTCTCCATGCAACATATTGTTTTTGGGCTTCAACTTTCATGAAGTAGAGTGAGACGTGGGTTCCTGGTACCACCTAACTTGTAATATGCTAGACCCTGCTTGATTTTCTATATATGTTGATTTTCCTTTTGTTGGATACTTGATTGGTTTAGGTGTATTTTGCCCTTTTTATCCATGTCTGGGTATTTCATTTTCTTTAATTTCCCCCTTCTAATATTGAACCTCACTTCAACATGCACCTATTGAAGTCCTTAGATATGTTGATTTTGTGCGTGATGCAATATCAGTCCTAATACATTTGACTTACATGTTGGCTAAATTGCATTGACCTTGATTTAGAGAACAATAAGACAGAAATACTGAACACAATAACTAAAGAACCAACCAGCTGAAGAGGCTAAAAAACTGGTAAAAAGTTTGCCTACACTGTTAGACAAGAACCAGAATAGGTCTAAGCCCCTTCAGGTTCAAATTTAAATATTCAAAGAACAAGAAAGACAGAAATGAAATCCCAAATAGATCAATGGGACTCAAATTAGATAGAAGAGAATGATGACATCTCAAATTAATAATCATGAGCGAACCAGAGAAATACATAATATAATCCTTAGGATCAGTGTCTTTGGTTTCAAAACCCTAACTTAATTCAGAAGTAGCCCACAAAGAACCAGTGTACATTAGTATCATTAATAGTTGCTATACATCATCAATAACATAAGTAAATTAGAAGTTGACGGTAAACAACAAAACAGAAGGCTGACCTCGAATTTGAAGGTAAGTGCTGCAGTTTAATCCAGTTGGATCGATCGGGCTCTTGGAGGATTTAATCAACCCTCCAAATATCGCTGTTGATTTAGGGTTTCTGCTCCTTTTCCAGCTCTCAATCCAGATGAGTGGGTTGAATTTAAGCTACAGGAAAGTGCAAGGGTCAGCTACAACACAAAGTTGTTCAGGTTAATCTTCATTTCTTGATCTTACTTCTCAATTCCTATAAAAGGAGTTTTATTATGTCTTATAAACTTGGGAACCCAAGGCTTTTGCAACTTGATTGACGGATTTACTTCCAAAGCTTATACCAAGTGTAAAGGTCTATGTGCTCTTTGAAGTACAAAAGATGGATGCATTTGGCTGAATAATTCAATAGTGATTGCGTTGGGTAAAATTGACTGGCTTGAATCATTTCTTCACTGTACATTAGTAATACTTCCTGCACTTTTTGATTCTTTTTCTGCTATCAACATAGGATAATTGGTGATCATGTAAGGAGAGAAGAGGATGAAGGAAAAGCCAAGAGTTACTCAAATTGTTGTGCAAAGAAAATATTTAGTGCTCATATGTGGTTGGCAAAATCTTTAAATGCAGCTGATGTCTAAGTAGGATTTGTGCAACTGAGTATAAGTTATTAGGTCAGGGATTTGTCATTGGGTTGTAAAGGAGTGGATATTTGTTGGATGTAGCAAATCACTACAAGAAAAAATAGCATTGATTGTCGTTTAATTAGGGTTTGTTCTTCTCTTTCGGTCTATATACTTTTTCTACCTTGAGAGAATAGTTTATCCAATGGCGTCAAGCACTTGAAGGTTCATCAAATGTGTTACTGGAAGGTATGCAATTGGCCTGTTTTAATAATCATTTTGACTTCATGTCCCATCTCAATTATAATCACATTTTGTTATCTGGGCAGGGGTTGGGTACTAGCACATCAAAAGAAGGCAAGGAATATTTCAAAGATCTTCAGAAGAACAAGAAGGATTTTTTATGGGCAGATGAGCAAGATGGAGAAGCCATCGAGCTTGCATTCAGCAAGAAGAAGATTGAAGCAAGGAAGAGCTGGCTCAGGCAATTTGAGGTTTAATCATCTCAGTGATCCACATTGACGACATTGAAAAAGTAAAGATATTAATTAACAGCATTTGGAAGTTAGGAATTGTATATCCACCAAATTATGATGTTGCCGTTCTTTCTCGTTTTGCAGCCTGGTACTTACCTTGATCAGAAAGAGAAGCTAATAAAGTACAGTGATTTTGTCAACAAGGAGCTGATATTGTTTTCCATGGCTGATCTGCAAAGATCAATCCCGTCTATGGTGGATGGTCTGAAACCAGGCCAACGGAAGATTCTGTTTTGATTTGTAGGCCTGAATAAAAAAAAGGAAAAACTGTGCAGAAGAAAAGGTGTGCCTTATGGACCGTAGAAGAGTGATTTACTTACGAAGATGGTTTGATTTGCAGAAATTTTCTGCAGAATACGAATCCAGGAATGGTTGTTTGTGTTAGTTTTTCCGGCAAGGATCTGATGCAATGCCTATAAAGCAGGAAGAAGACCAGGTGATGGGAGATATGGCTAGTGTTGCAGGTATGTTGAAGAGTTTAGGGGTTCTGTGTGTTTTTCTCATACATTATAGGCTATTGACTAGGGATGATGTTGAAGTTAAGGGTTGAAATCTTTGGGAGAAGTTGGATTCGTTTGTATTAGAGTGCTTGTATTAGTTCTGTCAATATATTGATCGAACTCTTTTCTTGAGTATGCTTATTATCAAATTGCCTTATTTGAACCACCACTATAATTAAGAGGTAAGTTTTGTAAATTCATGTAATTTTTTTAATATACTTGGAATCCAGATTTTTTTTTTTAATCCTATTCATGATGTTTGATCATTAAGAAGAAATATATGATGAGATTTGGTCATCATCCTTGATGAGTTATAAGTCTGCCATCATCCTTGATTTCCTGTATGGAAGGCATAGGATCAATAGATCCTCCAATTCACCCAATCCTAGAGCTGGGGTCATTGTATGATTAGGTTGGTGTTCACAAAACTCCATATGTTGTTAGGTTCTTAGAGTCTTGCTTATTAGGCTTGGTGCAATTCCTTGCTGATGTGTCTCTCATGATTATTGATGTCATGTTCTATGCTTTGTGTTTTTTTTTTCTTTTTCCTGGATGAATACTCATTTCTGTGTTTATTTTGTGAACAATTTATATATCTTCATGAGGGATTTAGAACTCTCAAAACCCCAAGTTTAGATAGGAACATCACAGCTGCAAAACATAATTTATGGCTGGACAGCAGTGGTAGTGTGGCATTGGCAATGACAGAGGCAGCTATAGTACTGATGGGTATAGTTGGAACTATTGAACTAGCTTTCACAAATTTAATTTACAATAATGATTGGAGTTCAATATACAAATTTTTAAAATGTTGGGTATCTCAATTATTACCCTGTTATTTTCTCAATTTAAGTAGTTGATTTCTGATTATGTTAAGAGTGAGGATGTAATAAAATATTTCAGTTAGCATCATAGGGAAGTTTTATGGAGGACTGGACTGTTGATTATTCTCTCCAACTGCGCTTCATTCATTCTCAGTAGTCTGTCAGTGCCCTTGTTTTTAATTAGTTGCTTTGTTAGATATCAGATGTAATGGCTTGGTATAAAGTATTCAGTCTACATTATGGCTATTATAAAATTCAAATGGTTTTGGTATAGTTCAATAGGTTTACAACAGAATGCAGTCTGTTCCATTTTTAGTTTTGTTTCTTTTCAGCTACCAAGTTGGGTGTGGGATCATGGAATGCTTGTACGATTATCTCATGCTTCAAAGTTGTTATGGAATTTAAAGAAGGTGTTTCGTTGAAATTTTGTTGGGTATATTTTGATTTGATTATTATCACACCAGTCCATTGATGTATTTATGCACTGAAGATATCTACCTTACTATTACTCTTTGAACTTGCTACTTTAGCAATGCTGCTAATTAATGCACATAAATGTATATCTGGGTGTCTTGGTAATAACATATCTTGGTGGCTTGTTTTATAGGTAGCTTTTAATAGGAAAACCTCCACCCCAAGTGTAACTCTTGAAGGTGATATATTTCACCTAAGTGGTCTTTTGACTGGTGGTAGTCTCAAGTAAGTTCTCAACCTACTGTTCTTCATCTGCCTTATTTATGCGACGCTCTTCCTTGTATTTTCCCTCTTAATGGTAGCTTAAATATCACAGATGATTGTCTTTTAATTTTACTTTGATGAAGTAGTTGAAATGATCTTGTTGCTTTAGTCTTCCCTAAATGTCTGATTTTGGTATGAATGAATGCTATACTTGGTCAACAGATGTTTTCTTCAAATTGTTACCGTCTTATCTAACTTTAAATCAACAACTTTGTAGAGGTGGAGGTGAATTGTTGAGGCAACTACATACATTGGCAGCATATAATCTTGAATCCTCACCAGAACTGTCAACAGGTACCACATTGATTCTAGAATTCAGTAGAATAATTTTGGTTCCTCCCATAATCACAGACTCCCATTATAACTTCTCCTTTATTCTTCTTTTCACAGAAATGGAGACAGAAGCAACCAAAGCACCCCCGGCACAGGGGAAGAAAAAAACCAGGAAAGAGGGGTGCCGGTGAAAACCAATGCCACCACAAAGAAGCGTGGACAGGCCAACAAACCACCTACTCTGTTAAATCCGAAGCTAATAACAGAGATTCTGAAGCCTGCTGAAAATGCAGGGGTGTCACCTGAGAAGAAAGTAAGGAAAATGAGAGCCTCCCCATTTAACAAGAAGAGTGGTTCTGTCATGGGCAGGGTTGGAGGAATAAGCACGACTGAAGAATTGAGTCCTGCTTCTGAAGATTCCAATGGGGAGAGTGAGGTTCAGGTTGATGTTGTGCCACCTCCATCTAGGCCAACACCACAAAGGGCTACCCGGGGTAAGAGCATGTATGTGATCAGTGATTCAGAGAGCGAGGAAGAACCTGCTGGTGATTTTGATTTTGAGGATAATGAAGAAGATTCTGATTAATTCTTAATTTCATTGGTCACCTCAGAAAGACTAAAGCAGGTTTCAAATCTTATTGGTTGTGAAACTAGTTTAAAACCTGCTTATCTTGTAATCTACATTCTTATCTAGTGGATCTAAAAAAACTTCTCCCTTCAACTAATTACCATGAAAAATAAGATTTTGAATAATAACAATGGCAGGTTGTATGTGGTACTTGTTATTGTACCTTGCCCTAGAGGTGTATGGGTTCAAAATGGTGTGTTGGAAAGAAACAAAACTCATTTGTAATAAGTTGTTTATGCTTTAATTTTTGCGTGTAATGTCCCATTTCAATATTAGAGCGAATGAGTGATATGGTTCTCACCACTGCCTATCTAACAAATTATGTGGTTGTAGTTGTTTGCCATGGACCTACATTGCCTTCATACACTTTCATACACTTTCGATTGTAAAAAATTATGAAATCCCACAAATTTATCATTTTAGATGTTTGGGGTCAAATGTACATGAGAAATGTGATGTAGAGGAAGATCACCTGTAGAGTATGAAAATTGGATTAGCCGACTGAAAGATGCCTCCTATGTTCTATGTGATCCGCAGTTCCTATAAAGCTTAAATCAATTCATTTAACATTTTAAATATTTTGTTTCAAATACAGTTTAAATTTAACTTGTCTCCAATGAACAAAGTGAGTAAAGCCGTCGAATGTGATGTCTTTTTGTTTAGAACACACTTTGGAGGAAATGGACATACTTTGAAATTACGTTCCTTTTTAAACGGAATGATGACACGAAGTCGTTCCGTTTAAATAGAAACCATTCCGTTTCGTCTATTGGTCTTATGAAACGGAGTAGTTCCGTTTAAACAGAAACCATTCCGTATTATCTATAGAGGATGACGAAACGGAGTCGTTCCGTATAAAAAGGCACGATTCCGTTTCGTCTATGGGTCTTATAAAATGGAGTGGTTCCTTATAAAACGGAATAATTTCGTTTCGTCTATTTTAAAACGGATTGGTTCCGTTTAAAAAGGAACCACTTCGTTTGGTAAATTAGTCTTCCGAAACGGAGTGGTTTTGTTTAAAAAGGAACCAGCCTGTTTCGTATGTGAGTCTTATGAAACGGGGTGGTTCCTTTTAAAACGGACTCATTCCGTTTCGTCTATGTTAAAACGGATTGGTTCCGTTTAAAAAGGAACCACTCCGTTTGGTAAATGAGTCTTCTGAAACGGAGTGATTCCGTTTAAAAAGGAACCATTCCGTTTTATCACTGGGTCTTATGAAACGGGGTGGTTCCTTTTAAAACGGACTCATTCCGTTTCGTCTATGTTAAAACGGATTGGTTCCGTTTAAAAAGGAACCACTCCGTTTGGTAAATGAGTCTTCTGAAACGGAGTGATTCCGTTTAAAAAGGAACCATTCCGTTTTATCACCGGGTCTTATGAAGCGGGTTGGTTCCTTTTAAAACGGACTCATTCCGTTTCGTCTATGTTAAAACGGATTGGTTCCGTTTAAAAAGGAACCACTCCGCTTAGTAAATGAGTCTTCAAAACGGAGTGATTCCGTTTAAAAAGGAACCATTCCGTTTTATCACTGGGTCTTATGAAACGGGGTGGTTCCTTTTAAAACGGACTCATTCCGTTTCGTCTATGTTAAAACGGATTGGTTCCGTTTAAAAAGGAACCATTCCGTTTGGTAAATGAGTCTTCTGAAACGGAGTGATTCCGTTTAAAAAGGAACCATTCCGTTTTATCACTGGGTCTTATGAAACGGGTTGGTTCCTTTTAAAACGAACTCATTCCGTTTCGTCTATGTTAAAACGGATTGGTTCCGTTTAAAAAGGAACCACTCCGCTTGGTAAATGAGTCTTCAAACGGAGTGATTCCGCTTAAAAAGGAACCATTCCGTTTTATCACCGGGTCTTATGAAACGGGGTGGTTCCTTTTAAAACGGACTCATTCCGTTTTTGCATGTTAAAACGGTTGGTTCCGTTTAAAAAGGAACCACTCCGTTTGGTAAATGAGTCTTCCGAAACGGAGTGATTCCGTTTAAAAAGGAACCATTCCGTTTTATCACTGGGTCTTATGAAACGGAATGGTTCCTTTTAAAAGGGACCCATTCCGTTTCGTCTATGTTAAAACGGGTTGGTTCCATTTAAAAAGGAACCATTCCGTTTGGTAAATGAGTCTTCTGAAACGGAGTGATTCCGTTTAAAAAGGAACCATTCCGTTTCGTCTGTGCGTCTTAAGAAACGGAGTGGTTCCTTTTAAAAGGGACCCATTCCGTTTCGTCTATGTTAAAACGGGTTGGTTCCGTTTAAAAAGGAACCATTCCGTTTGGTAAATGAGTCTTCTGAAACGGAGTGATTCCGTTTAAAAGGGAACCATTCCGCTTCGATCCGTAAGTCTTATGAAACGGAGTGGTTCCTTTTAAAACGGAACCATTCCGTTTCGTCTATGTTAAAACGGGTTGGTTCCGTTTAAAAAGGAACCAGTTGGTTTTCTGATTTTATATTTCAAACACCAGTAGGGCAGACGGAAATTCTGTCTGGACTACTAAATCCAGACGGTCTTCCGTCTGGGTAGACGATCAACCGTCTGGGTCTGAAATGCATTACCAACTTTAAACACAAATTCCATTTTCTCCAAAATGCGGTTGAAACAATAACACATGGCATTCTTGAATTCCCTGGTTGTACGGCCATTGACGGCTTTACTAACTTGGTTAAAATAAAAGTTATATTTTAACTGTATTTCAAATTGGGGTCAATTTATAATGTTCTAATATTTACGTTTGATTCACAAGATTGGTGCTTTAACTGCCACCATACAACATGGGCGTTCATAACTACCACCATACATGATCAGTGAAGCTAGTAGGTTCGGGCTCTTGCAGATTGAAAATATAATAACTAATCGAGAGTTGGACCAATCATGGAATGCAACCCATTTCTATTACATTTTCAAATCTAACAGTTGGACCGCATTAATGGCGAATGACAGTAGCAAAATTGCAATCCAACCAATACTGAATGATATTCAAAGCTCCATAGCATTGATGGGGGGCATCATAAGTTTCATTGAGGTCCATAGGCAGTGTAAATTGACAATGTTGAGAACTCGGTTCTTGAATAATTGAATTTGTTTTCTTTAAATGTGATTGGGCAAGTGAATTTTTAAAATGAAGTTCTATTATCCAGAAACTGCCCGATTCACTTACATGCCATGCAAAGTTGATAGCTTAAACATGATTTTTTTGTTTTTTTTGATAAGCTTTTCTTATGTTGTAGCTATCTATGGGATGCCAGCACAAGAGGACTGAACTTGAAAAGTTAGAATCTTATGAGGACAGGAAGCTTTGGAGCAACAAGGTTTGCAACTTCTACTTTCTTTTCACCGATCCATTTCATAAAATTCATATACCAAACGGAATGGTTTCTTTTTAAACGAAACTACTCCGTTTCATAAGACTCATAGACAAAACGGAATGGTTTCAGTTTAAACGGAAGGACTCCGTTTCATCATTCCGTTTAAAAAGAAACGTAATTTCAAAGTATGTCAATTTCCTCCAAAGTGTATTTTAAACTAAAAGACATCACTACTCCGTTTTGATTGGCCAAGGGGAATTTCTCAAGTAGATCCAGAGCAGCTGGTGCAAAAGCCATTACATATATAGGTCATTGTCCACATTATAAAATGATAGAGGTGGGAAGACGACCAAAACAGACAAATGTTCAATTTTATAAATCTTAGTCGTATGGAAATCACCACAGAAGAAGACACTGACAAAGCATAATAGTACATAGTAGAATAAGTTGTTTTACAATACAGACTCCAGGTAGCTTTTTGTGTAGCAGATCAACAAGAAAAATGATAGTAAAATTGTCATCCCAGTTTACATCTCAGAGCACTCCTCAACCCAAAACCCCAAAAGAGAAATCCCAAACCCAAAAACAAGAAGCCAAAATTGTTCTCACACACTGCATCAAAAAAAGAAGCCAAAATTGTTTCCTCACACATTGTATCGGCCTCTAGTTGATTTTTGACTCCTTGAATCATCCTGCAATACGCAAATGGGTGACTCATGGGTTAGAAAGAGGACAATCAATAAGCATGAGATGGAGATGGTATCAAATAAGGATGTAATGTTAGCATTCATCACCAAACTCCACTCACATGGAAGCTGTATGTTATCTTATCAGTAACGTCAATAATCTCCTTCCATTTCTCCCAATGCTCATCTGTAGAAAGAAAAAGAACCAACAGAGATGGAAGTCAAAGATGTATACATAACTAGCGCAAAGCTTTTCTCTTTCAGGTTATCTGCACATAAAAATGATTAGAACACTGATAGTTAAGAGGGAGGCATCAACTTTATGCTGTCATTAATTCCCAACAGATGTTACAACTACATACTACTAAATAAGCATCCTCGTGTGGTTGTTAGGAATGTGGGGAAGGAAAATAAAAATTAGGTCTTCAAAGTGAGGTGAATGAAAGTGAAAACAAATAAATGTTTAATGAGTGATCAGTCCCCCCCCCCCCCCAAAGAAGAAAAAATGCAGACCACAATAAACATTCAAGAAATACTTTATTTATTGATGCATGTAACAATTAGAAAATCATGAATGATTTGATACTTACTACTGACTTATTCTCACACCGTTATGAACTAATATATCTAGCCAAAGCTATTTTTTTTTGGATGAATGAATAATTATATTAAAGAACAGAAAAAAGAATACAAGGTCTTTAATAGGAAGACCGAAATAAGGAGTTAAGACCCAAATACAACAATGAATCTGTTCCTTGGGATATCATCAACATGGGGATGGAGGTAAGCTAACAATCTAAAAGAAACGTCAAAATAGATGACATTCCAAATCATGTCTGAAGAGCAGGATTTGAAAGTCCATCTTTGGAGATTGCACTATCACCAAAGATGATGAATGGAGGCACAAAAAACTAGCTTATCAATCCGATCACAAATGGAAGACCTGAAAAGTTTCACACAATCCAAGACCAATCATGAGCAAACCCAAAAGAATGCCTCGAACGATCCAAAAAAAGCCCAAAAACCCATAAATCCACTGTGTTCAGTTCAACCATGAACTATACATAAGCTGCCATATGCGTGTAGACCTTCATTTAAATTCACTGGAGCAGAAAAATACCACTTAGTTTTGATGGAATATTGAAGAGGAACCAACTCACCACTTGACAACATGGATTAGATCAACTACTTGTCATCCACAAGATAAATCAAAGCATTTCAATCAGCCACATCCCAGCAGCAAACTGCAAAAAACGCATGATCAAAAAAGTAAGCAATTCAAAAGGAAAATCGTTCAGTGGACAATGTTTATAAGAAAATACCAGTATATAACACTAGAATAAATCTTAAATGATGATGCACCATTAACATTACTTGAGGTCTCAAGGCAATATCAAAACTAACTGAATCCTCTTACTACAAAACTTCAAAGTAAAAAAATTCTGAAGGTAGCTGCAAGGATATATGAAAAACAAGAATATGTATGCATTTCCAGCCTTGAGCATGGGTTTCTCAGTTGCCTCCAACTGCAACTTGCCCAATCATAGCTCTGCACCCGGTTGGTACAATCTTTTTGGAACCAGAGGGAAGCTTGATCCTACCAATAAATACAAAAGCAGACCAAGAGTGTCAAAAATAATTTTATATCAGTAACAACATTTCAAATGTGGAGTTTTTATCACAATGTAGCATCCAATCACAAAGACTTTGCTAGATAGATGAGGCTTATAATTTAAAGAAGCAAAGTACTCAAACACATATTACTCTCTAATTAAATAAGAGATATAAAAGCTTTCAGCAAGTATGATTTAGAAATAACTTAAAGGTACACAAATCATACAAATTAACAGCTCATGACATAAATGGCAATCGTACACTTGCACATATTAAGCAATGAATACTAGGAGAATTTTAATGAACCCATGCAAAAATGGGAATGATCAGATAAAGCAGTTAAGGATCAAATTGGGTTAGAGTGATCTCATGTCGTTGTATGTGTATGTTTGCCTGAAAGAGATGACTCATGGGTGTGAAGCCAAATCGAAACCCCTTCAACAGAAAACCAGAGATCTCATACCTAGGCAAATGCTTCAGGAAACCAGAGGTCTCATACCATTGCAGTTAAGGCATCGAATAGAAATGTTACCTTTTTTGCAAAAATGGGTGTGAAGCCAAATCGAAGCTCAACAAACCACCAGAACTCGACAACGATGGTCTGCAAAATAGGAAGCCAAATCGAAGTTACTGGCTGAAAGAAGACGACAGTCTACAAAATACAAACCAAATAGTGCAGCATTATTATCAATATGAGCTGAATCTTGTCCTTGTCCCACACTTTGTTTCTTAGTTGTTGGATTTGGGTCCTCTTCTGACTGGCTTTTTCCGTAGAAAATTAAGTAACAGGTGGCATGATGCTCCAATGCAGTAACTAAGACACAAATCATAATCTGAATTTAGAGGTGAGGAAAGTCATACCTTCAAGAGAATGCTACATCGCACCTGGACTGCTAGTATTGTATAAACATCAAAGAAATGAGGATTGAATGTTATAGCCTGATAAGCAGACCGTGATGAGTTGAGTGTGTAGAAGGCAAGCTGCACAACACAAAAGACATTTTATGATAAGAATAGTGTACTCTGCAATTCAGGAAACAAAAGAAATCATCAGATGATTCGGTACCTTCGCATTTTCAACACACACAAAATCCTTGTAGCAGTGTTCCATCGTTAAATGAGGGTTCCACAAAACACAATCTGACCAACTGCACAGAAAACAGAAGTGTACAAAAAGAATAAGATACATGATTGTTCCCCCATTTTCCTTTCAGGAAAACATTAAATGTTGAAAATGCAAGAACATTATGGGTTGTATTCATGTACTTGGTATTCTTAAGGGTAATTGTTTCTCCCAATCCATTGTTAAGTTCTATCTGACTAGGAGTGTTGAGGTACACACAATCTACAAAACCTGGAAAAGTGATCACATCCCTGAATTGTGGGGAAAAAAGAGAGTCAGAATTTAGGAAGTAATAAAATGTATACTGCTCATACTTCATATTAAAACAGAAGTTGGTGCCTCTAAAATGAGTTCTTTATCCATCAAAATGGTAACTTCCTTTATAAAGTATGTAAGTTGTACAACAGAGGGAAGATTTCAGTTAAGGAAATGCCAACTACCACATAGAAAGTATGTACGCATTTAGTCACAGACTAATGGAAAAGGTTAGCTCCCCAGCTCAACTAGCCAAGCTTAACTGTAATTGATCAGCACAGACAGATGAAAAAGACCATTTTAACTGCTGCATGGATAAGAGATCCCCATGGCTAATCACATGTCAAATTTTTAGGCACCTTCCCAAAACCATTTCCAGCTGCAAAAATCACCTTTCACATGTTGACTTTTCAGGAAAATTTTCAAGGCTTTATTTACTTTCTGATGATGGGCTGATTGGTACTTCTATGAGTTGCTATGCACTAAGGGGCAGGCCTTGGCACAACGGTCAGTGGACTACAGTTGTGGCCTGAAGTCAAGGTATCGGAGCAGCATCTCAGCAAAAAATTGTTTGGGTAAGGCTGCATCACCACCCTTACACCCACCCCCCGCCCAAACCCAAATTAAACTGCTTGTGAGGAAGCCTTTTGCACTGGGTTTGCCCTTTCCTGTCATGCACACTGAGTCCCTTCAGTTTATTTTTTTTTTTTTTTTAAGGAATGAATGGACTATGATTAATAATTGAGATGTTTCTATTGCAAGGTACCAAGTAAATTCAGCCATAAGTGTTTTCCAAATTGTATAAAATGTGATCAATGTAGATTCACCCAACAACCTTTTACAAAACAACGGGGCATGCATTTATTAGAGAAAACTGTATAGTTACGACAAAGAGAATACAAACCTATCCTCAATGCTCTCCACAGGAATTTTAGGGTCTGGATCCTTGTTCAATGTTTTGCAACCCTTGAGAGATTTTATTGATGCCCCTGTTACGGATCCCTGTAGAATTCTACATATGCATCATGAATCACTTATTTGTTTAACAAACAATCCAGCGACTAAGACAAAACAAAAAGGCTACAACTAAATGATCCATTCTGATTTATATCTGTATATCTATCTTGGATCTGAAGATTATATATATATTATATATCTGTGCTAAAGTCAGATCCAGACATAGGTTAGTAGTTTTTTTCACATTTTCCCCAAACAATGGAATGAAGCAAAACTATCAAGATCCAACCCATATCCAATTGATATTTTTGACAGTTTAAGTTACAATCGATGTGCATTAGCTAGTATGGGTTACATTGGATCTAGATCCAGACACTATATGGCTTGAAATAGATCAGAATCTAAATTTGGATCTGCATTAAACTAATCCACATTCAACCCGATTCATGCCTTAACAGAAAACATGAATTTAGCAACTCCCTCTGGCCCCCTATTAGCACCTCCGAATGGAATTAGGAGTCTTACACTGAAGTAAGTGTGCAACGCAGTATTAAACGAGAAGGGCTTAGAATCTGTATTTTTTATTGTCAGCTCTGTTGAAAGGCTCTTTGGGTTCAACCTGACCTGCAAAGGAATTGAAATTGCAAACCATAAAGATAAAAACTCTAAGTTAGGTTTCAAAGCAGAACAAAAAATAAAGAAAATTAGAGAACTACTGAATTCATGTAAATACTGACCATGTATAAAGCTTGGAAACTGAAATCCCACATGGAATGGCTGTAAGGAGCATCCCTTAGTTCCGGAGTTACGATGGGATTTCCATCCGCATTTGAAAAATCAACAATAGACCAATTCATGTTCCTTGCAAACCCATGCTGTTACAAAAAATGAATAATACATCAGAATAAAAGGAGTATCACTAGAAATCAAGACAAAAATTAGACATTGACTAAAAACTGAAAGCATCGCACTTGAACCAGTTTTCCAGATGCAAAAACCAGGATCAACCAATTCTTTGCTAAAGAAAATCAGCATTGGCAAATTGTAGAACAATAATTCAAGTTCTCTATCATTATAACATAAGAGAACATTTAAAAATAGTTTATCCAACAGAAGGAAGGACAATCTTTCCCAGAGATGCATGCTTTCATCTGGTAGGAATCTGCGATATCATGAAAGGTACAAACTAACCCCTACTATATCACATGCAATGATATAGATCCTTAAGTCCACACTATGTTGATAATATCTTCATTATCTAGAGCTATTTATTAATGACCTTTGCTTTTGGCTTAGGTATCAATACAACTAGAGATGGAAACCGTGAAAACTTATTTGATTTCGTGCCTTCATGGAGTGCAGACCCACTCAATACTCATGACAGCACATAAAGTCCAATTATTGTAAAACAAGAAAATAAGAGGAATGATAAATTGACCAGTAGCAAAGACTGAAAAGACGAAATGGAAGTGAGCCACACCTGCTAAATTGGACCGGGTTCGAACTGTGGGAAATAATGTGGGATGCCTCCACTAATTTCATAAAAATGTGGTTAGTATTGTGAAAAAGAAGACTAGGAAAAAGCAATAATGAAAATTCAGCCTTCAAAGTCATCCTGCTCAAATGCATCCTACATTGGATTGAAAACCAAAAACCAAAAGGCAGCAAACTAATTCAAATTTTCAAGGTTCTCATCAAATAAGCTAAACCTATTAAGCTGGAGAGCATGGACAGTTGGCAGTTGATATCATTGTCCTCAGTTGACAGTCATTAGTGCACTTGGTAGTATGTGAGCAACATGAAGAACAGATAACATTCACACACCTGTATACCACTGAATCCCGTAATTTAGTGGGAAATAAACTCCACACACACAGAGAAAGAATCCATTGAATGGGGGAAAAAATCCTTCATGAACTTGATCATTTTTTCTTTCTTGCTATGGACAAATTAGAGACTACGATCTGATCCCCTCCACCACAGGGAACAAGTTAGAGAATCCAAATTAAATTGTTGTATTACCACAAAACCTTTTATTTTTCCCCCTACAGTAAGGAAAATAAAATAAGAGGCAGGCCACAAACTAGATTTACAGAGCCATGGCGATTTTCTTTAAAAATAAAACCTGGAGACGAGAAGAACGAGCGTACGTGAAAAAGGGAAACAAGGGTTTCACAAGAGACGCTTGATCCTCGTCAATAACCGTCGCCGCTGGCAGAGATGCAATTTTGCTTGGGTCCTACGCCATTAATGCGCTCACTTCCCAAACGCATGTTAACAAGGGGTGACATTTCCTCATCAACAACAATCTCAGTATGTTGATTGTCATACAGTTGAGCTTGTAGTGACCCAACATTCTCTGTGGAGTAGTCAGACTCAAAACCTGCACTGATCGTAGGCATTCTCTCAGCGGAGCTAACCATAAGGGATGACTCTGCATCTACAATCCCGTCATCTGTCTGTCGAGGCCGAAGATTTGCAGCATCGACCACTCCAAGACGATTTTCGTTGGCGGTTCAACTTCAACAGAACCTGACTTCGACGACCTAGCGACTATAAGTCCTAGACAGCAGCCGTCGACGATCCACGACTCCCATGGTTCGACTATACGGTAGTGCGAGCTTCATACACCAGAGCCGGAAGTTCTTCCTCCCTGCTCGAAGCAAGCTCAACCAAGAGCTTCAATGGCCCGCCAGGGGCCAAGACGGCAACCAAATTGTACACAGTCAGGGCCACAAGCAGAACCCAGATCGTCCATTCAGGTAATCTGGAAAACCAAGCAGCAAGATTATTGTTCAACCTCCTGCTTCCTCCTCTTCTTCTTCTTCTCCAGATTCGTCGGACCTCGAAATCGAAATCACGAAATGAGGGTTGGGCGGTTTCGTTTTGTGTTTTTCAAAACATTTTGAATATTTGAGTGGTTTTTGAATTCGTATATACGTATTTGACACAGGTATAAAACGTTTGATCGAACCGCCCAAGTTGAACCGCATTCATGCATTAGACCGAACCGAATACCAAAACCCATGCTTTAAGAGATTTTTTGATTATTTTAATGAAAAGATAAAGCGCACCGTCCGATTAGATCGGACGGTGCGCTTAACCGTCAAGCGCATTAATTGCGCTTGACTATAGCAAAAAACACTGGACCCCCTGGGGGCGAAAAAAAATTTTTTTTTTTTTTTTTAATTTTTTTTTTGTTTTCCCCCCCCCCCCCCCCCCCCCCCCCCCCAAAAAAAGAAAAAAAGGGTGCCGGGGGCCCCCCCCGTGGGGGTTTTTTAAAAATTTTTGCCGAGGGAAAACAAACCAGGACAAGGAATCTCACAGCAAAGTAGACAGAGGACGATTCATCTCTTCATTTTAAGGTCTTCTCTGCAGTCTTCTGCTTGGTGTACATGAGATGCCGATCACACAATTAGAGGAAGGAAAGAAGAAATTCAAATGGGTATCTATCCAGAATTGTGAATCCAGACTTTCCACTCACATTAAGAGAAAATTGATCAATTCCCATTTATGATATGTGTGCAATCTAAAACTACAATCTTTATTTGTAAGTAATTAATTTAAAATAAAACCTAACACCATTAATAACAGACTACTGAGATACAGGGTTAAATTTATGATTCGATGTTGTTGGTTCTTCGAAGCGTTGTGGACCTGGGCAATTCAACAAGCCTCAATTGCAACACATTCTTGGAGAAGATAAGTACTGGATGCTTTTGAATTTCTGAACCCAAGGAAAAACATAATAATCCCCACTGATGCAACCACATAGAACTCAAAACAGATTTTGCCGATGAACTGTTTGATACAATGTCTAAGATTCTCAAATAAAGAATGCGTTTTCGTTGAATATGTAATTAAACAATAATTTCCTTCTCAATCGAATGTCAACTGTGTTGAGAGTGAGAATTCATGCCCTAATAATGGAAGCTGCCTCTGCATAAGAAATTGAGCACCATATGTAATGAAACAATAACACTTTGTTTACTGTCTCTGCATAAAAAGTTGTGCCACTAATGCTAGAAGCACATTCAAGGCCTAATAGACAACATCTCCTACGTTCCTTCATCTTGCATAATTTGAAAAGTCACTTTTGAGATTTTTCTCTCCTAGCACAAATTGGGACTGATTCTATGGCCTCTGAAGAGTCCAGCCTCTTTTTAACAGATCTTCAATTGTTACTTGTCCTAACTTCTCAACCAAATTTTTGCTCTCTGCTGAAGTAAGACACCAGCAAGATACACAGCCCAAAAAAAAGGGGATAAAAAAAGAGAGAATAGCATTCCCTCACAGCAAGCAAACCAATCGATTGGGATCTGAAGAAAGATCATGCTACAGGTTTGGCAGCAGTCCTACCCAATTACAGTAAACCCCTGCTCAACCAACCAAGACTAGCTGGTTGACATCCTGGTACTAGTTCCCAAACTGATGATCAATCAAGGAGGGGAAAAAAATTCTTCATTTGTAGCTTTCAATGAGGTCTGGATTTCGGGGGAGGAAAACATAACTGGGTTTACCTGGGTTGTCCTCCAGCCTCATTGAGACACCAATGACCTAACTTCTGTTCCCAAAGCCATCTCATATTCCAAGTAAAATCGGCAATGGAGTAAACATTTTCCCCCCACCCTCTGAAGAGTTTCGTTTCAGATATGCTATCATCTACTACCATGGCAAGGGGCTGTGTTTCACAACCAAGATTCTGATACATTTTCTCTTACTTTAAATGGGTCAGCCAAACCATTACTCAAACACAATTCTAAACTCCCATGCAAGTGGTTAATTTACAAATCACATTCTTTCCTCTGTCGAAAAAGAAAAACATGAAAACCAAAAACAAACATATCACCTTCTTTCACCACAATAATCATGACCCTGGGGCATCATCTCATGGACGATTTTAAAGTCCATGAAGTGAAAATCTTTCTCAAATTCTATTCTTGGGAGGGAGGGAATCCAACCGCAATGATCCATCACAGAAAGGTAATGCACAAATCTCTTTCCTTTGATTTTTCACGAGTTCTTGCTAGCTCACTTCTAATGACGACTTCAACCCCCCAAGGAAAAAAGACACTACAACAACAATACAATGACGACTGAGAATAAGAAAAATTGGTGCAATTTCCAGAATACCTGATGCTATGGACTATGCTAAATACATTTTCATCAAATTTGAACTCCTAATAGACTTCACCATGGTTGTTGTAAAGGGTTTGGTAAGAAAAAATCACATCCAGAGAATAAGAAAAAATATAGCACCACCAAAGAAAAAGAGTCACCACATGCAATGAGCACCTTATTGGCTGCTGCAGCATCTAATAAGTTGATCTCTGCACACACTCAAAAACTTAAAAGATATGTATACAAAAAATAAAACAAAAACAGAATATCTCCTAATGTCAAATGTTATAAATATTAGATGAATGATTTAAACGGGTCTATTTCATGCTTCAACTTTCAACTCCTTCCTCCTCCTCTATCCCAGGAGGTTTATACCATGCCTTCTCCAAACAACTAAAACAAAAAACTCTCATTGTGACCATCTAGGGCTGGAGTAAATCCACCAACCACAATTGCATAAACCCATATATTTCTCTGTAGACAATTGACACAATTTGCACTTCATTAACAAAACTAAAGTAATTCAAAATTGGGGAGACACTATAACTGAGTATTATTCCATATGCTAGATAAGTTAGCAGCCAAATCATGGAAAGGATTCATCCCCATGAGAGTTTAGTAAAAGAGAAAAACTATACTTGAAACTCAAATACCAAGCTGATAAAATAAAGATGCAAAGACCAGATCAACTTAAAAGGAGAGTTTGGTATGCTACATGACTAATATGAAGTATTTGTGCACACAAAGGAAAAATGACCCTGACTTACTAAGCTTTCAACTTCCCACAACCCCCACGCCTTGAGTGCCAGACTCTTCTATCACCATTGATTTGGTTCTTCTTGGCGGCAACTGAACATTGATCACCCCGGCCTCCCTTGGTGTTCATTTCCGTTTGGATTTTCCGCCGCCTCATCCGATTTTCTAACCGAATACCCTTTAACGCCCTTACCCTCTGTTCAATCTCCAAAGCTTGTGAGAAGTTCCACATTCTGACCACGCCTTCTTCACCACCACATACTATGCGATCAGCACCTATGTCCACTGAAAACAGATTGCATCCAAAACCATGTAACATCCTCTGTGGAGCCTCCACATTTCCAGCAGCTGACTTGCTAATTTTTCTAGGGTTCCCCAACCAAGAGCTTTTGCTTCCCTTTAGTAACTTTCTCACATCAATCAAAGAAAGTTTTCCATCACTTGAAGCTGAAACAAGCCAAGGGAACTCGAAGGAGAGGGACTGGACAGGACCAGAATGAGGGATCCAAGTTGCAACTTTGGTAGCATTAGTGTCCATGCAGTGACTTTTGATCTCAAACATGTGTATGGCTCCATCATCTCCTCCAGTGAACAGAAGCTCCCCCATGTTACTACGTGCCAATGCACAAGTGTTACCAGTGTGAACATTCTGGATTATGTCAAGCTGATTGGCTCCATCACTGTCCCAGATGTAAACATCCCTCCCTGCGGCACTGGCAACACTGGATCCACGTGGTACAAGGCTCCAAACCCAATCCCCATGACTCATGACTTTTATACACTTCAAGAGAGATCGATCCCAGACACGAACAGTCATGTCCCACGAACCACTGTAAATCCTTTTAGAATCTAAAGCAAGGCAAGTTATAGGCCCTTCATGTTCCCAAAGACGAAACTCAGAATCAGGATTCTGAGAGCCCGTAATGTCAAACAAATGAGGAAGACCCTCTACTGCTCTCCAACACTGGAGGAAGCCATCAGTTCCTCCTGCCACCAAAAGTTTAGTATCAGCTGCAACTGCCCGGATTGTGCAACCCAGGGGACGTGAAGATGCAATTGACAACCCATCTTCCATATCCCACATGCGGATAACGGCATCATAACCTCCAGTAAATATAAGATTCACAGAGGTCAAGAGAAAAACTGCACGGACTGCTTCCGTGTGGCCATAAAGAACATCAATACTGTAACGACCCATGAAGATCCTGCTCCTGTACTCCCTCTCTACAAAAAACTCCTTCCAAGATTTTTCATTTGGATATCCTGAACCTGAGGTCTCTGAACCCACCGGCAGACCCCATCTTTCACAATATAACTCTTTCCACCCAAAGTGGTTAGACACAAGCTGGTACAGGGATGTCGACACACAGGAAACAATACCAAGCTCTTTAGCATCAAGGCAGTGAAGGATTTCTGATAACAAGGCCGGAGGAAGATCGGTAATATTACGAAGTCCATTAGAAGTAGAGTCATCTGGTAATGTAACTTTCTGACTGCAAGAAAATGCAATTCCCTCCTTGGGCTGAGATTCAGAACTGAGTTTGGGAATCACAGATTCATGGTTTTCTTTTCTGGAAACAAATCCTGATATACAACAAGGAATAGAGGATCTGAACTGGGTCGGTGCAACCTCCTCCTCCCAAGGATTATTATCAATACAATCCAAAGACTCCTTCGAATTTCCACTCCCCTGGCATTTTAATGCCATAAAAAGAAAAACTGAACAGGTAGAATACACCAGGAGAGATAACCACTCCTTTGATATAAGAGATCAACGCCCCAACTTCTAACAAATTTTTATAGGTGAAAACTGAAATTCCTAAGCTCCCTACGTGAAAAGATAAGAACCCAGAAATCAAAGCCCCTCAATTTGCCTCTGCTTAATAGTTTTAACTATGATGAACTTCCTCAAAGTGATTGCGTTAAGACTTAAGAGTCTCGACGGAAATATGCAAACCCTAATACATTACAACTAACAAAGGGAATAAATCTAAATCCAAAACACCCCGCAATGAATTATTCTCAAAAAGAATGTCGAAGAGGGGAAAAATTATGTACAACGGAAAAAAGGAACGGAAATTTGCTCCTTCGAAGACCAATTGAAAGAATGATTTCGATTCAGGAAAGGAAACCTAGAAATCAAACCTCACTATTCAAAGGAACGATCATGGAAGAGAAGCGAAACACTTAGCGTACCTACGAAGCTTCCCAGCGATCTTGAAGATGGCAACTCGGAGCAAAGTTTCCCTACCCTTCCAGCTGTTGTAACTTAGAACACAAAAATGAAAAACACAGGAATTCACAAACGATAGGTACAAAGAACATCGGTGAAGCGACGTCGGAGCTGCTGTTTCAGGCCGTGTTAAGTAGGAAATTTCTAAAGTTCAGATTAAGCTTCAGATCCCAAATAGGCGGTCTAGATGTGCTACACTCTCTCTACCGTCGTTAACAGATTAACGGTTAATATGCCGGTGGTGCCTGCGTGAAATGAATCCGGACCGTTAGAAATGGATACAACACGGAAATTCTTTTTTTTTTTTTGGTAATATACGACACGAGAATTGAAAATGCAGTTTCCTTGCATAGTTCCATGCCGTCTCGGAAGTCAAAGCTGATCAAACCTGTTAGACCGGATCGGGTTGAACCTGGAAGAGATAGACTTGGTTGATCCGGTTTTAGCGGTGCTTTGATATAAAGTGGCTAGGGGCTGTCACGTGGGCGTTAGAATCGAGCGGTCTTTCGACGTGAGGGCAGCGTAGCTGCATGAGGCGGTAGACTAGTGACTAGCGCTGGCAGCTGGCTTGGTGGCTCGACCAAGGTTTAAAATATTCGACCATTGCACTAATCGATATCTAGCATATTAGACACAATTGATACAATACATCTTGATATGTCTCTTTGATTGAGTTTAGTAAAATATATCGATTAATATGATATAATGCTCAATACGATAAAATGCATCTCTTAAAATACCTGACCGATACAATGTATCTCTTAAAATACCTGACCGATACAATACTCGACACCGATACTTTAAACCTTGGACTAAATCCCAATAATTCGTAGAGACCCAATACGCTTTTTCATCGGACGTATTGTGCCCTAGAAATCTCACGTCTGAATTAATTTATTAATATTCGTATGAGGGTCTTAAATATTGGTGCCCCTTTCACGGAGAAGTGATCCGAACCCATCCAAACCCATCCACTACGGCCCAAAGTACAGGTTTGGTTAAAAATCAACCTATGCCAAGCCCGTCCAAATACCCAATTAATATTGACATGACCATGCCTCGGGGTTTCTTCCTTTTGGGATTGAAAATATTAAGATTACAATGGCTATAAGATATATATATAGAGGAGTAATCTTCGTGTATAAATGTAATAGGGAAAAGGCATTTTGAAAAGCAATGAAGAATATTATACCATTTTCCTGTTACTCTCCTCTTCTATCTGGGTCTCTTCTCTATTCCCCATTCTTCTAAATTAATACCCCAAATAGCCCAAAATTCTTCCTCTGCCTCTATCAGCAGATGTTGTGGGATTTTTTGTTTCTTATGGCAACATAAAATGCAAAACGTGGAGGGGCTTTAATTCAATGATAATAATGTAAGTTATAATCATGGTTTGCTTCTACTGGATTAAAACCCTTTCATATTCGTGTTTTTGTTGTCACATGCATACAAAAACCTTTGGAGTGTGAAGAGGGAAAAGAAAAAGAAAGATAAACAAACTTACTTACTCCTTGCTAGTGTAGACTAAAACAAATTTGAGGGAGACAAAGTTGGCTGTGGAGATAGAACAAATTAGAGAGGTGATCAAAATAGTGTTTGAGGTTGATGGTATGATAATTGCTCTAATAAGGTCAAGCCACAATGGTTTGACAGGGCCGGGGTAGTTTGGGTGAAGACTTTATAGTATCATAGATTTTGTAACTGGACTATTGAATTTCAAAATAAAACACCATTACATATGAGAAACAAGTGCAACATAGGGTGTCAAGAAATAGAAGACCACCCCTCCACTGGGGTGCCGGTCGGGGGCGGCCTAACGGTTTGGGTGGGCCGGTGCGGTTTGGGTTCGGGCTCGGTTTGGGCCGGTTTGTTGGGTTCTCGGTTTGGGTGGGTGCGGGTGTTGTGGGATTTAGAGGGTTGGGGGGGGTGGCATAGGGCGTTAGGAAATAGAGGACCACCCCTCCACTTAGATTTTCTGTTGGGGTAGAAATCTCCTATTAGGTGACTTGTTTGTTTAATTGTATCCCCCTTCTTTTTATTAATTATAATAATTTAGATAGAATAACATTTGTTTCATTCAGAAGTCTAGAAAGAATAAGACTTATATTATGAAAAAATGGGGACCGCTTAGATTTTCAGTTGGGGTATAAATCTCCTATTGAAGTTGGACTTCTCATGTAGGAGGTGTGGGGGAGTAGATTGAGTCAACCCATCATATTCTTTTCAAATGTTCCTATGCAAAGACAATTTGGTTTGATCTTAACAATGATTTTCTTGTAAGTAGAGGACAACATGAAAATCTGCATGGGCTTATAGAGAAATGGGGAAAGATAAAAATTTCATTAAAAGTAAGAAGGAGAGAGCTATTAGCAAAGGTGACATTCACTTGTTGGGCTATATGGTTAGCAAGGACTGAATTGCTATTTAATGGAAAGGTCCATTGGTTGAAGATGCAATAGCTAGAAGTTCTAGCCACTTATCTGAATTTTGGGCAGCAAGGGACTTTTTTGGAGAAGAGAAGAAAGAGATGGAGAAAGCTCGACAGACCATGGAGGGGCTAAACATCCAAAGAGAAGAAACGATGCTCTGTTGTGATTACTCTTTGGAGGATGGGAAGAGTGAAATTGGGTTTGTAGCTAGGGACTACTGTGGAGCAGTGATATATGTAATATCGATCTCAATGGAATTCCATGAAGTATTATGTGGTGAAGCATTGGTTGTAAGGGAAGCAATGCTATGGGCTCGGGAGAATGACTTTTCCAAGATACTTGTGTATATGGACTCTATGGTTTTGGTTTCAGTTGTTGAAGATGATCGATCCGTCAGAAACGTCACTGGCAGTGGAGACAGTAGCATATGATATATATCTGGGTCCTAACTACAGATTTTCTGAATTGTATGTTAATTTTTTTCTAGAGAGGGGAATATAAATGTGTTCATCCACTCTCTAGCAAGGAAGGCTTTGTCCATTTTCAATAGGACATTTTGGCCGTATTCCACACCTTAGATCACTGAGCTTCATGCCAAGAATCCTTTGTGTTTTTCTGATTCTTCTCAATAAAATTTGGTTTACCAAAAAAAAAAAATCTCCTATTAGGTGACTTGTCTGTTTATTTGTTTATTTATTTTTTCTTCTGTATTATAATATTTTATAATTATTTAGATAGAATAACATTTGTTTCGTACAGAAGTCTAGAAAGAAAATTTAAAGTTGCCTAGGCTCATAATTTGGAATAAGATAAACACTACGAAAAAAATGCCGTTAGTAAACGCGTTTCTAAATTGAATTGTTGGAATATTTCTAAACTACTAATCCAATGATAATGCCTTCATTTTAATTTTTTGGCGGGAATGAATAGTCTAGAACTGCTTTAGACTGTCACTATTATCCGTTAGGATTTAAAAAAAAAAAGAAACGTAACAATTTAATTTTATAAGGAAATTGAGATCCTAAGTCCTAACTGAATCGGGAGACATTTCGATCTTCTTTAAGTAGAGTGAGCTTGGTAGTTAAGTTATCCAAAACAACTCTTATAAAGAATTTCTTTATTTTTATGCTTTCTGGCGGGAACATACAGATAAGGTTTACGCGTTTCATATGGGAGTTCAAATCATAATCGAAATAGAAGAACGTCCGAACAAATCATAATTGAAATGGAAGACGTTTCCGTTTTTCTTTTTAAGTAGTAGAGTGAGCTATTTGGATGTTTTACTAGTTTTGAGCTTTTGCGTTCTGTTGCAGGCAGTGTTGTGTGCTTTGGCTGGCGATTCAGCATTCAACTGCCATGAAGAGTGGCGAATTTGAGTTGGGTTGGAGCGATTCTGGTGATCAAGACAAACAAAACGTCATAGCAGACATTTACAGAATCAACCGGGAGGGAGAGACAATGATCGCTCGAGAGGTTCTGAGGATTAAAGATGAAATCGAAGCAAACGCCGATAAACCGTTTGAGGTTTTACTGGAACCTCTAAGGAGACTTCAGTTGTTGGTTATTTCTGTCGAAACACTCAAGGCCACCCTAATTGGATTTTCTGTGAAGCTTCTGACGAAACATAGCTCGAAGAGAGTTCGTCGAATGGCAAGATTTCAAACTCGTATGTGGAGAGAACGGGTAGACGAATGGTTGATTGAATCAGAAAAAGAAAAAAAGGCAGATACCTCAACGTCTGCTGTTGCTGCTGTGGTTGCTAAAGATGTTACTGCTGCTGATATTGCTAGGGTGGTGGTTAAAGATGATAAACTTACAGATAAAAGAAAAGGTGCAATCAGAATAAAGATACTATACAAAGGTACCTCACCATCTGCTGCAGCTGTGGTTGCTAAAGACGAAAAACTTACAGAGAAAATAAAAGGTGCAACCACAGAGGTAATGAAATGTGCCTTAACATCTGCCACTGCTGTGGCTGCTGAAGAAGAAAAAATTGAAGAAAAAATAGAAGCTTCAAAGAGGAAATTGAAAGAAGAGTATAAAATAAATGAAGATGCTCGGAAACCACGTAAGATACAAGTCTTAGAATTGAAAGATCTTCCTTGCAGCGGAAAGCCCAACAAACCTAAAGCTCATTGGAACAGAAGAAATTGTAAGAGGTTTTAGTGTGGCACAACAACAGGTCGCCCTAGATTGTAGTTTTATTAGTTGTTTATGAGGAGTCTTCTTGTTTAAACAAATGATGTCAATCAGATTTGTAGTTTTTGTAAGTTAGTTGCATACACATATTGTAAAGATTCTTGAAATGGAATAAAACGACAATTTGGTCTTAATAAAACGTTTCTATTGCTTTTGTATATTTTTTTTTTGTTCCTAATCACCCTTGATCTTTTGGGATAAATTTTGCATAAATTCCAATTGAACTGAAGTTTATTTTTTAACAGGATTTGTAATGATGCTTTATGATTGAATTTTCAAGTTCTTCCTTTCCATCCAATGCAATAGCAATTCTGCTTGAAACCAACATATAGGGCATTGAAGTCTCTAATGTTTAAGCTTCATTCAAGAGTTCATTCAGTAGCAATTGCAACTTGAATTAATAAAGTGGCTGAATTGATTGACCCTCTAACTCAATTGTTTTCAGCAATAGAGGCAAAGGAGGTCCTAAGTATTCGATTGTGCTCAAGGGAAGGAGAGGACAAGCTGCAATGGAGTGGCTCAAAAAATGATGTCTTTACTTTAAGAGTGCTTATCATTTCCTTACAAACACTAGAGATGCTCACTCCCAACAGCAACCATCCACTTCAAGAATACATGCATGGGAAGCAGTCACTCAAGCGAACTAGAAATCAATTTAGAATATCAAATCCTTTCCCAAGATTAATACCTTTCTATGGAAATGCACAACCACGAACAGAGAAGAACACAAACAAAACACACAAGGGGAATTTAACATGATTCGGCAAAACCCTGCCTACGTCCACCAGAGAGAAAAAAGAGTTTCACTATTTCCAAGAAACTACACACCACTCTCACATCCACAAAGTGTTACCTTTGCTTGTGTTATTCTCTGTTCATGGTTGTGCATCCATTATCCCTAAGAAGTGGTATTAGAGCGGCAGTGGTGGAGTTCGCCGTCGCCCCCAAGGTGTACGAAGATCCAGAAAAGAGAGATAGGTGCCAAGAGAACTGAGAAGCCTTCGACGAATTGATCGAAGGTACGATTCTAGATTTAGAATCATGAAGATTTTTTTTTATCTCTTTTTTCTTGTAGATTGATCGGATTAGATTTGTTAAAAAACAAAGAGGAGGGAGCGATCCGATTTTTGGATCGCTAGGAACAAAAAACGGTGAGTTTTTTTTTTAAGTAAAAAAAAAAAAAAAACTTTATGCCTTTGATATAATTGTTATTACATTGTTTTAAAGAAGAAGAAAAAAAAATTGGAAAAGTTGAGAGGTGGAACGGAAGAAAAAAAGAAAAAAAATTTGGTGGGGAAAAGACAAAGAATTTTCTTTTGTTTTTTTTTGTATTACCGGATCGTATCATACAGATTAGGTCCACAGGTTTTTCTGGGAAGGGTTTTTGTATGGAGTTAAGCGTTTCTAAGACTTTTGGATGTTTCGGACTCAGTGGAAGTGACGGATCGAATAAATTTCACTCCGTTGGTATTGATTTTGTGAGTTCGTATGGAAATCAATGGTGAGGTTTTTTTAGTTGACCATGGAGGGGCTAAACCTCCAAAGAGAAGAAACGATGCTCAGTTGCGATTGCTCTTTGGAGGATGGGAAGAGTGAAATTGAGTTTGTAGCTAGGGACTATTGTGGAGCAGTGATATATGCAATATCAATCACAATGGAATTCGATGAAGTATTATGTGGTGAAGCATTGGTTGTAAGGGAAGCAATGCTATGGGCTCGTCAGAATGACTTTTCCAAGATACTTTTGTATATGGACTCTACTGGTTTGGTTTCAGTTGTTGAAGATGATCGATCAGTCATAAATGTCACTAGCAGTGGAGACAGTAGCATATGATATCTGGGTCCTAACTGCAGATTTTGTGAATTGTAAGTTAATTTTTTTCTAGAGAGGGGAATGTAAATGTGTTCGCCCACTCTCTAGCAAGGAAGGCTTTGTCCATTTCCAATAGGACATTTTGGTCGTATTCCACACCTTAGATCACTGAACTTCATGCCAAGAATCCTTTGTGTTTTTTAGTTCCTATCAATGAAATTTGGTTTACCAAAAAAAAAGAAATCTCCTATTAGGTGACTTGTCTGTTTATTTGTTTTTTTTTTTCTTCTCTTTTTTTTCTCCCTTCTGTATTATAATATTTTATAATTATTTAGATAGAATAACATTTGTTTTGTACATAAGTCTAGAAAGAACATTTAAAGTTGCCTAGGCTCATAATTTGGAATAAGATAAACACTATGTAAAAAATGCCGTTAGAAAACGCGTTTTTAAATTGAATTGTTGGAATATTTCTAAACTACTAATCCAATGATAATGCCTTCAATTTAATTTTTTGGCGGGAATGAACAGTGTAGAAGAGGTTAACTGCTTTAGACTGTCACTATTATCCGTTACGATTTAAAAAAAAGAAAAAGAAACGTAAACAATTTAATTTTATAAGGAAATTGAGATCCTAAGTCCTAACTGAATCGAGAGACATTTCGATCTTCTTTTAAGTAGAGTGAGCTTGGTAGTTAAGTTATCCAAAACAACTCTTATAAGGAATTTCCATTACTAACGGAGCAGGGAGACCTTTTTACCCAGTTTGATTTCTTTATTTTGATGGTTTCTGGCGGGAACATATAGATAAGGTTTAAACGTTTCATATGGGAGTTCCAATCATAATCGAAATAGAAGAACGTTCAGACGTTTCCGTTTTTTCTTTTCAAGTAGTAGAGTGAGCTATTTGGATTTTTTACTAGTTTTTAGCTTTCGCGTTCTGTTGCAGCGGTGTTGTGTGCTTTGGTTGGCGATTGAGCATTCAACTGTTGCAGGGTATTGTGTGCTTTGGTTGGCGATTGAGCATTCAACTGTTGCAGGGTATTGTGTGCTTTGGTTGGCGATTGAGTATTCAACTGTTTCAGCGGTGTTGTGTGCTTTGGCTGGCGATTCAGCATTCAACTGCCATGAAGAGTGGCGAATTTGAGTTGGGTTGGAGCGATTCTGGTGATCAAGACAAACAAAACGTCATAGCAGACATTTACAGAATCAACCGGGAGGGAGAGACAATGATCGCTCGAGAGGTTCTGAGGATTAAAGATGAAATCGAAGCAAACGCCGATAAACCGTTTGAGGTTTTACTGGAACCTCTAAGGAGACTTCAGTTGTTGGTTATTTCTGTCGAAACACTCAAGGCCACCCTAATTGGATTTTCTGTGAAGCTTCTGACGAAACATAGCTCGAAGAGAGTTCGTCAAATGGCAAGATTTCAAACTCGTATGTGGAGAGAACGGGTAGACGAATGGTTGATTGAATCAGAAAAAGAAAAAAAGGCAGATACCTCAACGTCTGCTGTTGCTGCTGTGGTTGCTAAAGATGTTACTGCTGCTGATATTGCTAGGGTGGTGGTTAAAGATGATAAACTTACAGATAAAAGAAAAGGTGCAATCAGAATAAAGATATTATACAAAGGTATCTCACCATCTGCTGCTGCTGTGGTTGCTAAAGACGAAAAACTTACAGAGAAAATAAAAGGTGCAACCACAGAGGTAATGAAATGTGCCTTAACATCTGCCACTGCTGTGGCTGCTGAAAAAGAAAAAATTGAAGAAAAAATAGAAGCTTCAAAGAGGAAATTGAAAGAAGGGTATAAAATAGATGAAGATGCTCGGAAACGACGTAAGATACAAGTCTTAGAATTGAAAGATCTTCCTTGCAGCGAAAAGCCCAACAAACCTAAAGCTCATTGGAACAGAAGGAATTTTAAGAGGTTTTAGTGTGGCACAACAACAGGTCGCCCTAGATTGTAGTTTTATTAGTTGTTTATGAGGAGTCTTCTTGTTTAAGCAAATGATGTAATCAGATTTGTAGTTTTTGTAAGTTAGTTGCATACACATATTGTAAAGATTATTGAAATAATATAGAACGACAATTTGGTCTTAATAAAACGTTTCTATTGCTTCTGTATATTTTTTCTCTCTGTTCACGATCACCCTTGATCTTTTGGGATA
The DNA here is from genome assembly GCF_041222555.1 of Hakea prostrata. Classification (NCBI taxonomy): domain Eukaryota; kingdom Viridiplantae; phylum Streptophyta; class Magnoliopsida; order Proteales; family Proteaceae; genus Hakea; species Hakea prostrata. The sequence goes on along the minus strand of NC_142600.1, from coordinate 16,151,178 downwards.
AATTTTGCATAAATTCCCATTGAACTAAAGTTTATTTTTTAACAGGATTTGTAATGATGCTTTAGGATTGAATTTTCAAGTTCTTCCTTTCCATCCAATGCAGTAGCAATTTTGTTGGACGTTCTTTTCTGCTTGAAACCAACATATATAGGGCACTGAAGTCTCTAATGTTTAAGCTTCATTCAGGAGTTTTTTCTCTCTATTGGGCAGTTGTTTTCCATCACGAGCGACCCCAATTTTTTGTTGGTACTAATGGTTCATACTTGAGCTAATGATTGAATTTTCAAGTTCTTCCTTTCCATCCAATGCAATAGCAATTTTGTTGAACGTTGTTTTCTCCTTGAAATCAACATAGGGCACTGAAGTCTCTAATGTTTAAGCTTCACTTAAGGAGTTTTTTTCCTTCCTCTATTGGGTAGTTGTTTTCCTTCATGAGTGACCCCAACTTTTTGCTGGCACTAATGGTTCATACTGGAGCTAATTGAAGTCCCACAATTCTTGTTGTTTTTCACAACTTTGCCAATGGATAGGCATATCACAACAATATTGGAATTTAGAGTTCATGGGGGATTCTTGTGGTAGTTCAATTGTTTTAACCTCAAAGATGAATTATGGTAAACTAGTAGTGTATATTGTAGTTCTGTTTTTATTTGTGGTTAAGAACACATTTTCCTTTGTATTACTTTTTTTTTTTTTTTTTTTTGGAAAGGTAGTTGATTGTTACTATGGGCTGGGAATTAAATTACTAATATAGGCCGCCAGTGGGTGCTAACTCAGGACCTCCCCGTGGAAGGGTGCGTCTTTATTTCCTCTGTAATACTTGTAATGCAAACTTTATATAAGAAAATAAGATGGATTTTTAATTAAGATGAAGTAACCCTGAAACCAAAACTTCATTTTTGACATTTGGTTGATTGAGATGATCGTCGTCAAATGTTGTTAGTTGTGGCAAATAAGGGCGAAGGGCGGTTTAAAATTTCTCCGTTGCTGTTATTGTTATTTCCTGATTTTACTTACAAATATTCCAATCTATGGATTGGATACTAATGTTCAATGGAAATATTAATTTTTGAGGCAGAAAAACTCATTTGAATTCTCCATGGAAAAACTTGTGAATCACACATAAATATTTGAACATTTTCAAGACTTGGTTGGTGAGATCTATTGTTCCCTTACAATAACTCCAAACATTTGCTTGTATTATCTTTCTAGTTGTTTGCCATTCTAAAAAATTTTAGGTAGATGTTCAAATGAACATATTCATTGTTATTACCTAGGGTTTGACATGGCTTGTTAACTTCTTCCAAGCATTATCTTGGTTGCCCCCTTTTCCCTTATACTTTTCTTCCTTGAAGTGTTTATGTTATATTCATATATTCATCCAAAAAATATATATATTTTTTAGTGTATTTGTTTATGTTAAATGAAAGAGTTTAGGTCAAAGGATCTATAGCCCATTTAAAAATCTTTGTTATGGTTGGATTCGTGTTGACGTGAGGATAAAAGTTTTAAATTTTTTTATTTCATTATTAAAAATGGAGGTATCTTTATTTTATTTTTTTTGGCGGGAAAAGCAGAAGAAGTTAACCGCTTAAACTGCCACCATTATCATATTATACTTCCCTTAATCTTGCCGATGGAAAATGATAAAATTACGTGCTGCGTGTCCTGCTTATGTGGATGTGGCGGCGGCGGCGGCGGGGGTTGTGTGGATGGAAAAGACAGGAAGGATGGAAAGTGGAAACCCAACCATAACAAGGAGATATATATATGGGGCCGGTTCTCTTTTATTTTCTAACGGAAAATATGGCAACGAATTTTTGAGCCCCAATTAAGTAGTAATCTTTTCACGATCCGCGGGATAAGAGAAATGGATTTCGTCTTCGAAATTCGTTTTCTAACTTAATTCAATTTACCTCATTTGCTTCCTAAAGAATTAAGATTCTTTCGATCTCAATGGGAACAATTAGAGGAGCTGGTGGTGTGGAAGCTGGTTTTGGTTTCTGGGTATTAGAATTCTGAACAGGAGGTTCGGTTCTCGCTGTCGTTTCGAAGAACTTTTTGTTTTCTCGTCTTCGGTAAGGGTGTTTCTCCTCCTTATTTTAATTTCTTTAATTTAAGTTTTTATGTATTTTGTTTATAAATGCTTCAGCCTAGTTCGTCTTCTGTAATCATTTTCCAGAATTTCGGAATTGGAATCTTCATGGTGCATGTATTCTTATGTTGTGGTCTTTCTTGGGCTTTGATTTCCAGGGTCGGTGGGAGATGTTTATGTTAGGCAATAAAATGTGGTTTTGGTGCCATTTTGTGCTTGTGATTGTGTTCCTTCAGGGTTTGGTTTTAACGAGAAATGCGTTCTTTGTTGCTCCCCATTTTCCGGGGAAACACCTCTATATATTGTTGCTGCTCCCCATTTTCCAGTGAGTTCTCCTGTTGCGTGGCAGTGAGTAAAGGTATTGTACTAGGAGTTGAACACTTAAAATTGCATGGTCCTGATTTAGTCTGGAGCTTGCCCTAGATCCAATGGTCATAACCAGTCCCTATTGTGCCTGGTTATTACGTAATATGGTTCAAATGGACATTTCATGTTTGAAGTTAATGACTAAAATGGTTACGGGGACACTTGATATTTTTGCATTCTTGTGCGGTGTCTATGCATGGGGGTCAAAGTTTTTGGGGGTGTCTGAGACTCTGAAGTTCTCCCTTAAATTTATGATTTATCAGCTACAGAGAAGTATAAGGGAAAAAAGGGGGGGGGGGGGGGGGGGGGGTTGGGTGAGATTGGTTGGTTTTAAAATTTATTATGAAAATTGAAAATTTCTTCTAGAGTTTGATAACTGAATGCGAGGAAATTAGTCATCTCTACCATGTGGAGGCCTTGATTTTGTCATTTTGATTGTTGTGTAGATGGGGAAACCTCTAGATAAGACAATCCCTCAATTCTATTTCCTGTCATTTATGGGAATTTCCCTTCTATTTCTGTGAAGTTCCATATTCTTCTAAAAAAATTTGACTTGCATCACAAAGCCTGATTGGACTTAAAATCAAACCAGGGTTAGTTATATGTGCACACTGTATCACATAGTTTAAGTTTTCTTAGCACTACTACATCGTGGGTAGTAGTGGCTTAAATATTTTAAATTATTTTTGAATAATTTTGTGTGTGTTGTACTGAAGTTAGTAAATTAAAAGGATAAATTTCAGCTCTGGGTATGCAGGCAAACCTATCTACCTGCCTCAGGTACTTATTACTTCACACGTGTTGAATTGCTAGAGAATTAAAATCCACCATTAGGTGGGCTCACTTAAGAAATTGAATATAACATACTTCAGCTTGAGTGAATTATAAATATCATCTGCTCTTAATTCTTATGCAATCATGTGGTAATTTTTACTCAAAATATTCATGAAAGATATAATTGGTTGACTTTACAACAGGAATTACTAGTGAAGCCTCAATAGGTTCGTCTCATGAGATCAGGATCTTTGAGAAGAAGACTCCATCATGGAGATGTTGATGGGAGAAGGAATGAAGATCAGGAAATATCAGGCTCGGAAAGCCTGAGTGAGCCCTTACTGGGAAACTCTGATTATAACAGTAGGCAAACAAAGGTATTTAGATCACTATGATAGAACTAACATGGTTGTTTAGACTTCAGAGGAGGATCCTTTGGTGGACTGATATGTTTCTTCCATTCAGGTATACACTCTAGAAGGTAGTTGGGAAGCTGAAAGGAAAAAGGAACACCTTCATTGGACCCTTTTTTTTTCCCAGTTGATAGCTCAATGGGCACAATGGTTGGGTGAGATTCTTTGTTCCTTTTTTTTTTTCACTGTAAAGAAAGGAATTCTCTGCTCTTTCCATCCTACCAATATCTGAGTGTTTGTTTTCTGTTCCAAACCATTTGTTGGACATTACTCCTAAGTCCAAGATTCGTTATATTGTTTATTGGGTTTATGTTATGCTTAAAGATGGAAAAGAGTAGGACAGGTTTTGGTGGAAGACTGGAAATGCAATGTGACATTCAAAAATCTTGTTTTGGTCTATATAGTTGCAAGTAAAGTGAAAGGATTAAAACAGAAGTAAAAGGATTAAAACAGTAGTTCTCTGATGATTATAGTAAACAGTATTCTAACTGAAAAAAATATATTTCTGAATAGAATAATCAATCAGATTATTTGATTTTGATAGTTCTGAGAAACGTGAAAGGAAAACACAAGCAATCTATCATCTAGGCATGTGGTGACATTTCTTAAACTGGAAGAGCATCATTGAAGGGTCTCAAAGAGGCATGCAAAAAGTTTGTTTAAAGGTACCTGGACAAATTCCAGATTTTCAATTTGGAAGTGATTTGTAGGGGTGCAGTTTTCGTTGCAGTTGATAAAATCCTTTTCATTGTGAGAGGTGGTTTAATTTCATGCCGTCTAGTTTCTTTTCTACCTTTTTCCTTCTCTCTTTTCTTTTAAGGGAAATTTCTCCCTCTCCCTTGTTCTTACTCTCTATTTACTCTTACTCCCCTCTCAAAAGTTTCACCTCTGATTCCTCCCAAAAGGTGAACTCTTAGCTCTCCTTCTCCTCTGATATTTTAAAATGGCCAAATTACCCTCTATTTTTGTCCCTTTAGTCGATTAAAGCAATTTCTTTCCCTTTTAATCAATTTTTTTCCTATAAGAATCCATTATATGTATTTAGTTGTGTTTTATTATTTTATTAATTTTCCTTTTCCCCTCTTTTGTAGAAGTTTTTTATTTTTAATTTTTTATCTATATTTTCCTCTTCTCTTTGATGGATTCTTATTGGAGAGACTAAAAAGTCCATCTAATCATATTCAATGGATTATGATAAAAGATGGAGGAAGAACAAAAAAAATTAATCACATTTTATAGATTCCTATAGAATAGGGAGAGAGAAAAAAAATCTATAATAAAGGAAGAAATAAAAACAATCCAAGTATGGATTTTCACAAGGAGTGAGAAAAGGAAGAAAAAAAAAATGAAAAACAGTTAAACAGTCAATATAATCGATTAAAAAGTTAAAAACAAAGGGTAATTTGGCCATTTTAAGATATCAAGGGAGAAGGAGAGCTGAAAATTCACCTTTTTAGCGGTAATCAGAGGTGAAACTTTGAGAGGGGAGTAAGAGTAAATAGAGTGGAAGTATAGGGGAGAGATAGAAAATTTTCCTTCTTTTGATGTTGGAATTGTATACCTTCTGAATTTTGAGGTACTATTTCATTTCTCATCAATAAAGGAATAATTTTTTTTTGGAGGATCCAAGCTTTCATGATAAAGGAGAAACTACTAATAGGATTGTCCTAGAGCCTGTCACTTATTTATAAGAGGGTGTTGTTTTCTCAATTTATTTTATTTTCCTGGGTTTTGAATCAAGTTAAAGCAGGGAAGGATGTTAAAAGATTATAGCTCTTTACCATGTAGAGGTAGTAATAAGACACAAGTGAGGGAGAGAAGATATTATTGTGAGACAACTCTAGGGAAAGACGGGTGAAATCAAGTTAAAGAAAGGAAGGATGTTAAAAGTTTGGATAGCTTTTTACCATGTAGAAGTAGCGGTAAGACACGAGTGCAGAGAGAAGATATGATTGTTAGACTACTCTGAGGGAAGACAGGTGAGTGTTTAATTTCATCTCTTAGTTTAGTTAAATTATAAAACAACAACCCTACCATATCCTAACTAAATGGGGTGGGTTCCATGGATCCTTGCCCTCCATTCATTTCTATCTAAGGTCATGCTTAGAATAAACGTGTATTACAGGATAATTCTTAATTGATGCGAAATTGGGGATGGGGATATTACATATGCCGCCGGCAAGGGTTGAACCCACAACCTCTTCACTGAGAGGTGAGGTTCTCAACCACTCCACTAACCCTCCATTGGCTTGATGCAATTGCCTTTGCTGGTAATTTTCTATGTCCAAGAAGGAACAAAAAGGATTCACAGGGGTAGCTTTATGATCAATGCATTATTTTAATTGGTAAATATTAGAAACTTGTACTGGAACTCGATGGTGCTTTTTGTTGGAAAGTATTAGAATGGATTCTTGTGGCTCCCTCTTTAGTATATTGAAGATATTATGTTTCAGTGTTTTTTTCCTCCGTGCGTAAGGGTTTTTTTTTGGGCGGGGGGGCGGACATTGAAACCTTTATTTATTATGTGCTTGAGAACAGTTTCCTGCTATAAATATTGTAGCTACTCTGTACAGTATTTCAGTTATTTCATGTGCTTTTAAGAGATTTTGTCTTTTCTGTATGTTCATATGTTTCATTTTGTTCTTTGTAGCAAATATTGTCCTTGGATCTGGAACACTTCTTGGAAGGTTGATCACTCTCCCTTCTGGCTCTCACAACGGATATGATTGGATTACCCCCCCCCACCAAAACAACAAAAACAAACTTTAATATTTTTTTTATTTATTTATTTTTTCCCTCTTTTTCCCCCCTCTCCTTTTTTCTTTCCCTCGATTCCTACCCCTTATTTTCTATATTACAACAACAACAACAATAAGCCTTTTCCCAACTAAATGGGGTCGGCTACATGGATTCTTGCCCTCCAATCGGTTTTCGGCCTGCTGGATCAGGCCTAGCTATACATATCCTTTCTACCACTTCTCCTGGTTATCTTAGGTCTACCCCTAGCTCTTCTAGTTCCTTCAATATGGATTATATACTTCTCCGGAGCATTTATAGGTCTCCGTTGACGTGGCCGTGCCACCTCACGACTTTCTAGCTTATCACTTATGGGCAACTCCCGACCAACTCTATATGATCGTTTCTTATCTTATCCATCCTAGTTTTGCCACTCATCCATCTTAGCATCCTCATTTCTGCTACACCGGTTTATCTATATGATTCTTCTTAACGCCCCACTGCACCGTACATCATGCTGGTCGGACATGTCCTATAAATTTTCCATTAGCTTTAATGGAATACGCCGATCACATAGACCCCGATGCACCTCTCCACTTCATCCACCCTATTTTAATTCTTTGGGAAACCTCATCTTCTAAATCACCTCTTTTACTTATGATTGAACCTAGGTACCTAAAACAATCACTCGAGGAATCTCTTTATCGTCAAGTATCACCACTTCATCATCTCGCCCGATCATGACTAAAGTTACAAACTAGATATTCTGTCTTCGATCTACTAAGTTTAAAGCCTTTTGATTCCAAAGCTACTCTCCATGATTCTAATTTGGTATTAATCCCCACTTGGGTCTCATCAATCAACACAATATCATCCGAAAAGCATACACCGGGGGCCTCATCTTGAATGTCTTTGGTTAATTCATCCATTACCAGTAAGGCAAATAGATATGGGCTTAAAGTTGACCCTTGATGTAGCCCAACCGTTATCGGGAATTCATTACTTTGTCCCCCACCTGTTCTAACACTAGTCACCGAACCATCATACATATCCTTAACTATATCTACATATTTACTTGCAACACTTCTTTTCTCTAGTACTTGCCAAATTAACGCTCTAGGGACTCTATCATAGCTTTTTCTAGGTCAATAAATACCATATGAAGGTCTTTCCTACATTCTCTATACCTTTCCATAAGTCTCCTAATTAAGTAAATAGCCTCCGTTGTAGATCTTCCCGCATAACCCAAATTGGTTCTCCGTAACTATAGTTAAGTGTCTCAACCGGGTTTCAATTATTCTCTCCCATAATTTCATCGTATGGCTCATCAATTTAATGCCTCTATAGTTATTACAACTTTGAATATCTCCTTTATTTTTGTAAATTGGAACCACAACACTTCTCCTCCAATCATCCGGCATTTTCCCCGTGCTCATAATCTTATTAAACAACTTAGTCAACCAAACTAGTTCATGGGTTCCTAAGCTCTTCCATACTTCAATTGGGATTTCATCGGGACCTTGTGTCTTGCCGAGTTTCATCCTCCTTAAAGCTTCTTTTACTTCGGACATCGAAATTCTACGAATATAAGTTCGGACACCGGTGCCTTGGTGAAAAGTGTAATCGTCCAAACATAAGTGCTTGAAGAATGCTCATTTAGTAAACTAGAGAAATAGGTTTCCCATCTTTTCTTAATATCCTCCTCACAAACTAATACTTTACCATCTCCATTTTTAATACATCTAACATGGTCAAGATCTCTACTCTTCCTATCCCTCATCTTAGCTATCTTATAAATAGATTTTTCCCCTTCCTTTGTGCCCAACTTATTGTATAACTCTTCATACTTCCTTTCCCTTGCTTTTCCCGCAATTTTCTTAGCTTCATTTCTATCTAACCTATACCTTTGAAGATCCTCAACATCCTTAGTTCTTTGCCATGTCTTAAAACTAGCTTTTTTATTCCTAATGGCAGCTTGAACCTCACAATCCCACCACCACGTCTCTCTATAAGAATGGATCTTTCCTTTTGATTCACCTAGAACATCTTTAGCCACTTTCTTAATACACATAGCCATCTCATTCCACATTGCATTGGTATCCCCTTTAAAATCCCATTTTCCTTGTTTGACTACTTCATTAACGAAGGATTTAGAGTACTCTCCTTTCAAATTCCACCATCTTATTCTGGGATAGTTTACCTTGGACCTTTTATGTGTTCTTGGGACTAAGCACATATCCAAGACCACAAGTCTATGTTGTGCAGTTAAGCTTTCCCCCGGTATCACCTTGCAATCCTTGCACAACAATCTATCAGTCCTTCTAGTTAGGAAGAAATCTATTTGGCTTCTATGCTGTCCACTTTTAAAAGTAATTAAATGCTCATCTCTCTTTTTGAAGTAAGTATTTATAATAGATAGATCAAAAGCAGTAGCAAAATCCAAAATTGAAATCCCCTCATCATTCCTTTCTCCAAAACCATAACCTCCATGAACACTCTCATATCCTCTTTGATCTTTTCCAATATGTCCATTTAAATCACCTCCTATGATAATCTTTTCTCCTTGACGAATTCCTTGCAGTAATCCACCCATATTTTCCCAAAAATCTAGCTTCAGACTTTCATCTAGTCCTACTTGAGGTGCATATGCACAAATTATATTTACGAACTCTTTCTCCATTACAAGCTTGATAGCAATAATCCTATCACCCACTCTTTTAACATCCACCACATCATTTTTTAAATCTTTATCCACTATTATACCCACTCCATTTTTATTTGTTTTATCCCCGATACCAAAGTTTAAAGTCATCCAACTCTTTGGCTTTTTTACCCCTCCATCTAGTCTCTTGAATGCAAGCTACATTAATCCTTCTTCTCCTCATAACATCTATCAATTCTAAGCTCTTACCAGTTAGAGATCCTATGTTCCAAGATGCCAATCTAATCCTACGCTTATGCTTATGGACTAGCTTCTTTACCCGCACTCGTCCACGGCGCGGGAACCCTTGCCTACTTATCACCGCATCCGGGCGCCGATGCGACGCGTCGCTTACAGGGGACGCCCTAGCTAACCCTTGCCCACTTATCACTATACCCGGGCCATAGTGTAGCGCGCCTCGCTTTTTTGTCGGGGACGCCCTAGCATAGCTTTTATCATATAAGGTCGAATCCATGAAAAAAGGTTTGGCTAGATTTTTTCCGGTGCCGGCTGCCGACCTGACGCACCAACCCTCCTCCTTTACCCGGGCTTGGGACCGGCAGCAAAACACTGGCGGAGTTTTATTTTCTATATTCTGACAAGTATTTCTTTCAGTGCCAGATTTATAAAACATTGATGGCGATCAAAGAGGTCTATGGTACTTGAAAAGATTATAATTATATAATAATTGATCTATGGAGTGATCTGTCACTGAGGTTTTAAATAATAGGATCAGAGACTAGATTGGACACTGTTAGATCCCGAGATAATTATCTGAGCTATCTGATCCTGACCATTATTTCATAGAAGTTTCGGGTGCTATTGTTGTATCGTTCTAGGGGTAAAGCTGTGTATCTGATACTTCCTAGGCCCCACTAAAATGGGGAAGATTTGTGCATTGGGTATGAACTTTTTGTCATTGTATTGCTCTAGATCAGGCAAGCTAGCATTCTCTGATCTTGAGACTGATCAGCTGACATTCCTTCTCCAGTCCCAAGAAATAGACACCTGAACTTCATTCTCTACTCAACTTTGCACCAAGTTACTTGTACAAATAGGTTGAAATGGTGGGAGCCATTTTTGTGGGTTAATTTGTTGATGCCTGGTTTTCTATCACTTTATCTGTATGCAAGTTTATGGAAACTGATAAAAAGATGTGGAATTCTAAATAATGGAAGGGATTCAAACATGCATTTGTTGATACATATTGCTCTTACACTTGTTATCTCTTGGATTCTTAGATAGTTGAGTCTTGCTCCCTTCTACAGTTTTGAATTATGTAGGGGAGTAGGGAATGGATTCTAGAGACCGGGGGGGGGGATTTAGGTGGTTCATCGAGACTCTCTCATGTCCTTAAAGAAGTTCCAACTTTGTCACTCTTAATTATTTTCTTGTTTCAGTTGGTGACAATGTAAGTGAGTTGATCAACCTGGGTAACATGGGTCACCATCCACAGTGGAGAGGCTCTAATCAGATAGGGGAAAAAACAAAGAACATCCCAATAGTTATGTTGATATGGATAAACTAACACTAATTTATCTTTCCTCTCAAAAAAAGAAATAAAAGAAGGAAGCTAGAGCAATGGTAGGTCCCGTTGTTGAAAGGTTGACTAAAACTTCCCCTGATAGTCCATCTCCCTTCTCTGTTGCTTATCTTTCCTTCAGGGATTCTTTTGGAAATTCATCTTTTTTAGTGTTCCTGATATTTGTTTACTTTCTAGGAAGAAAGACTCAGAAATCTGCAGCACAGATTGGAAGTACCTTTTGATGGCTCTCTTTTGGAACATCAAGTAAGCATTCCACCACCATTTATCTATGAGCTTCTTTATGGCATTTATATGCTGTCACTGTTTCTTTTATGTCTTCAATTGTAGTTCAAATAGCATGGTGATTGTAATGAATGACATTTAAAACTTGGACATGATGTATCAAACTTACATAAACCCTCAAGGGGAATAGACGTTCCTTTTGCAAGGCTTGAAATTCTCATTCTGTTGGTGGGGTGTCATATGTTTCTTACTAGGTATTGATAACGCATCATAAGGTTTCTCCACTAAATCTGTTGATTTCATAAATTACTTCCAGTGCTGTAGATTTGGACAAGGCCGTAAGAGCCACTTCAACCTTGGACCTTTATTGACCAAATTGAACAAAACCAGTATTGCGGCAGCAAAACACAAGAGAACGCTCGGATTGAGAAGCTTTATTAATCATGTCAAAGTTGGGTGCCTTCCCGTTGAGTGGAGTGGCTTATTTATACATTATAGGCCGGAATTCTTATCTGATTTAAACTCCTTATTGGATTCTAGATGAAAATAGAATCTAACTGGCCTAGACTAGAAAATAGAAAGACTAACTTGAATAGGTCCTATATTTCAGATCTTTACATGGACTAGGACCTAAAATTGTCAGCCTTTTAGTAAGTTTGAACCGTGACTAAGAGAATTACTGAAGTACACCTCAGGTTGGGCAGAATTACAAAACTGCCACTGAAATTACTATCATTGAGAATCTGAGGAAAATAATATGAAAATTTAATAATTTTATTCACAGTCAATAGCAGTTTTTATAGAGTAACATTTGAGGAGAAACTAATCAGTAGTGGACCAGAAGAAAAGAACAAAGAAGAAAGAAAAAGACAGTGAAAATATCCCCTCACGAGCACTTGCGTAATCCTGAGAGAGGAAATTACCCCTGCCAACGCTCTCCCTCTAGTTGGTGTGTAGATATCAAGCATGCCCAACTTAGCCAAAATAGGGTGAAATATACATCCGAGTAACCCCTTAGTGAAGATATCAGCTAGTTGATCTCTAGACATCACAAGGGGCATACAGATTTATGCCACTCTCCAACTTCTCCTTGATGAATTCCTTATCAATGTGCACACGTTTTGTTGCTTTGTTGTCACAATAGAGCATCATAGGAAGAGGAACTGGAACATTTAGGTCTTCAAGTAGACAATGCAGCCATAGTAACTACGAATCCCTTGAGCCATTGCTCAAAACTCTACTTCGGCATTGGATCTTGCAACCACCTTCTGCTTCTTGCTGCGTTAGCTGGCTAGATTTTCACCGATAAAAGTACAATATGAGGTGGGCTTTCGAGCATGTGAGCTTTCCGAGTCAACATTTGTGTAGGCCTTGATATGGAGATGATCATGTGGTAAAAAAAGACTCCTTTACCAGGGCAGACTTCAAGTAGTGAAGAATACAGATAACAACCACTACGTGGCTGGAGTGTGGATCATGCATTAATTGACTATCCATACTAACTGTAGCAGAAATATTTGATCATGTGTGAGATAGCTGAATTAGTTTCTACACAAAGTCTCCAATAACGACCCTATCAATGGGTTTTCCATCTTTTTCTTTGACTAAAGTAGTAGCTTCCAAAGGAGTATCACAGGGATAGGCACCCAGTCTAGGACATACATCATTTGAGACAGAAATATATCCTTAGTGGAGTGAGCAACTTCAGTCCTAAGGAAGTACTGTAGCTTCCGTAGATCTTTCACTTCAAACTCATGATCATTGCTTGTAACAACTATATCATCAACATAAATAATTAAGATGGTTATTTTGGCATCTGTCCTTTTTATGAAGAGGGTATGGTCAGTATTTCTATGTTCATATGCTACTGAAACCATAGCTTTCTGAAACCTTCCAACCCACACTCGAGGGGGCTGTTTAACCAGTATAATGCACATTTAAGTTTGCGTACCTTCACTTAGAGTTTTTCTGTCAAAGAAACCTTTGGGAATCTCCATAAACCTTTTTCTTTTAACATTCCATGCAGGAAAAAATCTTCACATCTAGTTATTGTAGATCCCATCCTAAGTTCACAGCACATGAGAGTAGCACTCTAACTGTGTTTAATTTTGCAACATTTTCAAACATTCCTTGATAATCAATTCCAAATGTTCGGCGAATCCTTTAGCTACCAGTCGGGTTTAGCGCTGGTCCACAGATCTATTAATGTTCTGTTTCATTGCAAACACCCACTTACAGTCAACAGGTCTCTAGCCTAGAAGAAGAACAGCAAGTTCCCAAGTTCTATTCTTGTCAAATGCATTCATAACGAAGCACTTGTATAATCCTTCAGCCTTTGTTGTGGAATAGTATAGAAGAAAGCAAAGACACAAAACTATGATAGGAAGGTCATTTCATGCCATCATTTTGGGCAGGAGTGCCTGTGCAACTACTTTAATGAAGGATGTGATGTGGACCCACAGAAAGAACCAAGGAAGGCCCAGGGTGGTTGCTTAGTACCCTGCAATCACTGCTAGCAATCTAGGAAGTTTCGGCCAGCAGAAAGGGTATTTTGGTAACTTGAGAAGTCCTAAGCAAGCCCAATAAGGTCTAGTTTAATTCAGAATTTTAGTTGGAGTCCAATTATGTTTTCTTTTTTTTGCTAGTTAAGTCAGCCAATGACAAGTTAAGTAAGAATCTTAATCTAGTTGGTGATGTAAAAAGGGTCAGGAGGCCAAAGGAAGGCCAAAAGTTGGGACTATTAGAGATATTGAGATAACATGATGTAACATGATAAGAGGATTCCCCCTATTGTGGTTTCGTTATTGGTTTGGGTCTTTGGTTATTAGTGTCCTAGTGTCACACCCCACCCGCCGGTCTCGGTTACCCACCCGACAACCCGCGTAAGTGATCCGTCACAGGATCCACGGTTTTAGTTTATCAACAATAATAAATACAAATAAAGACAATCAAGAGCAATAATAGTTCAATTAATGAATTAAAGGATTACAGGAGTCCAAATACTCCAATAAAATAATCAATTAAAGAATAATAAATCAAAAGAATATGAGTTCAGCGGAAGCAATTCAAAAAGAGTTAAATTATTTTCTTTCCAGTTTCCTTCTCTAAAGCTAAGTAATGTTTCTCATGAATCTCTAGAAAGGGGGTCCTCCAGTTCTTCTCCATTCGTTGAGCGAACTTTCTGGCAACTTGTCTCCTCTGCCCATCAATGGGTGCGATAAGCGCATTCCATGCACTCGCAGAGCTCCCCGCACAGGCTATCTCCATTTCCCATCGCCGGTGCCACATCTTCTTCATACGGGAAGGTTCCTTCATAGGAAACCAATCCATCTTCTGACACATTTCCTCCATCTGCGCAGACTAATAAAACATATACAAATAAAGGAGTGAGTTCTAGAGAACTCAATAAGAACAATAACAATTCCCATCCATATGTCCAACAAATCAGAAATGCATATATGATATGTATGAGTGCAAAGTATGAATGTTGCTAGATCTAACTATGCAAGTCTCTAACAGTTGACATGCTTTAAGATATACACCAGCCCTCCTCTGGGTAGGTCTAGTCACTGATCCGGCAAGGACTGGTTACCTCTGTAGGGATCCTGGATAAAATGGAAAGTCCACACCTGGCTCTTAAACCATGGCTGGGGTTAAGTCAACACTCTCACCACGACCATTGGCAATGAGTACTGGCGCATCGGGGTTTCTAATCCAATGCAAGGTCATATAGGTAATATACTACATGAAGTCCAGATACATCCCCTATGGCACCAACCAACTCGGTTCAGTATCCTTCGCAACCTAGGAATGAGAATCCTCACAGACTGGCTACCGCTATTGGACTTCATTCCATAACCCTATGGTCATCCACATATTGTTGGGGTGGAATGTTCTCATGACTCCTCACGACACCCGGTCCGTTCCTTGGACGTCCATGAGCCCAACCCTAACATATGCAACCCTACCATTTATATGACTAACAGTGGACTAACGTCACATCACTGTCATCACGGGTCATCCGGTTTCAAGTCCCCTACCAAAAGGGTAGTAGCATGTGGGGTACCTAGCCATGCAACTTTAGACTCTACCTAAGTATGTCATCCAGTAGTTATGACAGTGCTTTGGAGATATCAGCAAGCATGTGTCCCATACCACAACCATCTGATATCCCAAGCTAAGATATCCCAATGGAATACCTCATCCATCAGAACCACATACTAACCATCATCAGTATATCACATTAATAACCATCATAGTATAAGTAAATACAGTGTAAACAACAGTTATATAACAAGATCAACATATGAAACATGATTACAGCAGTATATAGAACAAAAGAACAGTGAAGGAAGACACTATACTAGCATGTTCAAGCCAATTTATAAAGATAGGATTGTATGTCCTTACTTGCATATAAGTAATTCATTCGTAAAAAGAAATCCGTAAACAATTATAAAACTTTCTCTTCAAACAGAGGACACCTATACACAGGGTTACAATAAGGTATAAGTCAAATGAATCAAATTGGATCAAAACCAAAAGCCATTTGGTCACTGGAAACCAGCCGGTTGCTCGTGCCGGTCGCTTAGGTTGAGTGACCGCCACTAGTGACCGCCCCAAAAACAGAGAGTTTCAATCCAAAACTCAGGCTTCGATCATCCGTTTTCAATCCGAATTTGGATGATCATAGTCCGAATCTCAAATCTATTACTCCCATAACCACTGGGTGATAATAAACCTAACAATCATCACAAATGGATTACCCAGAAACCTTCCCTTGATCAAATCAGCCCTTTTCACGAAAGCAGGGTTTCGTTTTCGGATCTGATCTAACCAAGATCATCAAAAAGATAGACAATGTAATGGAAGGATCAAGAACAACCAAAGATGAACACTAAACTACCTTAAACATAGCAAGTGGTGAAGCATAAGTGAACAGGGAATCACTTACCTCAACCAGATCAACTATGGAAGACAGTAGAACCTTCTGGGACTCTAACAGCACTTCAGATTTGCTTTCGGCACTTCTCCGCAGCCGTTTAACCTCCAAAAACGGTAACCACGAATAAAATATTCGTAAAATAGGCGAGGGTTACTATTTATAGAAGTCAAGGGGCAAAATAGGGCAAAACCCCACAACCAGAACCAGGCGGTCGCTTGGTTCAATCGACCGCCACTTAATAACCGCCCCCATGTATTTTGCTATACAAAGTGCTTTTGCTAGGGGGTTGATGTCCAAGTACAACCTAGCCCTAAAGAAGACATGGGGGAGATTTTACCTTCATTGTGGACATCCCCAGACATCACTTGCCTTCCAGAAGTCCAACTACCAAGCAAGGCAGGCTCTTCAGTCAGAGAATCCTGATCCATGGGTTCAGGGTATGGATCAAGGACTTTTATCCGAACACTCCACAAATTTACCCAACTAGACCTTCGGGTTCTCGGAACTGCAATACGGGTCCTGGGTTAGAAATACGGGGGTTGTTACATTCCTCCCTCCTTAAAAGAAATTTCGTCCCCAAAATTACAACATACCTGAAGGTCCAAAAAGGTGAGGATACTTGGACCGGAT
Source organism: Hakea prostrata (assembly GCF_041222555.1). Taxonomy (NCBI): domain Eukaryota; kingdom Viridiplantae; phylum Streptophyta; class Magnoliopsida; order Proteales; family Proteaceae; genus Hakea; species Hakea prostrata. The sequence continues at coordinate 16,134,750 of NC_142600.1, read as the reverse complement.
CTCATATTCTTTTTCCCCAGATGCTTCCTCAAAAGAGTGGTTCTTCCATCTGATCTTCACCAAAGGTATAGTCCGGTTTCTCAACTGCTTATCCTTCCGATCCAAAATCTCAGCCGGTTCTTCATCATATGTTAAATCCGCTTTCAAACCTTCGGTTCATCTTTGGAGCAAGCTGCTCTGCGCTTGCCAAGCATTGCCTTAGCATAGACACATGGAAAACATCATGCACACCGACGAGACGGGAGCAGAGCCAACCGATAAGCTACTGGTCCAACCTTTTCAATAATGTCAAAGGGACCAATATACCTAGGGCTGAGCTTTCCTTTGAAATTGAAACGCATGACTCCTTTCATCGGCGAAACTTTCAAAAACGCACGCCCTAGGTATATTAGTCCCTTTGACATTATTGAAAAGGTTGGACCAGTAGCTTATCGGTTGGCTCGCCCCGTCTCTTGCTGGTGTGCATGATGTTTTCCATGTGTCTATGCTAAGGCAATGCTTGGCAAGTGCAGAGCAGTTGCTCCAGCATGAACCAGAAGGTTTGAGTGCGGATTTAACGTATGATGAAGAACCGGCTGAGATTTTGGATCGGAAGGATAAACAGTTGAGAAACCGGACTATACCTTTGGTGAAGATCAAATGGAAGAACCACTCTTTTGAGGAAGCATCTTGGGAAAAAGAAGATGAGATGCGGTCCATGTATCCTCACCTTTTTGGACCTTCAGGTACGTTGTAATTTCGGGGACGAAATTTCTTTTAAGGAGGGAGGGATGTAACAACTCCCGTATTTCTAACTTGGGATCCCTATTGCGGGTCCGAGAATCCAAAGGTCTCGGGTAAATTTGTGGAGTGTTCGGATAAAAGTCCTTGATCCATACCCTGAACCTATGGATTAGGATTCTTTGACTGAAGAGCCTGCCTTGCTTGGTAGTTGGACTTCTGGAAGGCAAGTGATGTTTGGGGATGTCCACAATGAAGGTAAAATCTCCCCCATGTCTTCTTTAGGGCTAGGTTGTACTTGGACATCAACCCCCTAGCAAAAGCACCTTTGTATAGCAAAATACATGGGGCGGTTGTTAGTGGCGGTTGATTGAACTAAGCGACCGCCTTAGTTCTGGTTGTGGGGTTTTGCCTATTTTGCCCCCTGACTTCTATAAATAGTAACCCTCGCCTATTTTATGAATATTTTATTTGTGGTTACCGTTTTTGGAGGTTAGACGGCTGCGGAGAAGTGCCGAAAGCAAATCTGAAGTGCTGTTAGAGTCCCAGAAGGTTCTACTGTCTTCCATAGTTGATCTGGTTGAGGTAAGTGATTCCCTGTTCATTTATGCTTCACCACTTGCTATGTTTAAGGTAGTTTAGTGTTCATCTTTGGTTGTTCTTGATCCTTCCATTGCATTGTCTATCTTTGTGATGATCTTGGTCAGATCAGATCCGAAAACGAAACCCTGCTTTCGTGAAAAGGGCTGATCTGATTAAAGGAAGGTTTCTGGGTAATCCATTTGTGATGATTGTTAGGTTTATTATCACCCAGTGGTTATGGGAGTAATAGATTTGAGATTCGGACTATGATCATCCAAATTCGGATTGAAAATGGATGATCAGAAGCTTGAGTTTCGGATTGAAACTCTCTATTTTTGGGGCGGTCACTAGTGGCGGTCGCTCAACCCAAGTGACCGGCACGAGCGACCGGCTGGTTTCCAGTGACCAAATGGCTATTGGTTTTGATCCGATTTATTCATTTGACTTATACCTTATTGTAACCCTGTGTATAGGTGTCCTCTGTTTGAAGAGAAAGTTTTATAATTGTTTACGGACGAATTACTTATATGCAGGTAAGGACATACAAATTTATATTTATAAATTGGTTTGAACATGCTAGTTTAGTGTCTTCCTTCACTGTTCTTTTGTTTTATATACTGCTGTAATCATGTTTCATATGCTGATCTTGTTATATGATTGTTGTTTACACTGTCTTTACTTATACTATGATGGTTATTAATGTGATATACTGATGATGGTTAGTATATGGTTCTGATGGATGAGGTATTCCATTGGGATATCTTAGCTTGGGATATCAGAAGGCTGTGGTATGGGACACATGCTCTGCGATATCTCTAGCACTACATCGCATAACTCTTGGATGACATACTTAGGTAGAGTCTAGAGTTGCATGGCTAGGTACCCCACATGCTACTACCCTTTCGGTAGGGGACTTGAAACCGGATGACTCGTGATGACAGTGATGTGACGTTGGTCCACTGTTAGTCATATAAATGGTAGGGTTGCATATGTTAGGGTTGGGCTCATGGACGTCCAAGGAATGGACCGGGTGTCATGAGGAGTCATAAGAGCATTCCACCCCAACAATATGTGGATGACCATAGGGTTATGGAATGAAGTCCAATAGCGGTAGCCAGTCTGTGGGGATTCTCATTCCTAGGTTGCGAAGGATACTGAACCGAGTTGGTTGGTGCCATAGGGGATGTATCTGGACTTCATGTAGTATGTTACCTATATGACCTTGCATTGGATTAGAAACCCCGATGCGCCAGTACTCATTGCCAATGGTCGTGGTGAGAGTGTTGACTTAACCCCAGCCATGGTTTGAGAGCCAGGTGTGGACTTTCCATTTTATCCAGGATCCCTACAGAGGTAATCAGTCCTTACCGGATCAGAGTGACTAGACCTACCCAGAGGAGGGCTGGTGTATATCTTAAAGCATGTCAACTGTTAGAGACTTGCATAGTTAGATCTAGCAGTATTCATACTTTGCACTCATACATATCATATATGCATTTCTGATTTGTTGGACATATGGATGGGAATTGTTATTGTTCTTACTGAGTTCTCTAGAACTCACTCCTTTATTTGTATATGTTTTATTAGTCTGCGCAGATGGAGGAAATGTGTCGGAAGATGGATTGGTTTCCTAGGAAGGAACCTTCCCGTATGAAGAAGATGTGGCACCGGCAATGGGAAATGGAGATAGCCTGTGCGGGAGCTCCTGCGAGTGCATGGAATGCGCTTATCGCACCCATTGATGGGCAGAGGAGACAAGTTGCCAGGCAGTTCGCTCAACGAATGGAGAAGAACTGGAGGACCCCCTTTCTAAAGATTCATTAGAAACATTACTTAGCTTTAGAGAAGGAAATTGGAAAGAAAATAATTTAACTCTTTTTGAATTGCTTCTGCTGAACTCATATTCTTTTGATTTATTATTCTTTCATTGATTATTTTATTGGAGTATTTGGACTCCTGTAATCCTTTAATTCATTAATTGAACTATTATTGCTCTTGATTGTCTTTATTTGTATTTATTATTGTTGATAGACTAAAACCGTGGATCCTGTGACGGATCACCCCCACGGGTTGTCGGGTGGGTAACCGAGACTGGCGGGTGGGGTGTGACAGAGTGGTATCAGAGTCAAGGTTTTACGAAGTCAATAATACTTAATACAAGTGTAAGATGAGCAATCTGAGTCATAGATCCAGAAGTGACTTAAAAGAACTAGAGTGAGTAATAGAAAAATCTTTCGTTAGAAACAAACTAAGAAAGTAAGTGAATCTTTCTTTTGCATAACTTACTATAAGTCAAGTGAAACACATTCTCACATTATAATTATCAAGAAAATGCATAAGAGACAATAATATAAATGCAACAAGCATAACTGTACTTCATTAATAAGATAATGCTTTACATAATTTGGAGCATGCTCTACGCTTTACAAAATAATAAGGAATGAAAATGTGCTGAATAAAAACTGCAATAAACATATCTAAACCCTAAAGTCAGTCTGTACTGAATCAAAAAGGATAAAAGCCTAAGTCTACTACTACTGTGGTGGTGGTGGTGGTGGTGCTAGACTCATCTGGCGGAGTATGTCGAGGCACTCGCTTATCTGGCCCCTCATCTCTACCTGCCCCTGCTTGAACTGGTCCATCCGAGTGAATAGACCTCTAGCCCAAGGTGGTGCGACCTCCGAAGTGTCCTGAGTCCCGGATGTGCCCCCTGTCTCAAACTGAGAAGGTGGTGGTGAGTCTGCATGATCAGCATCATCAGCCTCTACATCCATGTCCTCCGGCATGGCTGGCATCTCTGGTGAGTTTGGTCCGCCCAGTAAGTGCATCTAAGTGACCAATCTGTGACCTATCGTGCCGCCATGACCGATCGGAATAGCCTCCTCTCCCTCGAAGTCGACCCCAAAGTGCTCGAAGATCCGTGTCAGAAGTCGCCCATATCCAAGGTTCGCTCCCCTCGGATATGTCATTCGATAGATCATGGCATTCTGGATGATGTATTCCAAGTCTATCTTGTAGCGGGTGTGACACCTAGAGTAAGTGACTTTCCTACTAAGATTTAGGTTTAATTAGAAAAGTGTTAATGAGTTATATTTGAGTTTCCTTTCATAATCCTATGTCTGTTTATTGTAAATATATGTTTGCTGGTACGGTAGAATACATAGATTCTATTGCCTAGCCTTGTTCTCCAACAAATTTGTCTTCTTATCCTTCAATCTCTATTTCTTCTTCTCTCTATTTAGTATTTGTTACAGATCTTGGATTGTTTACATGGTATCAAGGCCATAATCTATTGTTGGTTTGAGAGTTGTTTAGGTTTCTCGTTTGAAGTACCGGACTGTAGTTCAATGAAGAAGATGAACTAGAGTTCCCATAAAAATTTAACATGGGAAATCTCATGTTATGATGGTATCAATTTTCTGTTTTTTCAGTCTGTAGTTTCGATCAACTTTGTGATATGCAATTTTGAGTTTTTGACGGTGAGTCAAAATCAAGAAGAAGAAGAGCTTCAGATTTGAGTTAGGGTTTGTTTCTGCAACATCCGGAAGAAGAAAAAAAGTCTCGGTATGGAGATCGTGAGAGAGAGACGACACTCTTATGATAGAGGAGAAAAAAGGGTCATGGATGTTAGATCCTTTCTGAGTTTGAGGGTTTGATCTAAGGACCAGAAATTCACATTCATTGCATTATATATATATATATATATATATATATATATATATATATATATATATATATATATATATATATATATATATATATATATATATATAAATCCCCTTCTCGGTGAGCTTTCTCCAACTTTTTTTGCTATTTTAGGTCTTGCATTTTGTTTTGAAACTGCCTGTTCGATTAGGTTTTTTGTTCAGGTTTTGGTTCAGATTCTGGTCTATTTTTGGATTCAATTCCTGGTTTGTTTCCTGATTCTGTTTTTTGGTTTTGTTCTTGATTCCTATACTTGCTTTACTTTGTGTTTCCATATTAATTAGGATTGGTTCCCACTTCGATTCCTTAAATTTAGGCTTATTCTCCTTCTAAGTTTACTCTGTGTTTCCTTTTGGGGATTTATCTAATTACATCCATGCCATTCTTGTGGTAGTTTTGTGATATTCACAGATTTTCCATTTCTTTCCTTTATTTGCCATTGTCATCCGTTTGGGATTTTATTTGTTGTTGTGATTTAAGACATTGGGATTTTATTTATGGGATCCTCTATAATGAAAATTAAGGTGATTATTAGTTGCTTTAAGTTATGGGTAATGATACACATGAGAGGGAGATTGAAGATGTCGACTGTAAGAAACTTTTTCTGGATTTTAATGGACTCAAGAGTGAGTCTGATTGTTGGAGTGCTTTCCTTGGGATAGGCTTCTATGTAGTCATTGGAGCTACACTTTTACGGAATTTTTTGTGTAAATATGGGAGCTGCGCTTTCATGAGATTTTTTTTTGTACATGCATTGGAGCTGGAATTTTATGGACTTTTATGTGGCCATTGGGGTGCTACATTTGTTGGAATTTTTTTGGTGGAATTTTTTTAGGAGCTACAATTGATGGACTTTCCTATTGCTGTTGTGTGTTGTTTTGATACCTTCATTGGGAAGGGTGTTTGATGCTCTCATTGATTGTTATCGAGACATGGATTGGGGTGCTAACTTGAATTTGTTGGTGTCTAATTGTTACATAGTTCAAGACTGGTGCTGCCTTTCAAAATTATTCTTATTTGTTCAAGCTGGAGCTTTCTTTGTGTATATTCTAGCTTGAGGGGGAGTGTTAGAGATATTGAGAATTGAGATAATATGATGTAACGCAATAGGGGGAGTCTCTTTATTATGGATTCCTTATTGTTTGGGCCTTTGGTTGTTAATGTCATAGTCTAAGTGAGTTTCGTACTAAGATTTAGGTTTAGTTAGGAAAGTGTTAGGAATTAGAGCAAATTGCACTGGCAACCCCACTTTGACGGTTGAATGGAATTTTTCCACTCTTCAAACGTGCACAAGGAGAAAACGAAAACCCTAAACTCCCGATCATGCTTAGGGTTATTGTCTTTTTTTTTTTGGGGGGGGGGGGTTAAATGAGAATAAGTCAAGGGTATAATAGTTTTTCCAATAATATAACTAACCATTCTAATAGAATAGGACCTATGTGTTTTTTAGACATAAAGTGGGGTGTCAGTGCTAAGAATCGAATACGTTATTAATATGCAAGCCCTTATTGGTTGAGCAAATAGCAAATTATCCTAGACTTTTACTATTCTCTCATTTCCTTCTTTTTTCTCCGTCAAGTCCCCCCTTTTTCCTTTTCTTTTTTCTCCTCAGAATTCAATGTTTTGAATTCTGTATTTTTACCTGTCTAATATCCTAAAAATGAACCTCACCTTTCCGGAGATATAAAAAAAAGATGTACCATAATATCAGATTGGAGAGGAAGATCAGAATTAGAGATTGATAGAAAAGCAAGGATATGGGCTCATGTGAGTAGGAAACAAAAAATATCTATTCTAGTTCCATCATCAACTATGGGTTTGAATCTAAGAGAAATTCTAGATAATGTTTGCTACCCTGAAATTTTCTTGTCTTTTTTGAATGATAAGGGGAAAAAAAGATTCTCTCCCTGCACACAATTGGGAGTTTAGGTTTTCGTTTTCTCCTTATGCATGTTTGAAGAGTATAAAAACTGGATTACAGGAGCAACTTGGTATTTTCTCCCTGCTTCCATATACATATATTACACCCCTTGTTGGATCAACACTAGTCTACACATTTAGAGCAATATTAGAATGTAAATTCAAGAATTCAATTTTATCTATATTACACCAATTCCCTTTCTGAAGCAATCATTACAGCTTCATCTTGTAAACAGGAAGAATAGAATGACCAACACCCAAAATTTTTCTTCTTAGCCAAAGACAAGAGAGGTAGAGAATTCAAGGGGATCGAATACATAATCCTTATGGCATATTACACACAGTACCATTAACAGTCACTTGGCCCACAAATATAAGCTCCTCGTTGCTTTATCTTGATGCCACTGGAAATAAGAACCACGTAATAAATTAAGTAAAAAACAATTTCCATACCCCAGGTTGAAAGGATGTGAGCAAAAGGAAGCGAGCAAAAGGTACAAATGAAGGCAATGAAAAATGAACATGGGGTAGACTTATGTAAATGTTAATAGGGTTTTCTTCCGCCTACGGAGGTTATCCGATAAAGACATTGCTGTTGGATTTTTTTTTCTCCTTAGATTTTGGTAAGGGCATTTTTGGAATTAAAGAAAAATAAAAAATGGGTTTTAACTTTTCACTAACCAGAATGGACTAATGTGTTTGATGAATTGGGTATCTGTGTTTTTTAAACATAAAGTGGGGTGTCAGTGCTTTACCACCTCCATTTTGGGGTGCCAGTGCAATTTACTCTAAGAATTATATTTGAGTTTCCTTTTATAATCCTATTTCTGTTTATTATAAATATATGTTTGCTGGTAGAGTAGAATATAAAGATTTTATCACCCAACCTTGCTCTCCATAATTCTCTCTTCTTCTTCCTCAATCTCTCTCTTCTTCTCTCTACCTAGTATTTGTTACTGATCTTGGGATTGTTTATAGGGCCCAAAATAGCCCCCTAGCCATGTGGCAACTAGGGTCGGCCGAATACCCTGAGTAATATTTTGGTCATTTTCATACCCCTCCTTATAGTCTGATGAGTCTAGTTAGATGTCTTGTACTGCCAGGAGTCAAGATCTACTCTATTATTATTATTATTATTATTATTATTATTATTACTTTAGTTGATTATGTCATGGTCAAGTTAATTAAGAGTCTAAGTTTATGTTGGAGTCCCAATTGGAATCTATCTCAAAGTAAGATTCGACAACAACAATGACAACAAGAAGCCATGCCCTAATTAAATGGGATCGGTTGCATGGATTCTTGCCTTCCAATTACCTTTGCTTAAGGCCATACTAGATATAAGCCTAAACAATGCATATCCTTTCTCACCACTTCTTATAAGGTCATCTTAGGCCTGCCCTTAGCTCTTTTAATTCCTTTAATTTGGGTTAAATTGCTTCTCTGTATAGGGGCATTTAGAGGCCTTCGTTGAACGCGACCGTGCCACCTCAAACGACTTTGTCGAAGCTTATCACTTGACAGAGCTACTCCTAGACCAGCTTTAGTATGATCATTTCTTATCTTATCCTTCTTAGTTTTGCCACTCATCCATTTTAGCATCCTTATTTCAGCCACATTGAGTTTATCTATATGATGCTTCTTAACAACTCTACACTTTGCACCATATATCATAACTGGTTATACAACAATCATATATAATTTTCTTTTGGGCTTTAAAGGAATATGTTGATCACATAAGACTCTGAATGTACTTCTTCAATCTCTATTTCATCCACCCTATTTTAATTATTTGGGGAACATCATCCTTTAAATCACCTTTATATTTATGATTATGCCTAGATACACAATTGCTTTGAGGAATCTCCTTTTCATAAAGTTTCAACACCTCATCATCTGCCCAATTAGGACTGTTGCAAATTAGATATTTTGTTTTTGTTCTACTTAGTTGGCCTTTTGATTCCAAAGTTGCTCTCTATGATTCTAGCTTGGTATTAACCCCTACTTGTGTCTCATCTATCAACATCATCAGCAAAAAACATACACTAAGGGACCTCATATTGAATATATTTGGTTAATCCATCTATTATAAGTACAAATAAATAAAATCTTAAAGTTGATCCTTGATATAATCCGATTGTAATTGAGAATTCACCACCTCGTCCTCCCACTGTTCTTACACTAGTCACTGAACCATCATACATGTCCTTAACCATTTCTACATATTTACTCGCAACATTTCTATCTCTAGTGCTTGCCAAATTAATGCTTTAGAGTCTCTATCAAAGCTTTTTCTAAGTCAATAAAGACCATATGAAGTTCTTTCATCTATATCTTTTCATAAGGTTCTAATACAGTAAATAGCTTCCATTGTAGATCTTCTCACATATAGCCAAATTGGTTCTCCATAATTGAGGTTACTTGTCTCAAATAGGTTTCAATTACCCTCTCCTCTAATTTCATAGTAGGATTCATTAGTTTGATGCCTCTATAGTTATTACGACTTTGAATATCTCCTTCATTTTTATAAATTGGAACCGTGATGCTTCTCCTCCATTCATTTGACATTTTCCTTGTGCTCGTAATCGTATTTGTTAGAAAACAAGAATTAAATAATCATAACAATAGCTGAACTAGAACAAAGAAAAGAGAGAAGAAGAAGAAGAGAAGAGAGATGAAGAACAAGTAGAAGAGGCCTGTGATTCTTGCTTAAGAGTCTAGAATCACAGAGCCCTTTAATTTATAGCTTCTAATGAATCTAATACAACTTGAGAGACAAGTAATTGTCCTCTAGAAAAAGGAAACAAAAAATTACAACTTTAGTAACTTCCTAGCTCTAAAAATAGAAAGTTCTGAAAATAGAAACTATGCTTTCTAAAAACTCCCAAAACTTATGTAGCAAGACTCCAACATTAGAAATAGAAAGTAGAATAACATCAATAGCATAATACTGTTCATGTAAACAGTAACAAACACAACAAACTTACTGTTCACGACACAAAGTTACTGTCAATTGAACAAATAGGTAGACATCTCCGTGAACAGTCAAGAGGGAGCCATGCACAACGGAAGGTTGGCATAAAAACAGATATTTTACTTTTCACGTGAATAGTGTCGTGAACAGTAAATATCCCAAGTGTATATACTTCAACATTATTAAACAGCTTGGTTAGTTGAGCTAGTTCATAGGCTCCTAATCTCTTCCATACTTCTATTGAGATTTTATCGGGACTTTGTGTCTTGCCTATTTTTGTCCTTCTTAGAGCTTGTTTTACTTTGGATCGAAATTCTTTGTATTTATGTTAAAAAATTGGTGCTATGGTGAATGATGTAATCATCTGAATCACAAATACCTGAATTATATTCATTTAGTAGACTAGAGAAGTAGGCTTCCCATCTCTTTTTGATGTCCTCATCACGTACTAATACTTTACTATCTTCACTTTTAATAATCTTACTTGGCTTAGATCCCTACTCTTCCTCTCCCTTTTAGCTATCTTATAAAAAGATTTTCTCCCTTCCTTCGAGCCTAGCTTATTATAGAAAGATTCATACTTCTTCTTCCTTGCTTCTCTTATTATTTTCTTAGCTTCATTTCTAGCCAACTTATACCTTTGTAAATCCTTTATGTCCTTAGTCCTTTTGCCATGTCTTAAAACTAGCTTTCTTATTCGTAATAGCTGCTTGAACCTCACCATTCCACCACCAAGTCCTTCTATAAGAATGGAGCTTTCCTATTGATTCTTGTATGACCTCTTTAGCCACCTTCCTTATAAACGTAGCCATCTCATTCCACATTGTATTAGTTTACCCCCTCAAATTCCCACTTTACTTGTTTGACTACTTCATTAGTGAAGGATTTCAAGCAATCTCCTTTTAAGTTCCACCATTGGGATAATTATTATTTTGTTTGGTTATTTTTGTGGTCCTTAATGGACCTCCTTTTAATTAGGGTCCAAGTTTGTTAGTTCAGTCCAAGTGTCTTTCCTTCTTTATGATTGGCTATTTAAAGGCCCCATACCCAGCATTACAATTTAGATTGGATTAGTAAAATTGAGCATTAAAGAAATTGGAGTTGTGGTTTCTGAGAAGGATCCCCACAGCTGAGTGTGAATTTTATGCTACTTGTCTTCAATCTTCTTCATCCTCAAGAGCCTGCGACAGCCTTGCAGCCTTCCCTATAGTAGCTTGAGTGTACCAGTCCACTCAATCAACAAGTGAAACCCCAGCCCCTTCCCTACCCTAACCCTTGCACAAGACACCCCACCCTTCTCTTTCCCTTGCTGCCGCAGCCCCTCACCCATTCCCCATCTTCTCTCCCACTTGCATGCCTTTCCGCTCTCAGACCCCTCTCCTTTCCCTCCTCTTTCCCTAATCTTGATCTTGCGGCAGCATAGAAACAAAGAAAGAAAAGAAAGAGAGAGAAAAGCAGAGAAGAATAGAAAGGGATCAAGAAGGAAAGAAGGAAGAAAGATCAAGAGAGAAGAAAGAAAATTCAAGAATTCAGAAAGAAAGAAAGAAGAAAGATCAAGAGGGAAGAAAGATCAAGAGGGAAGAAAGAAAATTCAAGAATTCAGGAATTTCATCTAGAATTATCCTAGATTGACCCAAGACCCAACTGCAAGTTTCCCTCTCCCTTCCGACCTAATTGTAGCTTCTCAAGCCCTTCCCATTTAGGCTCGTTAAAACCCTAACCTTCCCCACCCTTTCCCTAAATTGTGAAAACCCTAATCCATCCCATCTATGTAATTGTCTCCCCATCCCACCCCACCTTGGGTAATCTTGGGTGGTTAAACCCTTAGCTTTTCCCATCCTACCTAGGGTGCCTCTAATTGTCCCTAAGCCATAAATCTTCCTGAAACCCTTTCCAAACTAGGTTTCATTAAAACCCTAGCTATCCCTAATCCTCCCATAACCAAGATACAGTTTCGCCAGCCCATCCAAATTTTGTTAACTCAAATTTTCCCCGTTTTCTTCACCAAAACCATCCCATCTTGGTATAGATAAAACCCTAAATTCCAAAGGTTACTTAATTGATAGCTTGTTCTATTAGAGGAAGCTCCTAAAGACTGGCCCAGAACCTAGGTTACATCATTTAGGAATTCTATCTAAAGTGGGATTCCTTTAGTTTGTCCAATTTTCACTATAAGTCCAGTCCTACTCTTATTGTGTAATTTGAATCATTCTGGGTTGAAATAAGGAAGAGTCCCGATTTGGAGTGGAAGTCCTTATTTGTTTTGCTTTCAAAGTAGAGTCCAAGTATGATTCCTTCAATGTAGGCTATAAATATAGCTCAATACATGCAAACAGATCAGTTTATGTTGAATAAAATTTGATTGAAGGAGAATTTGAATGGAGATAGGGGTTTCTAGGGTAGGAAACCTTGAGGGAGCCAGGTTATTGACCGTTGTTCATTTAATTAACCTTCTTCAAGCTCTAACATGGCAAGTAAAGCGTCCCCCCACCCTATCGCTGCTCTTGTCCCCCATCGCACCTAGTCTAAAATCCCTCCCCCATCCTTGTGGCATTCCCTCTTTCTTCCCCAAACCCTAATTCCCATATCTCCTAATCCCTACAACTCCCGACCCCCTTGGAATTCCTCAATCCCTCCCCCTCCCTAACCTTTGACGCCTACCCTAAATTACTAATCAAAACTCTAAATTTTAAAACACCCTCCTCAGAACTCCCTCCCCTTTTAGGATGGGTTGCTACGGTGAGTTGCTGTGATGGTGCTGCATTGGGAAGAATGCTGCAGGAGGCTGGTGGATTTGGATCAGAATAGCTAATGCTCTGCCTTGTTGAATCTGAGGAATATGGAGGTTGAATCCTATAGAGAAAGAAAAAGAGAAGGAAAATATTCCTCTCGAGAACTGTGCTAGCACAATCCCAAGGGGGATTTTCCTTCCTTAAAATACCCCTTGTAACAAAAACTAATTACACATTGACTTGATGTGCTGCTTGGCAGCAAGCCTAGGGGCTTCACCTGGGTTCCTGAAGGCAGGGCAGCAAGTCTAGTGGGCCTAATTAGTGGCTGGATTCGCAAGGTCTAAAATAGCTAATATAACCTGAGCTATATCAACTAGTAGTCTTTGTTTGATAAGTTACCATCATTAAGTATGCATCGTTCAGAGTATAATCCTAGGTTAATGGCATAACTATGTATATTATATGTTAAATATGCACCTCTGGGCAAGCTTGGTTTTTGGTTTTGGGCAATGTTTGAAACATGGGTGGTGGGTGGGTATCGGGATCCATTTGTGACGAACTTCATAATCTGATATTGAGACTTGAGAGGTAATTGCTTAGCCTCTATGCTGCCTAGACAAAGAAAGACAAACCTTTTCTATTTTTGATGGCAGCTCTGCACTCCCTCAAGGCATTCTTCTTGTTTCTTGTTCTCCCTTTAAACTGTCTGAAAGATGTGAGCTATAGAGAATGCTCCAGGATAGAAATGAAGCCACCAGGTCCATTTCTTCTTCGGTTACATGAAAACTCTATGGATGCATCTAACTCCAAACTAGACGACGACTTAAAAGTTATGAGCTATATGAAAACTCGGTTGCAGCATCTGTTTGTGATTATATTATTTTCCATCATTGACATTGTAAAATTTGATATTAATTACCTTGAATAATGTAGTATCCTTCAAACACTGCCTTTGCATCCTACATCCTCACTAATTGGTGCTTATAGTCATCAAAATTGAATTACAATATGCCTAATGTTTGAAGGATACATATTCATTATCCCTTGGATAACCATTATAAGCCCTTTATTTGACCATTTTAATTTTGGAGAAGGAAAATAAATAAATTTCAACCTTTTTGGCAAAAGGGAAATAGTTCATAGAGATACAGACACTTATTGCTAATCCTTGGTCACTTATCCAATGAAAATTCTCTGTTGGTCAATCGTTTTTCATGCAGAAAGGGGAAGGTACGAGGATGGGTGCCTAGAAACCCTCCAAATCTCTTTTATGTTTTAGAAGTAACGCTAATCAGAAATAAGATTTTAGTATAACTATCTAGAAGTGTGCTGGATTGCAGGATGCACTTAAAAAACTGTGGAGGTTAGCTTATCCTGCGAGAGAACTCCCATCACTAAAATCGGAGCTTTGGAAGGAGATGGGTTGGCAAGGTCCAGATCCTTCAACAGATTTTAGGTATGTGGAGCACTCAAAGTAAATTTGGTCTTATGATTGCTCTTTATGAACAGGATGTTTGATATTGTTGATTTTATTTATCAGGGGTGGTGGATTTATTTCATTGGAGAATCTTATCTTCTTTGCGCAGAAATATCCGGTATGTTCCCCCATTTTGCATATGGAGTATGGGCTGCCTTTAATTTCCCCCAACTCCAGGCAACTTAAGGTTGTAATAGGAATAAAACTTACACAGAAATGGAAATGAGGAAGGAGTCAAGCCAGACTCTTCTCAGTTCTTAATGGAAGGACTCTTTTGTGGTTGGCTAAAAGCTGGGTCTGTCGTGCTTTGTTCAGGAGGCTATCTCCCTTCCTTTTTTTGGTCAAATATCTCCCTTCCTTAAGTATGTCTAAAATATGTTAGGAATATTTCTGAGGACCAGAGATTCATTCATTGGGAGAGCTAGCACTAACTAATAAAGAAAGGTAGGGTTGGTTGGCTAGTTCCGGCTTGTTCAGCTGTATTACTCGAGGGAAACTCAAGTTTCGACTAGGTGAAAATGGGAAACCAAGGTGGGAAATTGGGAAATTTTTAGGAAACTTAGGACTTTTTGTGCAAGTTTTGACAGGTTTTAGGGAGTATTTTAGGGTGGGACTCTGCATTTAAGCTAATTAGAGTATAAAGAACACATTGGTTGTATTTTGCTAAAAAAGTCAATGTGGATATGTCATAATGTTTTAACCAACTAATCAACCCTGCATTGATGTTATAATTACATTTTCAGTGAAATTTAATCAAACTAAACTAGCATACGGTTGATCACTTTTATAACCCAAGCCCTTTTTCGGGTTGAAAATATCAGGTTGATATCAGACCAAGCTCAGGGTTGGTTTAGGCCAGGTTGGGCCTATAGGGTTTTATTGATACCCCTACTATCTATGATCAAATTTGAATCAAATAATAATTGATATGCATAATCTAACTTCTTATTAATCTGAATCCAACCTGTGGTTCAATTTGATCCATCTAATACATAAAAATATTGGTCTATTATAAACATATTATATAAAAAGTGACTAACAATTACAATGTGATGTTAATTTTTAGAGTTTCACACTTTCCATTATAATGCTAATTTAAAAATATACCTACTCAAGATATATAAGACATTGAAAAAAAAATCTTAAGTTTCTACCCAAATTTTTTTTCTTAATAGTTGCATTTCGCAATTTGTCTTATAGTATCAATGTCAGCACAAAATAAATCAAAATATCAATTGCACCTCTAGTAGTCTTTACTAACATAATACATTTTAAAAGACAAAATCCAGTCTAATGACGTAAAGTATTTATTATACCTTGTTAATTAAAACCCAATTGTTTTTACCTAGATGAAAGTAGAAATATAGATAACATTTAACTTAGAACATTTTTTTTGTCAAACATTTACCTTAGAACATAGGTTAGTATAATTTTATTCTTTCAAATCGATTTTTCCAATAATACCAAGAATTTTGGCCAATTTTGTATTAAAGAATAACATTCTTTTAAAAAAGAACTATGAATTACATTTTGCCAATGAATTATTTGTGAATTTCTTACAAGTTGTCATTTTCATGTGACTAATTCATTAATAAAAAAAGACTTAGAATAGATATTAGATACTTCATATCATTGAAGGCCAAGCCATCATCTTTTATCAACAATTAATATGATTAAAAATATTTTTCGATATTTTATATCATACAAATAAAATTAGTCTATGGATCGCATCATTCAAATTTCTCTTAAGAACCTTCAATTTTAAAATTTTACCAAGATGTTTCAAATTAAGATTGTTAATTAGAATTTTGATTCCAAAACATCCTAATTAAACTGGATTAAAATAATTTAATAATAATTTAGGATGTAGCAAATGATTTAGTTTGTTTTATCATTTATGACCCCCCCCCCCAAAAAAAAGTTTGTCTTCATCATGACATATTAAAATGAAAAAATAAATCATTAACTTTTACTAAATGACAACATCAAAAGAAGAAAAAAAATTACTCTATTTTTATCTTAACATATTAAAAAAAATCAAATCATTTATTTTTACTAAATGACAACAATAAATATTATAAATCTAAGTGGACTAATTGGATCAGAATGACTTAGGGTTTGGATCAATGTTAGTATAAAGCTTAGGATAAAATTTATGGTTAGGATAAGAGCCAAAATCAGGACCAAGGTGGGATAAACAATAATCCCAGGCCCACACTTGGCCTGACTTGCCTTTGGGGCCAAAATCTTGAGCTTAAGCCCTATTTGGGCTCAGGGTGGAACAGGGTGGGTCGGGCCATCAAGGTCAAACTTGCACCCCTACGAACTAGCGAGCCTCAAAATAAATCACAAATCAAAGACACCAAAAAATTCACAGAGTAAAGACACCAGAAAATTGCCAAGAAATCTCACCAAAAAAGGGCACAACTCCTCTATCAAATAACACAAAAACTTGGGCAGAAGTTACCACACACCCTGAAGAAGAAGACAAATTGGGTACTAAGTACTAACCTCTTCCAAGAACATAATAGGAGTTGCACAAGAGAGTTAGGAAATTTTTTGTGCATAAGATTTTCAACCAGAGCATCAACATGGTTGCAGTGCCAAGGTACTGCGTCAAATCTTCAACTAGAACACCTACAAGTGTGTGGCATAAGGTGTTGCCTCACTTTAATATTTGGAATCCAACCCTCACACTAGGTGTGATATCTTTCCTTACCTTAGAAATAGTTCTTTGTACTAGTGATGCTTAGAATCGAAAAGGAAAAGAAGACCTACAACTCTGGTACCATGTAATTTAGAGAAGAAAATAAGGAGAGAAAAGAAGAGGAGGAGAAGCTCAATCTTGCGTGGACCTTAACAAATCTCTTATGTATAAGCTACTTACAGTTGTATTTACAACATGAATCAAGTTAGAAACTCAAGTAGGAATAGAAGTCCTAAACTAATTCAATATAGGACACTCAGATTTGCTTCTTTTCCCATCGTGACTCCGTGAGTTAGCCCTAGGCGCTAAGTCACGATGGCTTTAATGTATTCCAATTTTCCCCTTCCTAACATAAGTGATATGGAGAGATGATATTTCCGGAGAACCAAAGTATGAAGGATGAAGCACAGGGTTGTGCCAACATCTTGTGTGATTGTCGCATTGCCTTAAAAGGAAACTTTTATAGGAATGTCATCCAAGTGGGTATGGCATATAATGCCAAATGTTGGTCAGTTAAGAAGCACCATATTGATTAGCCCATAATAATGGAGATGATGATCTTGAGATAGATGAATGGAAAAACTTGGGAAGAGAACTAAGGAATGATCATTAGAGATGATTTGGTTGAAGCTCAAATGGATGATAAGCTACAAGAAATTTGTTTGAGGTGGCATGGCCATATTTAGAGGTCCTTGCATGCTCCAAGGTGGAGTTGTCTAATTCAGATTAAAGGAATTAAAAAATAAAGGGACAAACCTAAAATGACCTTATGAGAAGTGCTGAGGAAAGTCATGCATGCTTAGGTCTTGTATCAAGTTTGACCTCATATAGATCTAAGTAGAGGGCAACCACGCATCTAGCCAACCTCATCTATTTGGTTAAAAGTTTTGCTGCATTTTTTTTTGTATATGTATGTGCATACAACAGCTGACTTGTCGTACTATGTTTGGATAATATATTTTTTAACTTATTTATATTTTCACAGAATCCATGGCTAGATTTTTTTTCTTTTTCAGTGCCGGCTGCCGGCCTGGCGTACCATCCTCCTCCTTTACACTGGCTTGGGACCGGCAGCAAACACTGGCTTCTTGTTGTTGTATATATTCACAGAAAATTTAGGTGAAACTATTGGACCACCTAAAATGTTTTGTTTTGAGAGCAATCTAGAAACATCCAGCTGAACAAATCTTACCCCTCAGCATGTGAAGATATCTGTAAATTCTGAGGCTCAATGGTGAAATTTGAAATTATGCAGTTATATGTGATTTGCAAAGTGCAATCCTCACTTGCATTTGTTTATTTGGGCAGGAATCTTTCCAAAAGCTGTTGCATAAAAAAGAAGGAAGGAGAGCTGAGTGGGAATATCCTTTTGCAGTAGCAGGCATCAATTTATCTTTTCTGTTGGTACAAATGTTGGATTTGCAATCAGGTAAAGAAGCTCTTAAATAAACAGCTATCTTGAATGAAGCTGCTGTTGTTGTATGGTGTCAGTCCAGACTGCTGCCACTTAATGTGAATGCAGCATGAGTTGTCTAAGTCAATTCAAGTTGTCAATAATAAAAAGGAGAAAAGGGAGAAAAAGAGAGAATAGCGTGTGCAACCTTGGGAATCATAATGTTACGTTGAAACCCTCTATTCAGTTCAGTATATAATAATAGGGTAACCCAGAATACTTAAACAAAAATAAAGAAAATATTTATATTGTTCACGAGTTATTGTTCATGACATGCTTCCTAGATGTCAATCATGCCAAGAATCTTACAATAATTCTTCACTCTTGCACTCCCAAAAGACTTTGTCAACACATCTGCAAGTTGCTCTCATTTATGAACATGATGAGGAGAAATAAGTCATTCTTGCAGCTTCTCTTGGACAAATAACAATCTACTTTGATGTGTTTTATTCTTTCATGAAACATGGGATTCGAATCATACTGATAGTTGTGTCAGTACCATGCCACAATTGCATAGGTGAATTGTCTGAAATCCAAGGTTTGCCAATAACTGGTTTCACCATCAGCTCACAAGTAGGACGTACCATGGAGCAAGAGTCTTATTTTACACTAGTTCAAGCTCCAACTGTTTGTTTCTCGCTTATCTAGAACCCAGGGACTTTTCCAACAAATATGCAATAGTGGGTAGTTGACCTCCTGCCAATTAGAGATGAAACCCAATTAGCATCTTTAAAACTCTCTATCCACCCATGACCACAATAACTGTAAAGGAGAGCATTGCTAGGAGCCTTCTTAAGGTAATGTAAGACATGCATAATAGCCTTACACTAAGATGTGTGAGGAACAGACAGTATTTGTCTCACAACAATAATAGGGAAGGCAGTATCGGGTTGAAAACACCTAAAACAACACCACTATCATCATCATCATCAGCTGTAAGCTTAACAATGGTTCCATGGCAGTATCTAAAAGATTAGAACCACCTTCCGTACCTCTGAAAGAAAATCAACTACAATATTGTTTCTATGAGAGCAAAATTTCCTTTTTTTTATTGAATCACTAACATGCGCAGGAAATATTTCGATTTCCCCAAATCCTTGGTCTGAACTTCATGTTGCAAATGAACCTTTAAGTTCTCAATATGCAACGCATCATGTACATATACAATGAAAAATATTCTCCTTGCACCAGGGTGTTGAAAATTTTGAAATAATCACCAATCACACCTTGCAGCCTGTATTATAACACAGCTTCAGTTAACTGACCAAACCATACCAAAGAGGACTATTTCACCCAGTACTTTTTTTTTTTGGGTAGAATTTCACCCAATACGTGTCATACTAATCTTCCCCTTAAGTAACAATCTAGGAGGTTGTTCCATATAACCTTGATGTATCCATCCCTAACACCAGTCCCTAGTTAGGGCCCAAGCCCACCCATGAGCTAAGGCCCCACAAAGAAGAGCCGAATCTATCCAAGGGGTAGAATGGTCTTTTCTTACCCTAGGATCGAGTATTATTGGTTGATCGAGTCCCATTTAATTTCTAGAGTTTTAACTCTATTTTTGTTTCCTAATTTAGAGTCTTAGATGTTGAGCTATTGTTGGTCATTGATTATTAATTAGAGTTGTTAGTCAATTAGGATAAGATTCCTAATTTCAAGGAAACCTTATCTTAAGGAGTTTGAGTTGGCATAAGAGTCCAGATACGGTAATAGATATGCTAAGTGCCAGTTTTTTTAAGAGTCAAGTTATTTCCTTTAAAAGGGTCATATTTTGAGTTGTTTCAAACTTTCAAGTTAGGAAAGAGTTTCAGTCTATTTAGAGTTTGAGGGCTATAAATAGCCTGAGTCTCTCTTGTAATCGACAGTCTTGATTATTGAATGAAACCAAAGTTCAAGAAATTGACTTGAGAAGTCGTGAGATCCTAAGGGACACCCTGCGGCTG
Source organism: Hakea prostrata (assembly GCF_041222555.1). Taxonomy (NCBI): domain Eukaryota; kingdom Viridiplantae; phylum Streptophyta; class Magnoliopsida; order Proteales; family Proteaceae; genus Hakea; species Hakea prostrata. Next base: position 16,114,534 of record NC_142600.1, on the reverse strand, counting down.
GGTTTGTTTGATTTATTCTTCAACCTTCAAAGCTTTATTCATTGATTTAAGCATTCAACGCAAAATTCCCCCGACTTAAGACAGCATAACTAATCTTATTTTTGACTTCTCTGTTGTCTACTCAAAAGAAGAGTGGAATGACCGATGATAGGTAGTATTTCCCTGGAGGAGATAAGTGCGTCACGCTGTAGAGTTTTTCAGCTGGTGATTATTATATAATAATTCATTTTTTACGTATTTCTATACTATATTTTTTAAGCAGATAGTTCACAGTGCTCATTCTATAGATACTGGAAAAGGACACAATCTTTGGCATGCCTTGTATTGACTTACTTTAGTTTATATAAGGGATCTTTAATGTGGCTCATGAGGCTCCCCTGGCTGGCTACAAAACCGGCGGAAGTTCCCTTTACAAGCCTTCAACCACAAGTAAGTAGAAACCCCCGTTCCCAAACCCTAATCCTGTCTCTCTTTGTCCACATCCTTCACAACCTCATCCCCTCAATCCTAGACCTCAAGAACAGCCCCAGCCGCATCGTGAGCCACCCCTTTCTCTTCCCCTACTGGCCTAGCAGCTTCTACCTTCTCCCCTAGCATCCACCCGTTTTCTCCCTCCCTCCCTGTCCCCTCTTGAACCCATTCCACCCTTCCTAGAGTCACACCTGACCCTAGAGTAGAAACTCTAAGTCAATAGTCTCCTCCAACCTAATTTACCTTAACCTAGAATTTTGTGCACTTCATGTTCTTCAAGAGAAGTTGCAGAATTTTCTGGATTTTCATGAAACCCTAAAACCTTCAAACCCCAGCCCCCCTCTCTTCTAAATAGCAGCAACAGTAGTTCAGATCTGCAGGAACCAGCAGCCCTACGACCACCCTAAACCCTACCCTACCCCCAAAGCCCTAATTTGGTGATGGACCTATTTCAGAAGATCCCAAAATTATGACCCTAAAGTTTGGGGTTACATCAAACCTCCTTATGAAGGTCATTGTGTACAAAAGCACCTTTTATCATCTAAGTAATGTGAAGACCAATAATGGGTGGCAAACAAGGAATCAAGCATACACAAGCCCATTTCGGTGAATAACTTCGATTTCCCTTCTCTCAACCTTGATATTCCCCAACACTCCAGCCACGACCACCTATCCCTTCCCATTTTGCCCCTCCCCAAAAGCCCCTTAATTACCCCTTGGCCCATGGGCCCGATTCACCCAAGCCCTACCCTGAATCGTCCATGGGCTCCTTGTTGGGCCTCCCCTTGCCTTCCATTCCAAATTCCGCCCGTGGCCCTTTCCCAATTGAGCACGTTTCAACCCCTCCACTCCCCCCCCCCCCACGCTGATCAAACTGGATGCAGAAGAAGTAACCGCTCCGTCAAGGGGCACTACCCTTTTGGCGATGATTTCTTGGTCGATCTCAAGTCCACTAAGAAAAGGAAGAACAAGAAAAACGTTGCAAAATAGTTTCTTTAGCCTTAGTTCGGCCCGTCTTCTATGGGCCTTTCTCTTGTTGCTTTGCTAGGTGCTTTTAACCTTTGCTTTAATTTTATTTTCCTCGTTGTAAGCGATTTCCTGTCTTTAATATAATTTCTTATTCATCCAAATAAATAAAAAAGCATACACAAGTGAACTTAGCCGCAGCAAAAATATATTCAAATAGTCCGCACCATACATCTGGGCATAATCTTTTCCACAAGTTAATCCCTTGAACATTCCAAGGAACCAATACAATTAACCATTACCAAATAAGCTCATTGACAACCATTCGCTGATTTGCCTTAGGATAAAGGAACATGATCGATCCCAAGTCAAATTTTCATCTAATGCTGGTGGTTCCTCTTGCATAACCAAGGTGCCACTTAGTTAGCTGTTGCCTTGCACTAGTATAATTGATGTTGAACCTAATTCTAACACTTACTTATACCAAATATATTTTAATTTAGCTACTTAAAATATTACTTATAAGTAAGAAAATAACCCTCAATTTGAATCCAATGAAAATAGTTAATAGTCATTCCAAAATGATATAAAGTTAACCCCCTTTATTTGGCCCAGATCTAGATGCCCTCAGCCTCTAGACATTGAGTGCCGCTGAATTGGTTCTAGTTTCAGAGGTTCCACGATTGCTGACACTACTGGGAAGCTTACATTGGGGGCATGCATCTCTCATGTTTGGATGGAGCATAATTTTTGCAGATGGACCACCAAATCTTGCTCAGTAGATCAGATTTGGAAAGCCATCTATAACAATATTAGTTCAAGAATTTTCTTTTTGGCTCAAAACCTCTTGTAGACACCCCAAGGAACTAACACATTGTTGTTTCCTAGGGTCTTGATAGTGTTTTAATTGTTCCATCCAGGCATTCTTAGCCTGGTTTCCTCCCCCCCACCTCCTTACCCCTCTTGTACTTACTTTCCCTTTGGGGTGTTTATAACATATTTTATATCTATAAATAAAAAAAAGTTAACCCCCTAGTTTAAGAACAAAAATAGAATTTTGGCAGTAGATGAAATTGACAAGTTTTTAATGCTAGGGTTTTTCTCAAATCTAAAAACTCTATAGATCTTAATATGATAAAACATCAATGGAAACCAAAAGTGCGGTAAAATATTCACTTGTCTTCTCAGCATGGACCTTTCTCACTTGCTTTTGCTTGAATTTAAACACATGTTAGGACTCAGGGGTTGGTGCATAGTGATGTAAACCCAGAATCTAGGGTTTCGTAATTCATGCAAAACCCCAAATCTAGTGTTTATCTACAGGATCTTATCAATTGAACCAGCATAAATTCTAGGATCTTGTCTTCTCAGCATGGACCTTTCTTTCCATCAATAGTTATTTCTGTCGTAGTTTGCTTTTGCTTCAAACTAATCACTTGTTAGGAACTAAAGACTTAGGAGTGGTTGATACATAGTGATGTAAACCCAAAATCTTGGGTTAGAGAGGGATTCTAAAAGGTATTAGAGTCTGCATGAAGGGTTTAAAAGTTATGAGTGAAAGAGGATTAGGGTTCCTAGGGTTTGGTGAAGAAGATGAAGTATAGGGTTTTGAGTGAAATGAAGGGGGCTGTATTTAGGATCGAAGGTAACAGGTAGGGGAGGGATGTTGCAGCAGCCAAAAGGGGAGGGAATGGGATGAGGGAATTGGGAAAACTAGGGTTAAGGATAGGGGAAGGCATAAAAACCTAAGAAGTACTAAGCTGCTGCAAGAGAAATGAAGAAAACAGAATAGAGGGGCTGGGGGTGAAGGAATTAAGTCTGGGGAATTGGAGGGATTGAGGGAATAGGGATTGGGAGGTGGGATGGAGCTGCCGCAGGGTTTGGGAAGGGGGAGGGATGGGGCTACAATTGGGTAGGGGCTGGGATAAGATGATTTAGGGCTTAGGGATTTCTTGTGTTTGGGGGTGGGGGATTTGTTGCCGCAGGCAAGGGGAGGGGGAAAAGAGGGGTGCAAAGGAAGAAGAGGTGATAGGCCGGGGGGGGGGGGTTCATTGTACTTACTTGTAGGAGCGAATGGGGGATGATGAACTTGAAAACCTGCAGCAATGTAATTCAGTACAGCAGCCACAGGTTTCCCTCCTTGGGAAAATACTCGACCCAAATTGTCACCTTCAATTCTCAAGATTTTATTCATCAAATCTGTACCTTTACCAGCTGAGAGGCTTTATTTATAGAAATGCATGAGTGTACTCACACTAGGACTCAACATTAGAAGGTAACTCAAACTTGGACTTTGATTGGACTAAGGACTCTCATTCTAACGAGGACTTTGACACAGCTCATCCGAGGATAATCCATAATACAAAACAAGAGTAGATCTGGACTCCTTGTAGAAAGTGGACTGCAACTAAAGGAATCCCTCTCTAATTGGGACTCCTATCCTAACTGAGAATCTTTAATAACTTGACCAAAACAAAAGTAGGTAGGACTTAGGAGTCCTCTTAACATATTGGATCCAATCAAACCCTAATTTGGCTCTACTAAGACAAGTAAAATTACTAAATTGCCCCTTACGGTGTGGGGCTACCAACCTGGGTCTGTTTCAGCCCTGAATCTGGTTCACATCATATTGATTGCTCCCAGTCGGATGCAATATAAGCTGCCATATAACAGTTTTAAGCTCTTCTTGCCACCCTGCCCATCTTTATCCTCTATTAGTTTCATTTTAAATTTAAGCGTCAATATATTATTTATTGACAAAAAATTTCTTCAGAACTTGTACTGGATATGTGATACTGCTTGTAAATATATAGGTCCATGGCAATTGACTTTCTTGATAATCAATGTTTTATTTCTCCTAATCCTCATGTTTGAAAATCTTAATGAGTCTTTTTACTGTCATTTCTCTTGTTGTAAGAAAGAAACTTATGTATTTTATGAAAAGGAAATAAATAGAGATAAGGTTAGAGAGAAAACAAGTTGGAGATTATACCTTAAGGATTTTTATTTTATTGCAGGAAAGCCAACATCTTTGGCCGGAATCCGTTTCTTAGACTTTTTAAGAGAAGATGAAATGGCTTTTGATGATCTTTTCTGTGTTTCATTTGAGATGATGGATGCCCAGTGGCTTGCAAAGCGTGCTACTTACATGGAATTCAATGTTAGCACGCCAATTTGATAGTGTGTTTTTTTATGGAGTTACCATAACTTCTTTTTCCTGATTTTCATGCTTTGGCCTTATCTGCAGGAGGTTCTGAAGTCCACAAGAACACAATTGGAACGTGAGCTTGCTCTCGAAGATGTCACCAGTGTGAAGGACTTACCTGCGTACAACTTGTTGAAATGGTAACTTAACCACTATTTGTCTGGCTTGTGAAGGTATAGAGCAGCTAAACCTCTGATGTATGAAGATTTTAGTGCAGTTTGATTACATCCCATGATATATTATATTTGTGGCAAAAAGTTTGGGTTCTATTACCATAAACCTTGCTGTTATCTGTACATGACTAAATTATAAAAGGGACCATTCCCTATCAAGTGTCAATCACTAACATTTCCCATAGCCAAGTTGAACTTTACAACATGGAGTAATCTTTTATGATTTACTTGCAGTTCCTTTTGTCTTTCTCGCTTGTAACTGCTGTTTTTATCATTTGCCATGGTCGAAAGCTCCCTTAGTGACTATGGGAATCTGTATTTCCTTGTTGCTCAGGCAATGTCAATCTGACTGGTTTTTCACCAACACTTGATTTCCACACTTTTCAATATTTGACTGTTTCAAAAGTTTGGCAACCCAAGTGGTGCAACAGCAAAATATTTTTGGCATCAACTAGTCTTATGCTAGAAACTGGGCTTGTTCATTTTTCATTGTTGGTTTTTCTATAGTTGCATGCATTAACAATTATTGAATATTTATTAGATGCAATGTGTAGAAATATGATAGTTCTCTCCAGTACAAATGCAGTCAGTGCAATGAGAAGCTGCAGTAGTGGTAAAAAGTGTGAGAACAGTAGTTAGAATGCCATGTAATTGATGTGAATACACATTGTTGGAAAAAGATACTTGTATTGATAGTGCGGGGATCTTTTCCCACACCCTCTCACATCTTGGTCACATAGGATCCATACTAAATATGTGAGCCCCCCTATTTTGCATAATTGTTCCTTAACTATATCCCTAAGAATTAACAGATGTTTTTGTTCAAAGTAATTGAGAAAATGCTCCCAAAACCATGGGGAAGTGAAGTTGGAGAATCAGAGTGTCAAAATTGTTCTTTCTATGAAGTCCAAAATGCCCTTAGTCAGCCTAGAGAGTTTCATTTAACCAAAATAAAGTGTAGCACCGGCAGTAGATGACCCAATACCCCTTATATTTTTAAGTTTATCATATTTTTCACTTTTGGTATTTGCAGTGGAGGTGAAGATATAAAATATTGAAAAGCTGGACTAAGAGTTATTATTATGATTCCACTTCAACAATGACAAGTATTCTACGGATCTGCATTCATTAGAATTGGGATCCTCTATACGTTGACGCTCCCTTCATCACACAGTAGTCAGGAGGAGGGACATCTCTAAACACCAACAAAATGGAACCCCTTTCCTTTTATATGCTTGGTGGCAAGGGATCAGGATAATGGTATCCTCTATCGTCGAAGATAGAGGAACTGTATCCCATTCATTGTACATTTCTTCATGATTGCAGATTGTGGCTTCCTACTATATTACCCAATAACTCTTTTTTTTTTTGGGGATGAATAAAAAATATATTAAACAAAAGAAACAAGAGTACAAAGCCTTCAAGCAGAAGATCTAAAAGAAGAATTAAGACCCGATGAGACAACAATAAGTCTGTTCCTTAGGGTATCATCAACAGGGTGACGGGGAATAGCTAACAGTCTAGAAGAAACATCAAAATAGATGGCATTCCAAATCCTATCTATAGAGCGGGATTTGGATGTCCATCTCCAAAGATTGCGCTCCCACCATAGGTGGTGGATCAAGGCACAATACACTAGCTTACCAATCCGATCTCAAATTGAAGAACCTTAATAGTTTCTCAAAATCCAAGATTAATCTCGATAGAACCCATAGGATCGCCTCGAACAGGGCCAAATGGAAGCTAGGGCTTTCCCTCAGATAGATCTGGAGAAGGGGCAAGAAAAGAAAAGGTGCTCCAGGTTCTCCACACCATTCCAACATAGGATGCAATTTGGGTTAGCAGGGAATATTGCGGTCAATAAGGAAGGATTGGGTGGGGAGGGCAAGGTTAAGGGCTCTCCAGAGGGTAAGGGAGTGGTGGGGATTGAAGCCTTTGAACCAAACTAGGGGGCTTAGGGTTATGGGGTCTAAGGAGGTTCTAGGCAGAGGAGGTGGAGATGGTTTTGGAGGGGGACAAGAGCCAAACAATGAGGTCTCTAGGGAGTTAGAGAAGGTGGGGGGGGGGGGGGATTCCCAAACTCGTGTGAGAATGAGGAGGGGGTAGGGACCCAAGACCCATTAGAGATGAAGGTAAACAAGGGGTGGTTTTGGGGATACGGGTGCCATACAGTGCGGGGACCAAAAAGGTTATAGAAAATGCCCAACGAATGCCACAGATCAAGCTAGAAGGAGGTGGTGGAACCAAAGGAGATGGAAGTAGAGATAGCGAGAGATGGCACAGGGTTAGAGAATTTTCCTCCAGACCCAAGAAGGGTTAGAGGGCATAGGGACAGTCCAGAGGGAATTAGACCGGAGATGGAAAGAATAGACCCACCTAACCCAAATAGAATCATGCTAAATGGCAATCTTCCAAATAAGTTTGAGGAGGCAAGCAACATTAACATTATAGATCCGGCGGATTCCCAGGCCTCCTTCAGAGGTAAGGCGGCAGATGGATGACCAACTGACCGGGTGGATGAAGCGCGAGCCTTCCTGCCCTTTCCAAAGGAAGGCACATAATAAAGACTCCATGGCACGGATGGTAGATTCGGGGATCGAGAAAATCCCACACCAGTAGAGATAGGAGGACTGAAGCACAAACCAGATGAGGACCGTTCTCCCAACAAAAGATAGAAGCTTACCCTTCCAAAGTTGAAGCTTCTTGCGAATATTGTCAAGCATAGGGAGGTAGTGGTGATGAGTGAGTCTACTCGGGATGAGCAGGAGGCAAAATATACCATAGGCTTGAATCCAAAGAGCTGGAGGAGAGAGGCACGAAGCTGATCAAGGACACCAGAGAGAAAGATGGTGAACTTATCGAGATTGACTCAAAGCCCAGAGAGGGATTCAAACTGCGAGAGAGTTAAGAGGATGGAGGAGATGGAAAGGTGATCTGCTTTAAAGAAAATCATAAGATCGTCAGGAAAAGCAAAATGGGTGAGGTTAAGGGACTTGCACTGAGGAAAGGGGGAGATGAGGAGCTGATCACTTTTGGACTGGAGGATGTAGGAGAGGACCTCTAAGGCAAGGGAGAAGAGGTAAGGAGAAAGGGGGCAACCTTGGCGGATGCCAACACGGGAAAGGAAGAATCCCATCGGGGATCCGTTGACTATGATGGGAAGCGGGGAGAAGAGATACAAGTCTCAATCCAATGGATGAAAGGGGGAGGGAAACCCATGGAAAAGTGGACATCCCAAATAGCGAATAGAGTCAAAAGCTTTGTGTAGATCACCTTTAAGGGGCTCCACCGGGGAGTGAGCAGAACAATCAAAGCTGTGGACAATCTCCGCACAAAGGAGAATGTTATCCATAATGCTATGGCCCGAGATGAAAGCCGATTGATTTGGATTCACTAGAGAGGGAAGCACAAGTTTGAGCCTATTTGTAAGGATTTTAGAGATGAATTTATAGAGAAGGTTACAGAGAGAGATGGGGTGGAAGTCAAAGAGGGAGGAGGCTCCTTGCTTCTTAGGAATGAGGCAAAGGAGAGTTTGGTTAATGGAGGAAAGCTGAGAGGGGTTAAAGAAGAAGCTACAAATGGCATGGACAAGGTCATTCTCAATGAAATCCTAAGAGGCAAGAAAGAAACCTATGCTGAAGCCATCGGGCCCCAGGGCCTTGTTAGGTTTGTGGGAACGAATGGCGAGAAGGATTTCTTCCGAGGAGGGAATAGCGCTGAGAAAGGAGATGATGGAAGGATCAATAAATTTGTTAATGAGTTTGGGGGGAAGGGAGTGTGCGGAGGGGGGAGGGGGGGAGGGGGGAGAAAATGCTGGAGAAGGAGACGATTTCAGCCTGAATGTCGGCAGGATCAGAGATGCAAGTAACATTATTGGTGATGAGGGAAGGGATGGAATTGAAGTTATTCCTAGCTTTGAGGGGTCAATGGAAGTAGGCAGAATTGGAATCCCCCAGCTCAAGCCACTTGATTTTGGCTTTCTAACAAAGGAAACTTTCTTTTGAGGAGAGGAGGGAAGAGAGCTCAGAGGAAAGTGATTTTCCCTCCTCGGCAAGGGAGGGGTTGAAAGGGTCATTCTGGAGGAGGGATTGGGTGAGCTATAGGTCAAAGCAACAGGAAGTGACTCTAGGCGAGATATTGCCAAAGGTAGAGGTGTTCCAGGAGCTAAGAGCTTCTTTGGTATGGCGAAGTCTGCGGGCAAAAACTACAAGAGGGAGAGAGTGGCAGTGGACAGGCTTAGACCAGGCTTCTAAGATAGTGGGAATAAAAGAATCGTTCGCAGTCCACATATCAAAGAATATGAAAGGTTTCGGACCAAAGGAGATGGGAGGAGTGATTTGGACGAGACGGGGAGATGGTCGGAAAGATTGGAATTGGCGAAGGAGGCATGGTAAGAAGGGAAGGAGGAGAACCAAAAGTCATTTGTGAGGAAACGATCTAGCTTAGAGGCAATACAAGCCGGCCCCGAGCAATGATTATACCAAGGGGATGGCCTAACCAATGAAGGTCGGCAATCCCCGAATCATCAATGCAGCCATGTAGGCATTAAAATCATCCATCGCGATAGGATCCGGAGAGGAGCCGCCAACATGCTCATGGGAAAACCTTACAATGCTAAAATCTCCTCTAATTCCCCGGGGGATATAAGGTGAAGCGGCGGAGATTGATCTAATATCTTCCCAAAGAGGGGCACGATAGCTGTAGAGTGGAATGGAGAAGGGTAATTTGAAATCTAGGGGGTCCCAAAGAATCCAAATTCGAGCATTGATAGAGGGGAAGAGTTAAAGATGAAAGACCATGAGGGGCAATAGACCTAGCAATCCGATGGGCATTGTCCATTTGGACATGAGTTTCAAAAAGGGCACAAAGAGATACTTTAGCAGATTTGATGGTGTTTTTAACAGCAACTTGTTTTGCAAGGGTGTTAAGCCCCTTGACATTCCAAAAAAATAAATCAAACATATCTAACAAGGGGGCATCCATATCATTGTTAGGGAAGGGGCTGGGGGGAGGGGATTTTCATATAGGGGGAAATAAAGGGAGGTGGAGTTTCAAAAATATCTAGGTCAATGCTTGAGCTGGAGGTAGGGGAAGTGGGCTCGAGTATGGAAAGAAGAGGTTCAAAGGGGGAGATGTGGATATCTAGTTCAGAGGTAGCAAGGTTCTGGTTTGAGTGGTCACGGGGAGAAGGGAGGGTTGGGGACTTGTAGAAGCAGATTTAAGGGTTGAGTAGAGAGTGGGAGATGTGGTGTGGGTAATAACAATGGTTTTAGGCTAGGAAATAAGGCCACTGGTTGGGTGTTGGGCTTTAGAGATAGCCATAAAGGGTTCGGTAGAGATTTTAGGAGGCCCATGGGGGGCAAAGGACGGAAGTTCCAAGGCCAAAGTGAGGTTTAGGCCCAAAAGCGTTGGGCTTGGGGAGAGGAGGGGTTTTAGGGCTTCGGTGAGTGGGCTTGGGCCGACGTGAGATGGTGATGGATTGGTTCTGAGTGGTCACGTGAGGCGAGGTTGGTAAGGGCAAAAAGGTATTTTTGGTAGATGGGGAAAGGGTTAAGGAGTTTTCGGTGATGGAGTTGTTGGAAGTAAAAGGGGTTTTCAGGTTTTTGCTTTTAGGGCTAGCAGTTGGCATTGTAGGGACAATAATCATGGGAGAGGAAACAAGATTGGTAGGGATGTTGGTCACCAAATTAGGACTTACCTTAACGATCGGTTGAACGGAGGTTAGTGTACCTCCAGGTACCATGGTAGCATCCGCAGAGGTGTTGAGGCGATTCAATTCATTAGCTGAGGCAGAATTGTCGAACCAACGATGTGCAATGTTCAGGTTCTGCAGAGCAAAGGTGCAGACAATAACAGCTTTCGGGAGAACCTTTGAGGCCCGGGAAGCAGAGTTGATCGCCGACGGAGTGTGACCAGTTCTCCTTTTGTTTCTTCGGTAAGTTTTTGTTTTTCCGAGATGGAGACCTGAAGGCTTGCTTTGAGCGGCGGCAGCAATAGAGAGGGTCTCGATTCTTTCTTTGGCAGCTTCAGATAGAGTATTTGATTGGTTTTTGGCAAATGAGACTTTTTCCAAGAAATCAATGGTGTTGTGGGAGGCAACCGGAACCAGTTCATCTTCTCGGCCAAGGAATTTGCGTTGGAAGGCGAGGTGCAAGAAGATAATCGATCTACAAGATTTTTCTTGCGAGCGTTAGAACAGGGCTGTAGGGGAGCAGCGGAGGAGCAAGAGGAAGTTTCGTGGACAAAAGCATAACACAGTTCATAGCATAAAGGGACCCAGTCGTATACAATAATTTGATCGAAGCCATTGTCGTCAGCAATAGTAACAGTTGTAGGCAAAGCCTGGAAGCAAGGAAATCCACACAAAGGCAAACATACGAAAGTCTCTCCATCTTGAGGGTCTTGGCATCGATGCGCAGGGGGATACCGAAAGTAGAACCAATTCTGTTGAGACGATTGGAATTCCAGAACTCAAGGGGCAAACCAGGAAGGTTGATCCATAGGGGCAAAGAGTTAAAGTCGTTCTGTGGGGAGGAGAGGAAGGAGACCAAGGCTTGATGAAGATTTGGGATTTTCCAACAGACCAGGGAGATCCCTCCAAGCCACGGACATGGCAATCCAAAGAGGAGAAGTTAAAGAGAAAAATTCTAGGCTCAAGCAGTTACGTATCCCATAAGGTCGAAAGCTTTCCATTGTTTGGCGAGGGAGGATTTGGTGATGTTTAGGGGGGCGGGGCCAAGAAATTGGCCGATAATGGCCAGTTTCCGACAGTGAATACCAAGGGAAGTGGAGGTTGATGGGTAGTGAGCGAGAGGGGTTTGATTATCGATGGAGATCTACCCGATAACTCTTATTATGTCTACTTCAGTCACTTGATAGTGATAGTAAACATTTTAAGCTAAAGTTGTTATGTGACTTGAACATCTGTATCTAGTTTAAAATTGATTTGCTCTACCTAATGATTTTTTTTATTACATATATTTATAGTGAAAATTTCTTCAGCTTCACCTTTGGACATAGTACATTATGTTGATGTGTGATTCTGTGAACCATTAAACATCTATGTCACATTAATTCTTTTCCTGAGTTACTTGTAACTTTGATTCAGCATCTTGATAAACCTATCAAAATACTACAAGTGGAGGTGAAAATATAAATTTTGGATTCTACTAGGAGCTCAATTAGAGTTTGTATAGGAGTTAAATTAGTGTTTGTATTCATGTAAAATTCTATTCCTTGTAATAATGTACTTTCCACTTAGTTATAAATATAGGGCTTGAGATCATTAATCCATAAGCCATTCTACCAATATCGTGTTTCTCAACATGGCATCAGAGCCTAAGTTCGATTAGGGAAGGGAAGAGAAGAAAAAAATTATCGCTGAAGAAGACCTACCTCCATTGCCGAGACATCTCTCCATAACCCATCGCCTCTGCTTCCGATTAGGGTTGAAATGGAGTCGTGTGAGTTCAAATCGTTCGTTGTTGAGTTTGTGACTTACAACGAGCTTCTTCGATTCTGCTTTCGATGATTTAAGAGAGTTTTTTTTTTTCCAGATTCCATCTTCAACAAGAAAAGAAAAAAAGACTGCAACTTCCGCCATCACCAGACTCAGACTTTGCTTCCGTCGCCGTCGCCTGCTTCCATCCCCATCGCCATCGTCTTTCACAGGTAACCTACGATGCTTCTAAAATCCAATAGCCTTTGACCAGACCAGAACCATATTTTTTTCCTTTTTTCTTTGATTCTATTTGCCAAAAACCAGTAGACCAGACCAGATTTTTTGTCTCTGGTTCTATTAGCCAAAACGACCAGGACCTGATTTTTTCTTCTCTGGTTCTATTAGCCAAAAAACCAATAGACTAGACCAAACCATCCATCCTTTGACCAAATCATGTTTTAATGTCTCAAGGGTTGGTTAATTTGTAGTTTCTTTCATAGTTTTTGCACCTTTAAAAAAAATAAAAATAAAAAAAGGTGTTCCTTATATATATTTTTGAATTGTTTGGGTTGTTCAACTATTGCATTCTGCGTTATTTTTTACTTCGAAAGGGTGAAGACAGAAGAACAACAGACAATTTTGTCAACATGACAACCATTGATGGTACTGCTACTCCCATTGGCTCCAAACATTACCCCCTCTTCATTCTCTTTCCGTGAGATTCGATGGAACAAATTATTTGATTTGGTCTCACTCTGCTTGCCTGACTATTGCTGGAAGAGGACTAGTTGGACACATTACGGGCACCACGATCAAACCTACTACACCAGGTATTTTACAGGATAAATGGATATCAAATGACTCTCTTATTATGTCATTCCTTTTGAATTCCATGCATCCAAATATTGCCTAGGGTTACCTATTACTTGATACTGGCAGCCCAAATCTGAAGGCTACTACTGAAACCTATGAATAGTTAGGGAATGATGCACAGGTTTATGAGTTACGAAAGAAGCTTCATGAGACTACCCAAAAGGAACTGACTGTGGCCCAATATTATGCTGAGTTGCACTCTCTTTGGCAGGAGTTGGATCATTATGGGGATTATCATCCCACTAACCCAGATGATGTGACTACTTATAGGAAGCACATTGATAAGATTCGAGTTATGACTTCTTGGCAGGTTTGAATGCGGAGTACAATCAGATTAGAGTGTAAGTCTTAAGTCGTTCTCCCTTTCCTACACTATAACAGTCTTATGCTCTTGTTCAATGTGAGGAAAGTCGTCGATTAGCCATGCTTCATACTCCTATTATAAAGAAATCAGCCTTACAGTCTATTTGCACTAAATCTGATCCAGCTAAGGAGATTGTCAAGTGTGAGCATTGTCACAAACCATATCATACCAAGGCAAATTGTTGGAAACTGCATGGGAAGCCTACTAATTTTGAGCAAAAACGAGCACAAAGAAAGGGAAAACCAAAGGCTAATCTTTCTGAGACAGTTTCCACCACACCCCCTGCAAACATTGGTTTTTCACAGGAGGAGTTCGCTACTCTGCGACGTATTCTGCAGTCTTCTACTGCAGGTACAGCCTCGACCACTGCTTCCTCTACTACCCATACCAACTCCTACCTTGCTACTTCAAGTAAAACTTTTACAGGCTTTCAAGTCTCTTTAGTTTCTACTCCTTGGATCATTAATACAGGAGCCACAAATCATATGACAGGTTTATCCTCCTCTTTCTTACAATATTCTTACAATTTTCAGAGCTCGTTTTAGTTCCCAAAAAGCATTGGAACAAGCGTACCACCTAGGCATTGGAATCACGAAAAATCCCCCTGCCCCTAACTGTCTGAAAATTGCCAATTGAACTACCATCAATGTTCAACTTAATCCACTCCTCCAATGCTGGTAACCAGTGAGCTTCTTTAGACTGAGAAGTTGTATAGGAATGCCAGAAACAACAGAATGAACCAACTCTATTGATCCTGCAATTGACAAAAAGCTTACCCTCTCCATCCTTGTAGCCGATTCTTAATTTTCTCAAGCATCAGTATAATGGCAGCAGCTTTTCCTTCGACAGCCTTCCTTAGGACAAGTCCCCACCCAAGTATTTAGTGGAAAGATTTGCTGAAGGGATTTGCAGCAAATTAAAAACCGCCTGTCTCCTATGGCCAGCAATTTTCCCATAAAATACTTTACTCTCCGCTACATCAATCCGCTGTCCTGAATAGTCTTGGTACTGCTGAAGGAACTCATGAAGCCTTCTAATATATGAGGCAGTGATTAAAATAGAAGTATCGTCTGCAAAGAGAAGATGTGATGGAACAGACCCAACGGGACCATCATTTAAGAGCACTGATATACAAGTAGATGTCCAAATTTCAGCTGTTCATTCAATCCACCATGCTGTGAAACCAAACTTTCTTAACACCTCGTACGAAAATTCCCATGCTAGTATGTCATATGCGTTCTGCACATCTAGCTTCATCCCCATGTTCCCACCTCTAGCCGCTGCATGAAGGGAGTTCGCCAGTTCAGACGCCACATTGGTGATATTGAATCTCCTTGGCGGGCCCTCTCACCCTGAAACCTAACAGACCATCTTTGAGCCGTTCGTGATGTCTTTCCCTGTTCTTCATCCCCTGCTGTGCCCTTTTTACCCTCTCGATTCCTGTGTGTCTTGCGTCTCTCTGCTTCTCCCCTGTTCCCCCTCTGCCGCTGCTGGGGTTCGCCGTTCGACGCTTTCCCTTTTGAAATGTTACCTTGCTCATCTGAGATTAACCGTGGCCAAGATTCCGCTAACCTTGATGCCATAGTTTTTGACACAAGCTCCATGAAAAAATGGCCATACATATTGGTCTGTACTTGTCCAGAGCCAAGAGACATCAACCCGTCTTTGGAATCAAGGTCAGAAAACAGTTGTTTTACACCTTTTGGAATCTTCCCTTTCCTGAAGAACGAATACACTGCATGTTACTGTTCATTCTACAGTAACGTGAACAGTAGTAACATATAAGACAATTTTCTGTATTTGGTGGGCCCCAAGTCCAGCTTGTAAGGAGACAAACTAGCAACTGCTTTTCTGGGAGTTTTAGAGATATTTTAGGATTTTATTATTTATTTATTGGGATAATTACTTAATTGGTTTTTTTAATTTGGGTAAGATATCTAGGATCAGTTTTAGTTAATTTTAAATTTCTAAGAGTCCTAGTACGATCATTTGAACAGTAAAACAGCTCGTTGTTCCTTTGTATAATTCGACTACAGCTTTAGATAGATCTCAAATTTCCATCTCATCCATACTCATCTCACTCTATGGATAATTGTCCTTCCCCTTTGACCCTAAATGAATATCATGAGTTTCTTCCCAGTAGGGCTTATTTTGTGTCAAAAGTTAAGACTTTGAAACATCTGAAGTAGATTGAGCTTTCTTCCATTTCTTAGGATAAATCTTTTCTGACTGTTTGCATGAATGTTGATCATACAGGAGGAGTGCACAGGAATCAAAAGCAGGGGGATTGCCCAAGGGACTTCAAAAAGCAACAGATATGATATCACAGATGTAGAAGTCTGGATTGACTATCAACTTTGTGAGATTAGGTCTTGTGATATGGGCACTTGGCTTTAAAAATTGCATGTAAATGTTGTTCGTATATTAAAGTAGGTGGGGATCATATACCAATAGCGTCTCTTTCCTTAAAAAAAATGTGAAGTATCAATGAATTTGATAGTGATATATATAGTCTTCTTTTCCCCTTCCTTCTGATAGTCTGTGACCGGAGGCAAATTCAACTCATACATCTTTGCTAGGTGGTCTTTTGGTAACAGAACAACTCTTTGAGAGTATTGAGAAATTATTATGATATTGTCTGAAACAAAAAATATGTTATATCTAACTTGACAAAATATGTCAGGTCATCTTCATCATGGGTTTTGCAGTCTCTCCCATGACAAAGTTTTTAGGTTCGAAATGCCTAAGATCCGTGGGGCTCAATGTTGTGGGTCTAGCTGGGGTTGGTTGATAATGTTGTGGGTTTAGCTAGGGGATGAACATGAGCTTAGTTCTCTTTATTTGGTAGAATGTTGTGGGGAGTTGCTAGTAGTTGCAAGATGAACCACATTCACTAAATACGAAGATTTAACTCATCCATTTGATTACGATGATGATCGTCCAGTAACTTCCATGTTTGAGGTATATAAATTAGATCCAGAACACCGGTGCTGGATTAAGGCTGAAGACTTAGGCGATCAAATGTTATTTATTGGCACAAGTACTAGCGTTTTTGTCTCGGCAATTGACTATTCTGGATTTAAAGGGAACTCTATATATTTTACAGATGATTACTTTCACAATTATTCAGCCACGTGGCCTCCACCACAGCATGAGAGAACAGCTTGCAATGATTTGGGTGTGTTTCACTTAGAAGATAATAGCATATACCATTTTCCTCAAACGCTTCATATTCCAATTTGTCTGCACCAGTATGGTTCACACCGGTTTCTTGGTAGAGAGAAGCATCTGATTTTTATTTTAGTATTCATTTTTCTTTTATTCTTGTTCTTCATACCTTTTTATGTTTTTGTCAATTGGATTGGCTCCCTTTCTTGATGGGCTTCCAACAAACAGAATCAGATTGGTTGTAATGAAAATTCCCTCTAATGTGATATGAAAATCTGTAATTGAGTTGTATGTAAATGTTTGTATGTTGAGGTAGATTAGGGATCAAATATCAATAGCTCATATAGTGGCAATCAGGCAAGGATTTGAATTTCCTTAAAGTTTTTCAAATCGTGGTTGTCTCAAGCCGTTAATCTCGTCTGTTCATTCCCGCCTAAAATTAAAATAAAGCCATTACCACTGGATTAGAACTATTCCAATTATTCAAATGAGGGTGTAAATGGAAAACTGAAATATGCTTCCACATCCATTTAATGGCATCCGAATCCGTTCGATTACTAATAGGATACAGATATGATATACCACTTTTCTACCGATTATTATTCGTCCAATTAAATTATTCGATTAAGTTACTTATTTTTTATTTTTATAAGTTTTACTTGAGATATGTAATTATTTTCTACATTTTCTATTAAAATAACTACCAAAGTTGTTAAATTCTTAAATTTCAAATCTAGCTTTACAAATAAAATGGTAAGGATGTCAAAAGGTAGTTGAAAACTTATATTCAATCTGCATTCATGCCCATATTTTGAATGGTCTACTTACAAAATCAATGGAAGAGTTCTCTATGAAACAAACCTTTGTTTTTTTTGTTTTTTTTTTTTGGATATGAGGTTCATCTAGGCCAGCTTACGCGCACCACGATTACATCCTCAAGTGAGCTTCTATATAATTAATGCTGCCGAATGAGTGCGAACCCAAGACCTCCACTAGGGAAGGGAGGTTGGGCCTTTAACCGCTTTACTAACCCATCATTGGCAACAAACTTTAGTTATATCTGGATAATTATAAATAATTATATTATAATTAAGGGGAAAGAGATGAAGAAAAAAAAAGTCACCTACTAGGAGAGTTCCACCCCCAAAAGAAAATCTAAGTGAGGGGCCCGTCCTCTATTGCCTGACACCCTATATCACATTCCTTTCTCATATAAGATCAAGTCATATAATTAGGAAACAATCTAGTGGCATTTTATTTTGAAATTCAATAGTTAGATACAAACCTACGATAGTATAAAGTTGTTTTCCAATCCTAACCTATCTCTTGTCGAAACATTGCTGCTTGACCTTACTAGAACAACCATCAACCTCAACCACTACCTAGCTCACTTCTCTCTTTTCTCTCCAATCAACTCATGACTTCTTCACTAATAAAGATCGATCATTGCCATTTGAACAACCCTTTATGGTTAATTAATAGATGTTGGTCATTGCCATCTAAACAAGCTTTTGATGGGTTAATTGCTTGTTTTCTCTTTTTTGAAACTGATAGTTTTGTATTGAGGAGTGGGGACTATTACAAAAAACCCAAAGATAATTGAATCATGACCTCTTCATTAAGAGGTGTTAATCATTACCAAATAAGCGATTGCTTGATTTGTATATTCTTTTGATAATAGACGATTTTATGTATTGGAGATGGGGGTGCTACATAATATAAGGTGGAAGCGTTGCCCCTGGCCTTGAGGGAATTCAAACCCTAACCCCCTCCTACTTGGAAGTGTTTTTTACTAATTGAGCCACCCCTCAAAATTAAATAATTGTTTGATTTTGTTAAAATAGACTTACAAGATATGGCTTTTTATTCATGGATACGAAATCTATGAATCCTTTCAAATATGAAATGCTATTGACATTCCAAAATTTTCTTACATTTTTTTAATCATCTTGATGCATGTGCAAACCCATAAACCGTTATGGCTCATCCTGAGTAAGAACCGGAACCAGTCGATGCATCCCCTTCAGATCAATGAAGCAACTCAACCGGGCCTTACTTGACCTTTTTCCCAAGTCTTTGAGCTGATTATGGAGTTTAGGTCTAGATGGTGGGCCCTGCAAACTCCGGCATGTACTTCTTACAAGGCTTGATGAGCTTCTCCATGTGACAGACATTGCAAAAATATTCCATCAAACGATTGCTGATAGAGGGTATTGAAAAAGTGCTTTCACAGTCGACCATTTGATAGCCTTGTTCCTGAACATACAGGACTAAGAGGGCTCAATTGTTGAGTGCAAACTTCATTTCAGGCACAAAGTACTCAAAAAAAAATCATGAAAGAATAATACCTTGCTTTTTAAATTCAAAACCCCATACCCCAAGACACACATAAGTAAGATTTGAAGAAATAATTCAAATCTCCTTGAACCCAAAGCCTGTCCCCCATGTATACAAGCTACAGTTCCCAGAAAAATAAAACCTCAAGAGCCTACAAAACTAAAAGATTAGTAGAAGGAAACCTCTGCAAATTGATCTACGTACAGTGAAAGAATTCATGGTACTTGGCTTCTGGGAAATCTGGCAGAGGACAGGATGTTCCATCACCACCTCATAATGGGATAATCAGAGTTAGTGCAGCAGCATCAATTAATTCCATAAAGTAAGGCCATAACATGTACAAGGACACAATGGATGGCACCAAATAAGGAAACGGGAGTTCTATACCCTGATGTTTGCCCCCAAAGAAAATTCTGAATGAGGGAACCATAATTCAATTGTTATTGCATACAGTACACATACAGTATCTAGAGACATCACATCCTAAGAAACCTGCTTGCTACCAAAGCAAAATAATAATAATCTGCTTGGGAACTCAAAATTTACACCCTCAGTGCTAGATTGATTTTGAAAACAGAGAAGACTCTCTCCTACTACCATATGTAGTAGTCAATGGCCGACGACCTTTGTCAGGACCACCAATAACACCCCAAGTCTCAAACTGCCGTTGTCTTGCTCTAGCCCTCTCTTTCTCTTCTTCAGACTTGGTTGAGAAACAATATGGACAGGTAACTCCATATTCCCACTCTGGAGCCTCCATGTCTGCATCACTCACTGGCTGTTTACACCCATAGCACAGCTGGAACGTCCCTTGTACCAACCCATGGTCAACTGAGACTCGCTTGTCAAATACAAAACACTCACCCTCCCATAAAGACTCTGACTTTGGTACTTCCTCCAGATATTTCAGAATACCACCTTCCAAATGATAAACCTGGCAGAATAATCAAAATAACATTCATTCCAAAAAAATTAAAAAATCATCTAAAAAAATCAAAATAACAAATGGAGTGACAAAAAGTTAGTTACTATCACTGTTGTCAATAAATAAATACGAACGATTAATATTATTGCATACAAAATTTTGTTTTTATGCTTTTTTTCTGTTGGTTTTCTGTTTTGGGGGTGATTTGTTAGGAGAGGTGGTTGGGGTGTCTTTGCTAGCAATATGACAGCTTAAATCATAGTAAAATTTTGTGTCCAACATGGAAGCTTAGTGACCATCTCAATCTGAGTGCCCATGAAACAAGGGGTGTGAAACTGGTCAGTCTGATTGGCTTCAGCCAGGCCTAATTGGTCTTTTGCACCTTTGATGACCAGGACTGAAACTGACCAATCATGTAGTTGGTACTCAAACCCAAAGAGAACAAGACTGGTTACCAATCAGCAAGTTGCTTATTGTCCCAGCTAATCAATCCTTAATTGCTCCCATTCTATCGGGACATTAACAACACTTAGACGAATATATATATATATATATATAACTCACTGGTTACCAATTGGCGAGTTGGTTCTTAATCCTAGGCTCCTAGCTAATCACTCCTTAATTGGCCCCATTCTATCGGAACATTACCAATCCTAAGACCAAAACCAATAAGAATCAACTCTTTAAGCAGCCTAGCATTATTTAGTAATATCATATTCTATATTCCCTCATAAGTTTCCAATATGGCACTGGAAAAAAAAATTCTTATGCTCAGGGAGGCAAAAGAACTAAAAGACTCTGCCTTTTTAGTTCCAAATTGGAATTTTGAAAGGGAATTGGAAGAAGACAACAACTCTATAATTGAGCCAGAAAAGAAATGTATTAATTTTGGTAATGAATGGCCTAATTGGTTTCATGGTTTGGGTCATCAGTTCAGCATATTTGACACCCCTAATCGGTCCTTGCTCAGGTTGCTCAGCCAGATGGTTATCAACCGGCTTATTGGGGTTAACTGGTTAGGACCAAGAATGAACCATTATAATCCAAAAAAAATGCAAACTGTAATACTGAATGTTTAAGTAAACAGTTGGTCAAGCTTTTCGACTTGGTTCAGTGGTCTAGCAGTGCAGGCATGGTTTTGACCCCCTTGCATGCAAGGTTGCAACCTCCCATAGTCGTTAGTGTTCAAAGCTTTGTTTTGCCACTTGGTGCATCCATTTAGGGTGAAGTTGACACTTAAGCAAGGGACTTGCTAAAACCCACAAAATCTAAGCCCCATTCAATCTGATACATGGCAGATTTCAGACACCTTTGCACCCCTCCCCCATCCATAAGGGCTGAATCTGACATTTAAGCAGGGAACTGTGGGGTCTACCACACCACAAAATCTAGCCCCATTTCAATCTGATACATGGCAAGATTTCAGACAACTTTTGCAACCCCCAACCACCCCACCCCACCCCCCCCCCCCCCAAAAAAAAAAAAAAAAAAAAAAAAAAGAAAAGAGACTAGCAATACAGGGGAAAATGTCCAGTATGTTACATATGATGGACCATATGACTACTTTGCACCACTAAATTTGACAAGTAGCCACTGCTCCAAGTTTATTATAAGTTTATAACCATTGGAAAAAAAGATGCACATAAGTGCTCCACATCCAAGATCTGTATGGGTACATGTGTTATTAGGTGTTAAAATTATTCTACATGTATATTTGTTAGTAAATGGTAATTACCATTAGTACTGTAATCAGTTGGTTTAGGTTATCTCCTTGGTTGTAATACTCTTTTAAATTACTGTTCACAATAACACTATGGGTATTGACTAGGTACTGTATTCCTAGCTCAGACCATCTCTCCTTTCTCCCTTCAATCCCACCCCCCCCCCCCCAAAAAAAAAAAACTAACTCTTTGTGGCTGGTTTGCTAGGCTGACAGTGTTATAATAAAAAATATTTATATGAATACTGTCGGTCCCAGTAACATTTAAAAATATTTCCACTAACCAAACTAGCACCTTGGTTTACAAGTAGTAACTGATTTTAGTTTATTATTTAAAATTCAGTGTGTCTGTGAGTGTGAGCATGTGTGTCTGTGTGGTGTTCACGACGGCCTTCTTACCCTTTCCTCAAGTACTTTGAAGTAGTAAGGAGAAAATAAATTCTGATGAGTCTTATAAATCCGTACGGAGAAGTCTTTTAGATGCCTCTGTAAATGCTACTTCCTCTTTCCCCTTTTATCCACCATGGAATACATTTGCTTAGTTTTGAGACCATCCAAGTAAGTTCAGACTTTATTCATTACAATCACCACAATCAGTTAAGAGAGTCAAGAAAATCAAACTTTCTGTTACTGTCCAACTAAGTTCAGAATAAGGTCATTTCAGTCACCACAGATCAATGCAGGAGAGACAAAACAACATTATGTGGGATGTTCTCAAAGAAATACAGAAGCATAACATATTCTGATGTCTATCCTTTCAATTCACATTTTTTGTATCTTTTCTAATTAAGTCATAATGCATGTATGCCTCCTATTTTTTAACTTCCCCTCTCAACCACCTTGCCCACAACAACATTAACCACATCAGCAGTGAAGACACAACAAAATATTTATTTGAGTCATCTTCCAGACAAAACAAGTAGAACGAACGTTGCCTGATATGGAGTGAAAATTTGCAAGAGAGGCTGTTAAGCACACCAGCAGTGAACAATATTTTGGAAAGGACAGAGGCATGCAGGATCACAAGACATCCAAAGGTGCAGAACAGTAGGCATGTTACTGGGCGAGCAAATAATGTATTGACATATCTGGTTCCAATGTGATAAAACCATAGTAGCATAGTACCTTTTAATACTGTTACTAAAGCATGTCCTAGTTGCACAAATCCCCCACAGAAACATGAGAATCAACCACATGTTTTTGTCTGTAAATTAGGAGAATATGATATCAACTACCCAGATAAGTAATTCGGTTGATGAAGGTAGTTCAGTAGTCCTAATAGGATTGGAAGAGATGGATAAGTACTAGTCTAACTTTACTTTGGCCAATTTACGCAAAGTTACCTTTCCCATCCCGGGGGGTGGAATGTATGGGCCGAAATAATGCTAAGTTGAGACATACCTCTTTAAAACCTTTTCTAAGGAGAAAGCTTGAAGCCTTTTCACATCGAATTCCACCAGTGCAGTACATTGCAACCCGGGTGGGCATTTTTTGTCCTTGAATATCAGCTCTTTCTTTGGAGCTTCCATTTGAACCATCAACCTCTACTTTTGATTGTAAGCCCTCTGATCCAGCAAGCTGGAACTGATCATCCACCCATGATGGGAACTCCCGAAATGCTGTGGTACATGGATCAACCGCTCCTTTAAACTGGCCTATTCGAGTCTCATAAGCATTGCGCACATCAATCACCACCTGAAGTATTAAAAGAAGGAAAAAAAGAAAATGGGGTCAAGAAGGTAGAAACCTACATCTTGGAATATTTTGAATGTTTTGTCAGGAACTATTTCCTAATACTTTCTGGATGAACCAGTACCTTGATCATGTATGCACATCCACAACATCCTAACCCACAAATTCATATGTCAACCCAAGCAATCTCTTAGACTACCTTTGATGCAGAATTGGCAGCATATACAAAAAAGAGAAAAGCCCAATGGTCAAGCATCAAAGTCTAAGGATATGATCCAAAACAGCCCATGGCTTGCATGGGCTAGGACTATTGTAGTGGGATAAAATGAGCCCATGGTTTCATGGGCTTGGATTACTTTAGTGGGAGAAGATCAGCCCACTATTTTGAACTAAGCCCAAGTCTAGCTTTGAAAAGTCAACAAAAGGTGCTAGTAGGTGGTGTTGGGTAGTGGTTGGATGTTTCCATTATTGTTTTGACTAGTGTTGTTGGGTAGTAGTTTGATGTTTCCATTAATGTTTGTAGTAGGTTGTGTTGAGTAGTGGTTGGATGTTTCCATTATTGTTTTGGTCTCTTTAAAGTGCTATATAATAGACTTATGTAAGAGATGAAAAAAACAACTTATGAATTGAAATCAAATTGCTTGCTAGCATTCCTCTTCTTTGGAGAATCCTTGTGTTTGATCAAGGTAGGTTGGTGTTCGATCCAATCGATCCACCTTGCAGTGTGAAGCCCGGGTGTTACATGTTACATTGTTATTGTCACTTTCTTCATTATAGTTCTCCCCTATTTGAAGATCTATTCAGCCCGTTAAAACACCATTCTAGTTTCAGCCATTTTTCCCATCTAAACTCTGTTTCACCTTAAGTCCATCAAATTTGCAATTGACTCCCTGTGAAAAGGTCCTATTTGGGTACTGTTTTGATCAATCAAATTCGGTATCTACATTAACCTTCCTCAAGATTATAAGAAAAATAACCCCCTCCAGACAATTAAGTAAAAGGAGGGCAAAAGGAATAGTGAAACAACACAAGGAAGAAACCGTCCACCATCCATTTTTCTATGGTAAGCATAATTATTTCCCCAAAGATGTTTTTCCCTTTTTGCAAACTGACAAGTACTTCTTAACCCGAAGCAAAAAAATAAAAGGAAAAACTGTCTACAGATTGAGAGTCCAAGTTCAAGTATGATTGGCATGACAGACCATGAAGAATGATGCGTCTGCAAGATATTATTTGAAATTGAAAGAAAATTATCCGATCAAAATCAACTGAAATGAATTAAGTTAATAACCAATAATGCAAAGTTTGACCAATGCAACAGGTCACAGATGATCCCAGTTGAAGTTGTAATTACTTACTGTATTTGGATCCTTGATCAAAGCATTCCAATCCCTTGGATTCACATACTTTCCAACTCTTTCAATAGGTGACACAGTAGGCATCCCAAGAGAAACAATCTGCTCAACAATAAACAATAAAAATATCAAGTATACCACAACAAAGGGTTCCACCGAAAGAGATGAAAGGATCACAAATTTCAAACAAATGACTAGGACAGGTGTGCTATTAGAAGAATACCTCTTTCTTCACCTTGACCCTCACATGATCCCATCGAAAGGGTGCATCTTCCCCAGCTCCCAGAGGTGAGCTGCTAGTATGTCCATGATGTATGGCTTCATCCTCTGGGCTCACAGGTGACTCCACTTGTCTTAAGCCCTTTAGACGGCTATCCGCTTGGATGAATCCAAGAACTCGTTCCACAGATTCACAGGTTCCACATATGCTCCCATTGATGCCTTCCGGTGCCAGAATGATACCACCTGAAACACGCTGAACAGGATCAGCTTGTGAGGAACAAATAGCACATGTATCCACAAAACCCAAGTCATAACAACATATTCACGCATATTTACAGATTTCCTCTTAAACACCAAAAAATAACAGCAAAACCTCTAAACCCATAAAAACAGTAACCAAATGCTTCATTGCAACCCAAAATCCGACTAATATGTTGATGTCAGAAAGCAACGGTAGATTAAAACGGTCTTCCTTGCGGTATCCCCAGAATCCGTTCTAGTATTGAACCATACCTTGAATCCGTTTTAGAATTGAACCATACCCATAAGCCTTGAAGTTTACTCCCTCACCCTTCTTTTAATTCTACCTCATCCACTTGAAATCCCTCTAGTTTTGTTAGGTTTTTTATTAAAATCTATATTAAGTTTCAAAATTAGCTTTTGCATTTCTTTTATTTAATTATTTTGTTATTGTGTGGGACCCATGAGGTAAGGGTGGTAATGAGGCACCATGATTAAAGGAGGCCCTTCATGACCTTGGTTATGAGGCTCTTCATGACATTGGTCATGGGTCTTAATGGTCTTGATCATGGTGGTGTGGTGGGGTTACTTAAAGGGTGGAATTTACTTAAATTCTAACTCTTGACCATCAATTCTCATTTCAACTTTATGACCATTCATGGCCATTACCATCAGTGGGGTTAAAGTTATTGAATGGATTCAATCCAATTCATTGCCTTAAGAATCCTAAGGGGTGTAAGGTGTGGTTTGGGCCTATATAAACCCAACCCTTCCTTGCATGTGGTGTGTAATTGAGACATTCCTCACACTTGCATAATTTGTGTTACAAAGTTAATTTCTTTCTTTGAATTTGTCTAAGTGTTGTGCTCTCGCTTTTGGCTCCTTGAAGGGACTAGAAGAACTACCTCATCTTCTAGTTGGAGGTTGCTTTATCTTGGAGGTGGTGGTGCGAAGAACCCTTGGTAGTAGGGTGCATCAATTACCTTAAAGACAGCACTCAAAGTGTGACTCAACCTCATTAATCGGTGGTTTGTTCGGTTGCAACATCAAGCTCTCCGGATTAGCTAAGGATCTTCATCTTTCAATTGTGTTGCAATTTCATTTTTTGTATTTTGTAGAATTTGTAATACAATTACCCCAACAAGTTTAAGGTAATTGATTTCTGAAAAGATCCAATGGCAAGTCTTGGAGATGGCAACTTCAACAAAGACGAGAACAACAACATTGAGGTTGTTGATGGAGTTAACACCGGAGGAGATCCTTCAAACAACACTGTTGAAGGCAATGTCCACAAACAAGGTGACAACCCATTCGTTGGCATAGATGGTATGAAATATCCATTCCTTGTTACCCATGATTCAATCCCCACTAATGTAATTCCAACAGTGACAGATCTTATCCCGAATTTGGGTATGATGAGGATTGTCTCTGAGTTTGACGACATCAAACAGTTTGGAGGTCAAAACTTCAAACGGTGGAGGCAAATGTTGTTGTTTGCCTTAACCCAAATTGGGGTGGCATTTGCCTTGACTGAACCCATGCCAGAAAAAAGTAATGATCCTATTAAGGAGGCCAAAAAGGTGGCTTGGATTCAAGCAGACTATCAATACAAGAATCGAATTTTGAATGCATTATCTAATAATTTATATCCTGTGTATAATTCATTAGAATATGCTTATTCGATTTTGGATGCTTTGGTTAAGAAGTATTCTCTTGAAGATGCTGGTTCAAAGAAATACGTGGTGGTTAGCTTTCTAAATTTTTCTATGAAAGATAGTGACACCATATCAACCCAAATTGGTTTATTTCAAATTGTGGTTGGGAAGCTAGCAAAAGAGAAAATGGTCATACCTGAAGAATTTGTAACCGGTGCCTTGATTGAGAAACTTCCACCTTCATGGAATGCTTTCAAGATGTCTATGCAACATAAGAAGATGGGATTGACCTTAGACCAATTGGTTGTAAGGATTAAGATTGAAGAAAGGAACCGGTTCAAAGACATGGGTGAAAAAGACTTTGGGGAAAGAAGCCTAAAAGCAAACTTGGTGGAAACCAACAAGCAAAACAAAAAGAGGAAAAGTCATCAAGACTATGATGAGTCTTCTAAGAAGAAGAAATTGACTTGTTTTGTTTGTGGAAAGGTTGGCCATTTTAAGAAAGATTGTAGGATCAGGAAGGGAAAAAACTGAAAGATGTTTTCTTCCTATTCCATAGGCTCAAATGATGAAAATGTATTTGTGGGAAAGGGATACCTTAGTGAGGGTTTGTTTTGTTCTTATTATTTCAAATGTTGAAATTGAAAAGTCTAGCACTTATTCTGTTTAATTTGTTGTTTCGTTCAATACTTATGATTTGTGCCATAGTAGTGTGAAATATATCACCAAACTATGCAAGTTAGGGATGATCACCGATAAGGTGGAATCTCCCAAGGACAAGTGTAAAACTTGTGTGGAGGCTAAGTTAACCAAAATGCCTCACAAGACTATGGATAGAAAGAGTGATCTCTTGGAATTGATCTATGGTGACTTAACTGACTATAAATCATATGAGTCAAGAGGGGGAAACAATTATGTTATCACCTTCATAGATGATTATTCTAGATATACCATGATATATTTGCTTAAATCAAAGGATGAGGCCGGAAAGACATTTATATCTTACAAAACAGAAGTTGAAAATCAACTTGGCAAGAAGATTAAAAGACTTAGAACCAATAGAGGGACTGAGTATTTTATTCTTGATAAGTTTTGTGAGGAAAATGAAATTATCTATGAAAAGACCGCTCCGTACCAACCGGAATCAAATGGAGTAGTGAAAAGGAAAAATAGATCTCTTAAAGAGATGATTAACTCTATGTTGTTGAGTTCAAATGTACCACTTGATATGTGGGGGAAGCCATGTTGACATCTTGTTATCTTTCAAAAAGTATAAGGTGTACAATGGTAAAAGGAGGCATATACGCCTTAGACACAATCTTGTGTGACATTACATAGATGAATGAATGATAGCTATCGATTATGTGATGTTAGAAAGGAATCAAGCTGACATGTTCACAAAGGCTATGTCTGTCAAAAACTTGTGTATTGCATCTACAGGAATGGGGTTAATGCCTAATCATCGGGTCACATTATGGATACCCTACCTATGTGAAGAGGCTAAATACCTGAATTAGGTTCAAGGGGTACAAAGGAAATAATAGGTGGACCGGTTTAGTACTACTATTTATAATTATTCCATTTTAGGGTGTAGATGAAGGTAATAGTACTACCACAAGGGTAAGGTTGAGTGAAGCTCTTAATTAGTCTAATCCCAAGGAATGCGCGGGTGTGTTAGTTATGGTGCACATCGGAGACTAACCTAAGTAGATGTGGGTGGTTTGGCCGCCACCAATGAGAACTTATAGGTGAGTTTTCTAAACATTCATGAATCCAGGATAAGGGACATGGCCGATTCAAAAGTCCAATGTGTAATATAAAAGGTAGCTCCAAAAGTCGACCTTTAGGACATGGGTGATGGGACGGTCAGCTACGCTAATGAGGAAAGGTTCAAGGAGTCTGACTCTACCCATACTTTGTAGCGCGACTCATTAGACCTAGTGTAGGTTCAAGTCCAAAAGACACCTACAACGATGTGTCCTTTAATGTCTAATACAGTCATAACACGAGTCCTTTTTTGCAATTTTGAAACTTGTGGGGGATTGTTAGGTTTTTTATTAAAATCTATATTAAGTTTCAAAATTAGCTTTTGCATTTCTTTTATTTAATTATTTTGTTAGTGTGTGGGACCCATGAGGTAAGGGTGGTAATGAGGCACCATGAGTAACGGAGGCCCTTCATGACCTTGGTTATGAGGCTCTTTATGACATTGGTTATAGGTCTTAATGGTCTTGATCATGGTGGTGTAGTGGGGTTACTTAAAGGGTAGAATTTACTTAAATTCTAACTCTTGACCATCAATTCTCATTTCAACTTTATGACCATTCATGACCATTACCATGAGTGAGGTTAAAGTTATTGAATGGATTCAATCCAATTCATTGCCTTAAGAATCCTAAGGGGTGTAAGGTGTGGTTTGGGACTCAACCTCATTGATCGGTGGTTCAACCGAACATCAAGCTCTCCAGATTGGCTAAGCATCTTTATCTTTCAATTGTGTTGCAATTTCATTTTTTGTATTTTGTAGAATTTGTAATACAATCACCCCCAACAAGTTTTATGCGGAATTGCAATCAGTGACGCGACTAACAAGGGAAAATAAGTCGCTCAGACGACTAAAATCGTATCAACATTCCTTTCCTCCCTAATAATATATTACTCTTCAAAGAAAATAGATTTTACCACACTTCCATGGGTGATTTGGACAGTAACAGGCAAAAAGTGGAAAGCAGATAACACAATAGCAAAATTAAATTTGAAAAGAACGATTAGGAAGGAAAATTGGATGTAAGAAACTCACAACTTCCTCGCAGAGCTCCTTCAAGGGCTTGCGCATATCAGCATGGTCGGGGAAATCAGCAAACTTATAGAAGGAAACAAGAAGGAGTGATTTTTTAATGGAGTCCTCAGTTTCAGAATGTTGTCCGTTCCTCAAATCGGAGATGGTTGAAATGGGTAATGAAGCACTCTGATTTGGATTCACGGAGAAGCATCTGGAGACACTAGCGTTCCTATGATGGGTCTCCGCTGGATTCTGATGCAAAATCTTCAAGTTGGAGAAGAAAGGATACTGAAGGGTCTGTGAGGTCTCAGAGGAATTGACCGACATGGTGCGGGAGAGAGAAAAGCTAGGGCGTGATCCAAGTTTCGGAGATGAGCAAGATGAGAGCATCCTCCGTGCGACCAGTGAAACTGTTCTGCACCTCACTGACGTCGAGGATTGCTGCATCTACGACACTCACCCTTTCTCTCTTCCCAGTCCCCAGACCCCAAATTTCCACATCCCAGAAGTCCTAAGGTGAAAGGTCGGATGGCTTTAGTCTTGAAGAATTGGGCCAGGTCGAGCCCCAATTCAAAGGGCTTGGGTTGGGCCCAAACTCATGGGCTTCTTCCAAGTGTAGCTATTAAAATCTTTTTTGAAAAATTAAATGGCGCAGAAACCCCAACAAAAGTTTTTATATATAGGAAATTTAGGGATGGGGATATTACATGTGCCGTGGGCAAAAGTTGAACCTACAACTTCTCTACTAATAAGTGATAAGTTGGGGATGTAAACGGACGGATTCGGATCGAATGGTGGTAATACCATATCCGCATTATATTCGGACGGATTCGGATAATATCCTATCGGTTTCAGATGGATTTAGTCGGATTCAGATGATAATCATGTAGTTATTTTCTTAAATAGATTCTTCTAAATGGGCATGAATACAGATTGAATATAAGTTTTTGACTACCTGTTTACAATTTTAGCATTTTATTTGTGAGGACTAGGTTTGGAATTTAACAACTTTGGTAGTTATTTTAGTAGAAAATCTAGAAAACTAGTCACATATCACTGGTACAAAATTTATAAAAATAATAAGAAAATCTAAATAAGTAACTTAATTTATAAATAATTTTATCAAATGGATAATAATTGGTAAAAAAGGAGCAAACCATATCCGCATCCTATTAGTAATCGGACGAATTCGAATACCCTTAAGCAGATACAGATGCGAGTTCGAAAGCGAATCTCAGTTATCCATACACCCCTAGTGATAAGTGACTATTTCAATCATTTCACTTACCCTCCATTGGCAACCCCACAAAAATTACAACGGACAATCTAATCTTACATTATTGCATTAAATGATGGATTTTTTAGGTAAAATTTCTTTTGTTTTTTCACTTGGGTAAAGTAAAATGGTGTAACCACATCAGAGTAAAATTCAAAGCAAGTTTTTTTTTTAGTAAATTAATTAAAATGATAACTAATGATATTAATTTCTATTTTTGATTAATTGAATTTTAAAAAATAAAAATTTTTCTCTCCATATTTGTAAAACTTCCAAAGTATCATTTTTGTTCCCAGTACACAAGACCATTCCAAAAGAGACGGCCAACGAGGTTAAATGCTAACAACCCTCGCCGTAAATGGTTTGTCAAATGTCTAACCAAATTTTAATGGCGGTAGTAAAAACGACCAACCACGTAAAGCATATGTTATTTCCAATTCAAGAACACACGACCATTCCACTTGATCATTACTCCTTTTTCCCACAACCATCTTTTCCTTTAAAAAGGGTCACACGGCCCAAGTATGCTGCTCAAAAATCCCAATTTTTAGACTAGGTTTTAATGCAGGTAGCCAGAAGACATTTCCAACAACATTTTATAATATTGTAAATTTATGAATATAAGGTTACCAAAAAAAAATGAATATAAGCAAGAATGCTATACATTCAGCCCATTTTCTATTACTGTGGGTTAGGCATTCTTAGGTTCTTCAGTTACAATTTGAAATTATAATGCATAACCGCATTCATGGTTCTACAGTCAGGAGAGTATCTGCTCTTAGTGATATAATCTCCTCATTTAAACATTCAAAACAACCACCCTAATATGCCTCTGATCTCCCAAATTTCGAATTTTAAGACTAAGGGTTTCAATTAACCCAAATTTGCATCAATTCATCAAATTCCTACTTTAAAATAGTAGAGTCAAATCAAGCCCCAATGCTGCCAAGCCAGAAGAAAAATGGGAACTGGACCAAAGCCATGAATAGCAAAAGATAATGATGCCTGCTTGAATCATAACTCCTCACCTCTGCAAACAGAACTCGTTTCATCGTCTTCACCAAGAAGATCCCCATGCACAAACATGTCCATGGCATCAGGAAATAATACGAGTATCCCCATACGATCCTTCCTAAAACAGCCACACACATCCCAGTAAAAGCATAACCACCATATGCCACAATGTCCAGCAAAGGTGCCTCCCCACTCCCCAGTGAATAAAGTGAGGCTTTAAGCAGCACAACTTGTAAAAACCAGCCTAGTAGTCCTTTTGTAAACAGCAGACTTAAAGCTTCAGGGCTAAACCTGACAAAAGTGAAGCACAAGAGAGGGGCAGGGGGGAAATTCCAGGGTTAATCCTTAGGCTGAAACAAACTTATAAGGCTGAAAGAAAAAAGAAAGAAAGATACATCTTAACAGTTGATTTCAAACAATGCAAGGAGAAATCATAAAGCCCTTTTCTGGTGGTCAACCAAGAGGGAGGAACAAAGTGAAATCTCATAAGGCTTGGCGAGGCTGTATTTTACCTCCCATTGAGTCCCAGTGAGAAACCAGCAAGAACCACATAGGTACCAAATGCCATTAAGGGAATGTACAAATCTGGAGCATTTATGTCATAGATTGGGGGCTTATAGGAAAGCCTCCCTCCAACTGGTTCGGTAATCCTTGTCCAGTGCCCCTGGGTTAAATGCAGATTTCAGAAACTTATGGCAGAAAGCAGCTAGGTGAACAACATTGTAATACTTTGTGATTACCCTGTGTAGGAATGGAAACAGAATGACCTTCAATTTGTTCCTCACATACTGGTCATTCACTTGGAAATAATACTGGGGATCAGAGAAATACCTGCTTATCTGCTCATAGAAGAATGTTCAGCAAGAAAGATGAAGAGAAAGTTAAAACAAGATAAATGTGGCAAACTGTATTGACTACAACGCAGAATACAGAAGTGGTTGCCAACCATTACATGCCCATTGACCAAATTAACCCGCCACTTTCAAATACCCTTCACCAAGAGACCCATTTCATGCCCAACGCTCAAATTAACTAGGCCATCTGATCAAATATCTTACATCAAGAATGCCAGAGTCACTGGACAAAAGAAAGGCCGATTGTTGGTTACCAATTTACCAGTCAGGAACAGGCATTCAAAGTCCTTTACCCCATAAAGAAAAAGCAATGGCTGCAGAGGTTCACTCCTATTTTTAGATGTTTGTATAGTCACAAAAATTCAGCAGAATAAGCCAAATGCATAAAATTTAACAAGTGGTGAACTATGAGAGTTATTCTCAAGAAAACAAATCCGTCATTTCTGTATCTTGCTCTTTTTCCTCTTACTTACAATGCTTTGTACATTTTCAGAGCTCGAACCTAGGATTTTCTCCCCATATGCACCCAACAGTCCTGAACCAGCTCCATAGAATGCATTCTCAAATGGATTGGCTTGAGGGTTTGATGGGGGCCTTGGTACCCCAGGCTGTGCTCCTATGTTATCATACATTTCTGTAATATGACACAAGAAAGGAAGAGTATGATAGTATCAGAAAAAGTTAATCATGGAAACATAAGTAGAGAACAGAGGGAAGGACATTTCCATGCAATTTAGAAAGTCAACATGTTTCCGGGCTCACAGATACAGAAGAAAGAAAGATTGCTCTGAGCAATAAAAAAGTAGAAGACTAGAAAATATCTGTGCAGGTTGCAACTCAAAAGTTAGAGAGTAAAATTTAAATATTATACCACAAGCGAAACTTCTTATGCTTGATTATTCTCAATTAAGTTTTTAAGTAGTCTTGAGTTAAAGTAGAATTTGAATTAAATTCGGCCCTAAACATGATCAGTTTAAATTTTTACAAATAGGAACCGGTCCAGTCAAAGTAGGCCTTAGTTTCTCCTTTTCCTTCCATTTAAAAATTAAGTGAGCAAAACTATATTAAGAATCAAAAATTAAATCAGATGAAGTTCTAAAACTGTGGTTTCATGGTCAAAATTCCAGACATTATTTCCTTCTTTTGTATCAAGTACAGATATTCTTACACTCAAATAATTCAATTGATCAGGTCAGAACTTTTCAAATTTAGTCAATTCTCTGGTTTTGCAAACATGCTTCTAGTCACTTCATAACCGTTCGGGTAGTTTTTGATTCATGATTTTAGTTCTCGAATTCGCTAGTTAGCAACAACGTAAGCAAGGGTGTCCTACCGACAACACACACTGCACTATGGCACCTTAAGTGCTGAATAGCAAGCCAGGTTTAGCTATGGGATCCCTGTATACAGTATGTTTTCACATAATGAACAAGTGTGTATAAAGAAGCTAGTCCAAAGCATATACAATCAGCTTAGAATCTTGGAACCCAGGAACTTTAATGGGACATAGAGCAAAATTGATATATAGAAGAAGAAGAATTAGCATAGCTTGCACATAAGACACTAGATGGAAGGGTAGGGTGGGAAAGCTAAGGAACTAAATTACTTTAAACTTTGGTATACAAGGACTTACAAATAATACAAATGGGTAGTATTGAACTCTAAAACAAAATTAAACTGACTTTAAACTTGAAGTGGTCAAGCAACCTCTAAAACAAAATTAAACCTACTAGAAAGCTATTTTGTACTTAGCCTAGATACTCAATTTTTAGAACCATTACACCTTAAACCCATGGAATCAAAAGTTCATAACCAGTACAATCCAACCCTGGGCTTATTCAGAGGGATTTAAGCCCAGATTGGGGATGGACCTGCATCACCTCAGGGCCGCCCTTTAATGCCCTGAAACATCACATCAATCTGATGGTTAGATACTCGGTAGAGGAAATCCTGATTCTGTTCCATAATCTTGAAAACAGTGCAGCCAGTGGGTTCTCTTGTTGGATTAATGCTGTATGTTCAAACCCTAGTTACGTCAATGTGCACAAAGTAGCTTCCCATAGAGATTAACCTATCCAAATCACAGATTTAATCATACCATCGGCAGGTCTACTGATTCTACTTCTTTGAGACAATTAAAGAATATCATATCCAATTCTTTTGAGAAGTTTATCAAGACCCAGTCATAACGTGAATCCAGTACCAGAGATATACTAATTGCACCTAACAGAACAGGCGTGAAGATGAGCGTGGAAAATTCCATATCAGAAGAGGGGGAGGGGGGAGTATCTGTGCTACCTTCATCCGATACCAAAACCACAAAGCAAAACCTCTGAAGATGATTTTTCAGGCCAATACTGTCTAGCACCAGATTCAACCAATGTGGCTTATCGGGCTTCCTTCACTAGCTTGGTTAGAAAAAGAAAAAAATAGAGACAATGGGAGAAAAACTAGGGTTTTCAGCACTCATCGAAATCAATTCAATGCTAAAGATCTATACCTGATTAGAAGATAGCAGACGGAAGTTTGACCAAATCGGATTTACCAAGCGACGAGGAAGCGATTCACAGATGGAAAGACAGCGAGAGAGAGAGGAACCTTCGCACTCGTCTTCCACGCGAGTTGGAGAAGACGAACATGTACTAAAAGGTCTGGTGTTCTCTTACTTGTGTATCGAAGATGGCGTTGCATTAAACAGGGTTTTAGGTCATTTCGACTAAGCCTCCATTAATCGCATATTGGCTTCTTTTTTTCCTGCTTCACGCATATCGGATTTTTGAATTTTTTTTTTTATTATTTTTTTTTATTTTAAAAGAGGGATATAGTAACAGTGACCTAGCGCCCCTCGGACTTTTTATCAAGTGCGACTTATGTAAACATTAGCCATGTGCACTCGCTGGCCTCGTCAGCAGAGCATCACCGGTGGCCTAGTATAGTCCACAAAAGCCGGTAGCACTTATGTCCAAGCCAAAGAGCACACAACCATCTAATGCAAGAAACAGATGAGTAGAGAAGATTCAAACATGGGATATAAAGTTTACCAAACCACTTGGGAGTGAGCTTGGAACCACTAGACCACCACCATCAATGGTCATATTAGATTTTTTCATGTGAGTTGTTATGGAGGATCCAGTATCCACACCGATAACCCAACTACCGCTGGTTCCGAATATGGGTATTCAATTCGGATTCTGTTGGGTCCCAAGAAGTGGAAGTTGGATTTGGATTCGAACCAAATCCTGGGGTGCTTTTAAAAATGAACATAATATCTTTTATCGGAGCATCCGATATCGGTCAGTTTTGTTCAGTTCGGATTTGATTTTAACTTCTTTCTTGTATGATTTCCATATCAGTTAATAGTTTAAATTTAATTATGGGTAAATAACTAAATATCATTTACCTCTCCCTTTTAATTGACCAAATGATGCTTGAACCTCTCTTAGTTTGATTATATTATTTATCTCATTTTTTTAGCTTGAAAATACATCTTATGCCTACTTAAGTTTTACTTTTATTCTTAAATATTTGAGTTTTTTATATGTGTGAGCCATTTTAATAGACTCTAAACTAATGTTGGGATCCTTTAATGCAATATATTATGTATATCTGGGTCTCAACTAGAATAATTGTTATCCACCATTTAATGTTTTCAAATTTTAAGTCTAGAAGGATCCAAAATATGCTTTACGTTGTTTAATAAATAAGATATGACTAAAATACCCTTTCAATAATAAGTTTTTATCAAACTTTAAGAGGGAGAAGTCACCCATCTTCTTCATTGACCTTGCTGTCTTGCTTAAGTGAAGAATGAAAACTTGGCTTCTTTTCACTTACAATAAATTCCTTTCAAGATTGAAAAGTAAAACTAGTATAGCTTTCTTACCCTTAATTGTTTAATTTCTTCCCGTGCATCTACTTTGATTTTTTACTCAATTATGGTTTCAAGAATGAGCGAGTAAGCATTCGCAAATTGAACCCAATCCCATTTTGATATTTTTAAAAGTGAAAGTCCATTCTTTTTCAAGATTCTTTCTTTTTCTTTTAATAGTTATTGCTGTTAATAATTAAATTCTCTTGCTTTTGTTTGTTCCTATTAGAAGAATCGAACATTATCTATTAAATTAGCTATTGCTTCCTTCATCATTCAAGTTCTCTGTTCAGTGGGAGATGGCAAGAGGTCAAACCCAAGTGGATAAATTAAATATTTGATTTTTTTTTCCGGTTTCAATTTAAAAAACTCAACTATTTGCTTTTTGCTCTTTTTATGATCGCAGTGATAATAAAGATAATAGACAAGCAGATAAAGAACAATGAGGATTTTGTCTAGACGATCGAGAGTCCTCAAGAAAGAGAGCATTCTGACATTTTTTTTTTTAAAAGGGTGGTTTCCAGCAGGGTAGGGTGGGGGTTCTAGTAGGATCAACGAAGAATATGGGTCATGCACTTATGTGGTTGGACCCCCAAACGGACCCCGAATTCAGTGATTTTTTGTTTGTTGGAAAGTTCTTTTGACGATCTTCGATGTGATACCTTATTTGCGTCAATCTTATTCTTCATCGTCAATCTAAGGACTTGCCAAAATCGTCTTTTAACACCATCGTGATTAATCTTCTCTCTTCTTTTAAACTCCATGAGAGTTATCAAATCATCACTAGGTTCATCCACGATCATTTGGTCCTTTTTCGAACCTTCGGGCTCGACTCGAATGGTCCATAGTTGTTGCCGATTCGAGGCCCGAGTTCGCAGTCCTTAAATCATAGACTATTAGGTTAGAAATCCAAGGGATTTCATAGTTTCGCCAGAGAGGTGGTTGAAGAATGAAGAGGTTACGAAGAAATGGAGGTTTATTGAAAGTGATTCATACACATATCCAATCTTCCAAGCAGAGCCAAGGGTTTGTTTAGGGAAGGAAATGACATTTTTACAGATGAAAAGGATGATAGCCAAAGTTATGAAGCAATATCGAGTTCTTCCAACCGAGGATGGTTTTGAGGCAGTTTACTTTGCTCACTTGACTACCAAAATGAAAGGAGGTTTTCTATGAAAATTGAGGAGAGGAGGCAATAGTGGAGATGTGTATGTCTTTTTTTTTAACTTGTTATGTGTGTTTTCCTTTTGAAGTTAGCTCCAAATGGAAAAACGTCCCAATTAAATGGAATGCCAATAAAACATTGAGTCGTGTTGGGGTAATTGTATTACAAATTCTTCAAACATACAAAAAGGAAATTGCAATACAATTGAGAGATGAAGATCTTTAGTAAATCCGAAGAGCTTGTAGTTGCAACCGGACGAATCACCGATCGATGAGGTTGAGTCACACCTTGAGTGCTGCCTTTAAGGTAATTGATGCATCCTACTCCAGGTTCTTCAACCACCACCTCCAAAATAAAGCAACCTCCAACTAGAAGGGGTAGTTCTTCTGTCCCTTCAAGGAGCCAAGCTAGAGGACAACCTTAGACAACTCGAATAATGAACTTTGTAAAACAAATAATGTGAGTGAGGGTGTCTCTTTTGCACACATTGCAAGGAAGGGTTGGGTTTATATGGCCCAAACCACACATCCTCCGGGAGAGGTGTCTCTGGTTTGTCCCTTCTTCACTATGTAAATAACCCCTTGACCTAACCTCCCCACTACTTGGGGAGTAACTCTCATATTCACTTCTTTGGATGATAGGCTTTAACTCATTCAAGACCTTAACCCCCACTCATGGTTGGCCATGAATAGTCATGAGTTGAAATGAGAATGAAGGTCAAGAGTTATAATTTGAGTAATTCCACCATTCAGTAGCCCACCTCATCACCATGATCAAGACCTTTAAGACCCATGACCAATGTCATGAAGAGCCTCATAACCAAGGTCATGAAGGGCCTCCTTTACTCATGGTGCCTCATTACCACCCTTACCTCATGGTGTCTCATTACCACCCTTACCTCAAGGGTCCCACACACAAACAAAACAATTAAATAAAAGAAATACAAAAACTATTTTTGAAACTTAATATAAAGATAATATAGATTTTAATAAAAAACCTAACAAGTCGTTTTCTATGCTACAATTATACCTATAGATTATCCATGGTCTAAATAATCATATATAATAAAGTTTATATGTTTCTAATGAGAAATTTAAGATCTTTTTCGTTACATCTTATTAAGAAATCCTTTAGATTGTATTAGGTGAATCCATCTAATCCACTATATTTTTAAATAAATTGAATGTTTGGGAAAATTAATTCTTATTATTTTTTTTTATCAGAAAAATTAATTCTTATTGTTAGATCATTAATTGTTCTTAGACTACTAATTTGGGGTAGATCAGTACAACCAATGAAAGAAACAAAGCAAGTTGCTTTGTTGTAACGATTAAATTGTTTGTAATGAGAAAAAGATGTTTCTCAATATAGAATTAGCATCCCAACTCTACCAGTACCTAGACTTATCTAGATTGAGTGATCTTTTGAACAATAAATAAATAAAAAAGATTGATTGATCTTCTTATCAAAAAAAAGAAGAAAAAATTTATGGATTGAATCTGAATGATCGGATGGCATTCATTACATGAATGCTAATATAACTACTATGTACTTCTCACGATAAAAGTATTTATGCAACAGTCACCACATCCAAAATCCGAGGCATGTCATATGTTCACAAGTATGATATAGACCAAACCTGAGGGGGTCGTGAAAATTCCCCAACTAAAAAAGAAACTAAAATAAACTCCGATTAATCATCAATGGAATTAGTTGAACTCCAATGGAAGCTTCAATTATTGATAATTTCTTTCACAAAAGAAACTTTAAGAGAGTTTTTTTTTTTTTGGTTTGCCAACCCCGGTTTTCAAGGCTTTGCCTTGACTAATCCGGTGTTCGACCCGGATTGCACACCTGGTTGTGGTGGGTGAGTCTTCCAGCGGGGATTTTTTGTATCTACAAGGTTTCAAAAACCTTGCTTAAGCGGACCAAGCTGCTTACCACTTGAACCAACCCCGTTGGTTCTTTTAGAGAGTTAATGGAACAAAAAATTATACTCCTATGGAAGCTTCAATTATTGATGGTGTCTTTAACAAAAGAAACTTAATAGACAGCTGTGGGAGCAAAAAGTTAGAGAAATAATAGGTTATTCAAAGGTCCTATTGTGTTGAAAATTCACACAATTATTGATAGTTTTTTTCACAAAAGAAACTTAAAAAGAGAGTTGTTGCAGCAAAAAGTTAGAGAAATAATAGGTTACTTCCTGTTGTGTTAAAAAACCACTCAAAAACGTTAAACTTATTCAGATCAATCCAAATTAGACTAAATCGTGACATGTATGATTAGGGATTCAAATTTGACTTTTATGACCCTAACTCACCCTAAATCAATGGACAAAATGACTAGATAATAAATAAATAAATATATAAATGAGTAGGTCTAACTGTTTTCTTTTATTTTGATGAAATATAAGTTATCTTAGGGTCTATTTAGTTGTATGAATCTAGAGATTTCAAATCTTCAGATTCACAAATGGAAAATTTATACATGTTTGATTGTGTGAATTCATGGATTCATGAAATCTAGAGATTCATCTTTTTACACTAAAAATGTGAATTTGTAGATTTATGGGTATTTGATCACCTTTACTATAGAACATTTGAACTATGACTCTATAGATATTTTTTCAAGATGAATATACAGATTTCTTTCAAAAAATTCAAGTTAGCCAAACAGTTAATTTTATGAATCATGACTCCATAATTTTGAAATTTTATAAATTTAAAATTTAAAGATTGAGAAAAAATAAATAAAAATTAAAAACAACCTCTTTGTTCAACGATGGTGTGTCAAGAAAAATAATATTTTTTCAAAAAGTTAAAGATAAAGAAATACTAGTATAAGATACTTAGAGCATCTCTAGCATTGTCTCGACATGAGAAGCAACCTTAATTGGTCACAATTTTGTTAAAAATAGTCAATTTGACTTTAACAAAGCTATTTGTGGTCCATTTTGGGTATGATTTGACTCACTAATTGCAAAATGCTCATCCATCACCTAATCAAGTAAAAGGAATTAAGATTCATATGTCGGCTGTGTTGAGATCCTTAATGACGATTGCCATGATGTGTTTGTGAAAATGTATTTGGAAGTATCTAGAAACTATTCGCTTTATAAAGATTCCCTCGCTGCAATCCCGCTAAGGTGGGTCATTAAAAATTCTATTCATTCCAGCATGTGGACAATAGGAGTGAAAGGAAGCTTCTATAATATATTTATTTTGTAATTAAAGCCATCTTGTTTCTGGAATCCATACCAAGTTCATCCCGTGGGTTCATGTACCTGTTTAGAATTGAACTTCTAGCTAAGGTGAAGAAGTCTATCAAAAACAAATCAAACTATTTAAAGGGCCTGCTTTTCCTATATATAAATTCACAAGACCACAACACAGAAGATCAGATAAAGAGGAAAGCATACAGTTTAAGACTTTGTTTTCTTATCAAACCCACCATTGATCCA
Organism: Hakea prostrata; assembly: GCF_041222555.1. Taxonomy (NCBI): domain Eukaryota; kingdom Viridiplantae; phylum Streptophyta; class Magnoliopsida; order Proteales; family Proteaceae; genus Hakea; species Hakea prostrata. The sequence goes on along the minus strand of NC_142600.1, from coordinate 16,073,308 downwards.
TCATGCTGCTCCCTGAGGTTTTGCCTTACCTTCTTGTTTTCATTCTTCCATTGTTCTTCTTGTTCAAATCTTGCTTCACTTCTGCAACCAAGAACGTATCTTCGTCACCTGCAACAGTATCATGCCATGTAATAGACTCCGCTCTGACCAAACCTGCCAACAAAGGTCGTTTACATCAATGGGTGACTGAGCTTCTTCAAAACAGTGAGACTGGAACCATTATCCTTCAACGTTCTCTTGGCCGTCGTGAACTCATAACAACTAATCCCCTTAACGTCCAGCACATCCTTAAGTCCCAATTCTCCCTCTACCCAAAAGGCAATTTCTCTCAAGAGAGCCTCTCTAGTTTTCTTGGTTCTGGCATCTTCAACATTGATGGTGAAAGCTGGAAGTTTCAGAGACAAATCTCAAGTCATGCATTCAACACCAAATCCCTCCGCAATTTCATTGACACAGTGGTGGAAGATGAGCTCTCTGACCGTCTTCTTCCTCTCTTCTACACTACTGCAGCTCAAAAATCCACTCTTGATCTACAAGACATCCTTCAAAGATTTACTTTTGATAACATATGCAAGATTGCTTTTGGTTTCGACCCTAAGTATCTTTCTCAATCATTCCCACAACCAGATACTGAGTTTGCAATTGCATTTGAAGAAGCTACACTACTAATTAAGCAGTGGACGACTTGGTTCAATCTTCAAATGGGTGTGGAAAGCGAAAAAGGCACTTGATATTGGTTCGGAGAAAAAATTGCGAATAGCAGCCTCAAAAGTTTTTGAATTTGCAGCTAGTATTGTAAGAAAAGAAACGAGGTTGGAAGAAAGTCTTCAATAGAGACAGAGGATCTTCTCTCAAAATCTTGAATTCCATTAGAAGAATTTCGTGACAGACATGGTGATTAGCTTTATCTTAGCTGGTCGCGATACTACATCGGCAGCATTGACATGTTTTTTTGGTTAATTTCAAGAATCCTCATGTAGAAAATGAGATACTGAAGGAGATACTAAGGAGAAACCAGAAGGGCTTGATCATTTCAATGAGGTGAAGGATATGGTTTACACCATGCTGCTCTCTGCGAGACCATGAGGCTTTACCCACCAGTGCCTTCTGACGGCAAGCAAGCAATGAGCGACGATGTTTGCCAGATGGGTCGTAGTGAAGAAAGGAATGCAAGTGGTATATCATCCATATGCAATGGGAAGGATGGAGTCGCTGTGCAAGATTGGGCTGAGTTTCCCCAGAGAGGTGGTTGGAGAAGGAGGAGGTTACAGGAAAGTTGAAGTTTGCTGGAAGGGATTCATTCACATATCCAATCTTCCAAGCAGGGCCAAGGGTTTGTTTAGGGAAGGAAATGGCATTTTTGCAGATGAAGAGGGTGGTGGCCGGAGTTGTGAAGCAATATCGGGTGCTGCCTGCAGAGAATGGTTTTGAGGCAGTTTACTTTGCTCACTTGACTACCAAAATGAAAGGAGGTTTTCCTGTGAAAATCGAGGAGAGGAGGCAGTAGTGGAGATGTGTGTGTCTTTTTTTATTACTTGTTATGTGTGTTTTCCTTCTTGAAGTTATCTCCACGTGAAAAAACATCCCAATTACATTGGATGATGTTGGTTTAGATGGACAAGATCATTAATAAAATTCTTAGTCGTTTTCTATATTTCAAATATATGCCTAAGTACTCAAAAAAGGGCTGATTTGAAAAATTGATATGGGAGACCATATTGATGTTTAGAAAGACCCTTGGATTCCTATACTTTAAGGATTTCAAAATAAAGCATGATGAATGTGGGATTTCAACTGTGGCAGACTTGATAGATCAACAGTCAAGAACTTGAAACAATACATAAATCATTAGATGGTTCTCAATGCAATCTTAAACATTAAGTTTGCATTGTTTCCTAATGAAGATGCACTAGTTTGGGGCTCCAGTAGAGATGGAAGTTTCTTAGTGAAGAATGCATATAAAGTACTAGTACAACATCAAGAGGATGATGAAAAGAAATCACCTTCTACATCTAAAACTCATAGTTGGGATGACTTGAGAAAGGAACATTGGCAAGAGATTTGGAAGTGCAAAACATGGCAAAAAATCAGAAATTTTCTATGAAGAGCTTGTAATGAATGTCTAGTAACAACATCGATCCAACTTACTTTCCAACAAGATCGGGGTAGATGCATTATATGGAGAATGCGGTTTGGAAGAGGAAACAACACCCCATGTACTACTACACTGTCCGTTTGCAAGGAGTGTATGGTTTGGGTCTTCCCTCTCTTGGAGAATCTCGGAAGATAAATGTAGAACTCTACAAGAATGGATCTCGATCTAAAAGATTGAATTGTAGAGGGATGCAATTATAAAGCCTTTGTTTTTGTAGTATGTGGTTTAGAAAGCTAGGAATGATCGAATCATTGGTGATAGGGTTGGACACGTAGTTGAAAGGCGTCTATTCCTATCTTTGGACATTCAAAAACAAGTCAATCCAACTTCAGACTTGGGGGTTGAATGTGAAGAAACAGTTCTGCTGACTTGGAAACCTCCTCCATTGGGTTTTGTGAAAGTCAATACCAATGCATCATGAGTTGAAATAACAAAGGAAGGTGTCCATTATTATTCAGATCCAAGAAATTCTCTTCATCGAGGACATTATAATTCGGTTGAAGAAGGAGAAATTATTGCTTTTAGAGCAGAATTATTGGAGGCGCTTGCAAGTGGTACGTTATGAGTCGATTCTTATTGAATCTGACTTTAAGCAGCTAATCAGGTATCTTGATGGTGAGATTCAACCCTCATTGGTAGTGGAGCTATTGATCTAAGATATATTCATTACTTAATTGATAACTTTATTCACTGTATCTTTGCCTATATCCTAAGAGGTCTAATGTAATAGCTGATCTCTTAGCCAGGAAGACCTTTTCTTTCCAGATTCTTCACTTTTGGTTGGTGGAACTTTGTTCCTCCACTCGATAAATCTATTATTTACAAAAAAGTACCATTTAGTTTGATTATTGATCTTTAATCTGATTATTAATTGTTCTTAGACTACCATTTTAACGTAACCTGTTCTTAGACTACCATCTTAAGGTAAACTTGTAAAACCGATGAAAGAAATGGAGCTAGGTGTTGTTGTACTGATTAAATAATTTATAATGAAAAGATGTTTCTTGTTATAGGATTAACCATGCAACAACCGCAAAATACAAGATCCATGAGTATCCCAAATTAAATGATTACATCGCATTCATTTAATAAGGGGATTTTGTAAATTAGTAAACTTTAAACCCCTTAAAATGTAAAAATAAAAAATAATATTTACGAGTAAACCCTGCCATTTGATCCTCAACCGTTCGATCATATTTTTATTACGTAGCGTGATTGACACCATTGGCAATAACGAGTAGCAGCTGCAAATAAAAATCTAATCTTATCTTGAGGAGTAACCGTGACTTCACTAGTTAATCACAATTTTTTTTCTTCTTTTGTTGTTGTTGATAGAAAGAGAAAAAGAAAAAAATTGTGACTTGTGGTCATGGTTTGACTCAATAATTACCAAATGCCTATCATCACCTAATAAAGTTGTAAGAAAGTTCTATGCACTAACAACCTCCTCGGCCCAAAATAAAATTAAAATTGGAAAGTTCATATGGCGATGGGTGTGTTTGCGAAAGCTAATGAAAGTATCTAAAAAACTCTCGCTTTACAAAGATTCCATTGCTGCAACCCTTCATGGTGGATCATTTAAAATTGGATTTGAAGCATTTCAACATGTGAATATTAAGAGTGAAAGGAAGTTTCTATCATACATTTATTTTATAATCAAAGCCACCTCTTTTCTAGAAGTACCATTACCTTAATCCATTACTAATCCCCATGGGTTCATCAAAGCCATCTTCTTTCTTTTGATGAAATAGAAATTATTTTAAAGAGTTTAAAAAATTAAATAAAAAATACTAACAATCTAGAAAACAAAATTTTTCAAAGACAAAGTTAAAGTTTGAAAAGAAATATTATAATAAGATTTATTTATTATTATTAACTATTTTGGATTTGAGGTTTTTCGGGGCCAACTTGTGTCTAACAGATTTATTTATTATTATTATTATTTTGGATTTGAGGTTTTTCGGGGCCAACTTGTGTATAACAGATTTATTTATTTATTTATTTGCTTTTGGATTTGAGGTTCATCTAGATTAGCTTGTGTGCTTCACGACTACATCCTATAATAAGATACTTAAAGCATCTCTAACATTGTCTGTATGGAGCCCTTTGTCACAACTTTACTAAAAATAGTCAATTTGACTTTAATAAAGCTATTAGTGGTCCATTATGATTTATGGGTATGATTGACTCGCTAATTGCAAAATGCCCATCTATCACCTAATAAAGTAATAGGATAATAAAGTAATAGGAAGATTCATATGGCGGCTGTCTAAGCCTGAATTTATGACATGCCATGATGTGTTTGTGAAAATGTCTGTGGAAGTATCTAGAAAGATTCGCTGCAACTCTGCTAAGTGATTCATTCAAAATTGGATCCCTTGTATTCATTCCAGCATGTGAACATTAGGAGTGAAAGGAAGCTTCAATCATATATTTATTTTGTAATTAAATCCATCTTGTTTCTGGAAGTGCCGTTACTTTAATCCATACCTAATTCGTCCCTGGTTCATTAAGCTTAGATCTTCTACACATATGGAAGTCTATCAAAAACAAATCAAACTATTTAAAGGCCTCTTTCCTATAAATTCACAAGACCACAACACAGAAGATCGATAAAAGGAAAGCATAGAGTTAAAGACTTTGTTTTCTTATCAAACCCACCATTTAATCCATCATGTTGCTTAGTTTGCCTTACCTTCTTGTTTTCATTCTTCCATTGTGTTTTGTTAAATCTTGCTTCACTTATAACCAAGAACGTATTTGTCACCTCAAAAAACTATCATCCTGTAATAGACTCCTCTGACCAAACCTAGGTCTTTCATCTGTGACTAGCTTCTTCAAAACGTGAGACTGGAACCATTATCCTTCAACGTTCTCTTGGCCGTCGTGAACTCATAACAACTAATCCCCTTAACGTCCAGCACATCCTTAAGTCCCAATTCTCCCTCTACCCAAAGGCAGTTTCTCTCACGAGAGCCTCTCTAGTTTTCTTGGTTCTGGCATCTTCAACATTGATGGTGAAAGCTGGAAGTTTCAGAGACAAATCTCAAGTCATGCATTCAACACCAAATCCCTCCGCAATTTCATTGACACAGTGGTGGAAGATGAGCTCTCTGACCGTCTTCTTCCTCTCTTCTACACTACTGCAGCTCAAAAATCCACTCTTGATCTACAAGACATCCTTCAAAGATTTACTTTTGATAACATATGCAAGATTGCTTTTGGTTTCGACCCTAAGTATCTTTCTCAATCATTCCCACAACCAGATACTGAGTTTGCAATTGCATTTGAAGAAGCTACACTGCTAAGCAGTGGACGACTTGGTTCAATCTTCAAATGGGTGTGAAAGCGAAAAAGGCACTGATATTGGTTCGGAGAAAAAATTGCGAATAGCAGCCTCAAAAGTTCGTGTTTGCAGCTAGTATTGTAAGAGAAAAGAAACGAGGTTGGAAGAGAAGTCTTCAATAGAGACAGAGGATCTTCTCTCAAGAATCTTGAATTCCCATTCAGAAGAAAATTTCGTGACAGACATGGTGATTAGCTTTATCTTAGCTGGTGCGATACTACATCCAGCTTGACTTTTTTTGGTTAATTTCCAAGAATCCTCATGTAGAAAATGAGATACTGAAGGAGATACTGAAGGAGAAACCAGAAGGGCTGATCATTTCAATGAGGTGAGGATATGGTTTACACGCAGCTGCTCTATGCAGACCAGGGCTTTACCCACCAGTGCCTTCTGACGGCACCCGACGATGTGTTGCCAGATGGGTCGGTGTGAAAAAGGAATGCAAGTGGTATATCATCCATATGCAATGGGAAGGATGGAGTCGTTGTGCAAGATTGGGCTGAGTTTCCCCAAGAGTGGTTGGAGAAGGAGGAGGTTACGGAAAGTTGAAGTTTGTTGAAGGGATTCATTCACATATCCAATCTTCCAAGCAGGGCCGGTTTTTAGGGAAGGAAATGCATTTTGCAGATAAGGGTGGCCGGTTGAAGCTACTGCTCCAGCACGAGTTTGAGGCGTTTACCTCACTTGACTACCAAAATGAAAGGAGGTTTTCCTGTGAAAATCGAGGAGAGGAGGCACTAGTGGAGATGTGTATGTCTTTTTTATTACTTGTTATGTGTGTTTTCCTTCTTGAAGCTATCTCCACTTGGAAAAACATCCCAATTACATTGGATGATGTTGGTTAAGATGGACAAAATCATTAATAAAATTCTTAGTCGTTTTTGATGTTTCAAATGTATGCCTAAGTATTCTTTTGGGTAGAGTGTTGGAAGTGATTTATAATGAAGTTTCTGTGTTTGTAATGAAACATTCAGATCTTTCTTTTACATCTTATTAAGAAAAAGTGTAAATATCACTTACCTCCCCTCTTAGTTGATCAAATGGCAGTTGGATCCCCTCTTAGTTGAATAATATTAATTACCTCCTCTCTTAGCTTTTAAAGTTATCAAACACCTCATTTTTTTTTTAAAATTCTGTTAAGTTCTATTTTTACCTTTAAATATTTTTAAACCCCAAATTACCCTCATTAGATGGTTCTCTCAAGAGGAGGCCAATGCAATCTTAAACATTAAGTTGGCATTGTTTCCTAATGAAGATGCACTAGTTTGGGGGATTTTTATCCACTCCGGTTCTGACACGGTCCAGTTCCTACTGTTGACCGTTAGATCATCTCTTTATTCCGATCGATTTCGTTATTTCAACTCTTGACCACTTCTTCTTTACCTTTCTCTCTCTTGTTTCGGGTGCTCGTCTCCCTCCTCACCTCATCCATTCAACCACCCCCATTTGCCCCCCCGTACCGTTATTGGGTGGAAGAGGTGTGATTGTACCACATCAGTGTTGATTTACCCTGGTTTCCAAGAGCAAGATCAGCAAATCTTAAATTGTTTTTTTCTTCTTTTCATAACAAAATAAAATCTATTGAAATTCAAAAGTAAAAGCGTAAGAGAGAAGCCAAACTAAAAACAAAACGAAACAAACACAAGCAGCAAGAGGCTAACCCCATTTTTAGAACAAAAACCCATAGGGCTACAGGGAAAAACCAGAGCCTAGTTCCCGGTGGGGAGAATAGTGAGAGAAAATTTTGTTCCAAATCTCTCTCAACCCCCGTTTCCGTTATGCCTTAGTCTTTATTTTCAAATTTTCAGACTCACAAAATAATGCACAACATCCCTCCCAACAAGTTGTTCCCACTCATGCATCAAAAGGAACCCTGTAGGTTGGTGCCAATCAACCCCAAAACATGCCCCTTCAAACCACATAAATCCAAGCACTTAACGAATCTTTTTCCATCTTTTTCTTGCCAAAGGCTCCATGTCTCCTCCTAGACGAGCCAGTGCTCAAAATCAAGGTGTCCAAGGGGCCCTCAGGGGGAGGGACCCGCCCACAAAGAGAAAAGTGAAAGGGTTGGTTGAATAGTAACCACACGATAACCCCTCACACCCTGTCCCCATAAAACCAGTGCCGGGGTTCTAGTGAAGAATGCATATAAAGTAATGTACAACACAAGAGGATGATGAAAAGAAATCACCTTCGCATCTAAAACTCAGTGATGCTGAGGAAGGAACATGGCGAGATTTGAGTCAAACAGCATTAGATTTTCTAGGAGAACTTGTAATGAATGTCTAGCAACAACATCATCCAACTTACTTTCCAAGAAGATCTATGCTTATGTGAGATCTTTGGAAAAGGAAACACACTCCAGTACTACTACCCCTCCTGTTGGTTTCTCCCTCTTTGGGACCGATAAATGTGAACCACAGAATGGATCTCATCGAAGAATTCAGCAAATTGGGTAAGAGGGATGCAACCTTTGTTCCTTTGTGTGGTTATAAGCTGATATCCGGGTGGGTTGGACCCCGTGTTGGCCTCCACAGTTTCTCAAAACGTCATCCAACCCTGGTTGAATGCTCCCGCCTCCTCCATGGGTTTGGAGTCAATCCAGCCGGTTGAAAGAACGGGTCCTTTTTTCACCAGCTCCCACGTCTTTATAATCTGATTACTTTTAGCGATATCCCGGTTTCCTTTTGTCGCCTTCTTCTGTGGTGAGATTCAACCCCATTGTGTAGGCCATTGACTAAGATATTCATTACTTAGTCTCATCACTATACTCCATACCCTGGGGTCTAAGTTGCCTCCTTGCTGGAAGCCCTTTCGCCCCGTGGCCCTTCCTTTGTGGTTGGGGCTGTTCCTCCCCCCCCGTCTGTTTCCCACGTAACTTGTTGATTATTGACTTAACCTTTTGCTTAGACTACCATTTTGAGGTAAACTTGTAAAACCGATGAAAGAAATGGAGCTAGGCGCTGTTGTATTGATTAACTAATTTATAATGAAAAGATGTTTCTTGTATAGGGATTAACCATGCAACAACCGCAAAATACAAGATCCATGAGTATCCCAAATTAAATGATTACATCGCAAGGGGGATTTTGTAAATTAGTAAACTTAAAATCCCTTAAAATGTAAAAATAAAAAATAATATTTACAAGTAAACCCTACCATTTGATCCTCAACCGTTCAATCATATTTTTATTACATAGCGCGATTGACACCATTGGTAGTAACGAGTAGCAGCTACCAATAAAAATCTAATCTTATCTTGAGGATTAACCGTGACTTTACTAGTTAGTCACAATTTTTTTTTTTCTCTTTTGTTGTTGTTTTTTTTTTTTGGTAGACTTTTGTTGTTGTTGATAGAAAAAGAAAAGGAAAAAAATTGTGACTTATGGGCATGGTTTGACTCAATAATTACAAAATGCCTATCATCACCTAATAAAGTTGTAAGAAAGTTCGTATGCACTAACAACCTCCTCGGGCCCCCAAAAATTAAAAAAATGGAAAGTTCATAGGCGGCGGTGCTGTGTTTCCGAAAAGCTAATGAAAGTATCTAGAAAACTCTCGCTTTACAAAGATTCCATTGCTGCAACCCTTCAAGGTTGATCATTTAAAATTGGATTTGAAGCATTTCAACATGTGAATATTAAGAGTGAAAGGAAGTTTCTATCATACATTTATTTTATAATCAAAGCCATCTTTTTTCTAGAAGTACCATTACCTTAATCCATTACTATTTCCCATGGATTCATCAAAGCCATCTTCTTAAAATACTAACAATCTAGAAAAACAAATTTTTTCAAAGACAAAGTTAAAGTTTGAAAAAAATCTATTATAATAAAATTTATTTATTATTATTATTATTTTAAATTTGAGGTTTATCCGGGCCAACTTGTGTATAACAAATTTATTTATTTATTTGTTTTTGGATTTGAGATTCATCTAGATCAGCTTGCGTGCTTCAAGACTACATCGATACTTGGAGCATCTCTATCATTGTCTCGTCATGAGAAGCAACCTTAATTGGTCACAACTTTACTAAAAAATAGTCAATTTGACTTTAATAAAGCTATTAGTGGTGCATTTGATTTATGGGTATGATTTGACTCACTAATTGCAAATGCTCATCTATCACCTAATAAAGTAATAGGAAGATTCATATGGCGGCTGTGCTGGAAGCCTGAATCTTAATGACGATGGCCATGATGTGTTTGTGAAAATGTCTGTGGAAGTATCTAGAAAGATTCGCTGCAACTCTGCTAAGTGATTCATTCAAAATTGGATCCCTTTTTTCATTCCAGCATGTGAACATTAGGAGTGAAAGGAAGCTTCAATCATATATTTATTTTGTAATTAAATCCATCTTGTTTCTGGAAGTGCCGTTACTTTAATCCATACCTAATTCATCCCGTGGGTTCATGTACGAGCTTAGATCTTCTACACAATATGCAGAAGTCTATCAAAAACAAATCAAACTATTTAAAGGGCCTGCTAATTTCCTATATATAAATTCACAAGACCACAACACAGAAGTTCAGATAAAGAGGAAAGCATAGAGTTTAAGACTTTGTTTTCTTATCAAACCCACCATTGAATCCATCATGTTGCTCCCTGAGGTTTTGCCTTACCTTCTTGTTTTCATTCTTCCATTGTTCTTCTTGTTCAAATCTTGCTTCACTTATGCAACCAAGAACGTATCTTCGTCACCTGCAACAAAGCCACCCGTATCATGCCATGTAATAGACTCCGCTCTGACCAAACCTGCCAACAAAGGTCGTTTACATCAATGGGTGACTGAGCTTCTTCAAAACAGTGAGACTGGAACCATTATCCTTCAACGTTCTCTTGGCCGTCGTGAACTCATAACAACTAATCCCCTTAACGTCCAGCACATCCTTAAGTCCCAATTCTCCCTCTACCCAAAAGGCAGTTTCTCTCAAGAGAGCCTCTCTAGTTTTCTTGGTTCTGGCATCTTCAACATTGATGGTGAAAGCTGGAAGTTTCAGAGACAAATCTCAAGTCATGCATTCAACACCAAATCCCTCCGCAATTTCATTGACACAGTGGTGGAAGATGAGCTCTCTGACCGTCTTCTTCCTCTCCTCTACACTACTGCAGCTCAAAAATCCACTCTTGATCTACAAGACATCCTTCAAAGATTTACTTTTGATAACATATGCAAGATTGCTTTTGGTTTCGACCCTAAGTATCTTTCTCAATCATTCCCACAACCAGATACTGAGTTTGCAATTGCATTTGAAGAAGCTACACTACTAAGCAGTGGACGACTTGGTTCAATCTTCAAATGGGTGTGGAAAGCGAAAAAGGCACTTGATATTGGTTCAGAGAAAAAACTGCGAATAGCAGCCTCAAAAGTTCGTGAATTTGCAGCTAGTATTGTAAGAGAAAAGAAACGAGAGTTGGAAGAGAAGTCTTCAATAGAGACAGAGGATCTTCTCTCAAGAATCTTGAATTCCGGGCATTCAGAAGAAAATTTCGTGACAGACATGGTGATTAGCTTTATCTTAGCTGGTCGTGATACTACATCGGCAGCATTGACATGGTTTTTTTGGTTAATTTCCAAGAATCCTCATGTAGAAAATGAGATATTGAAGGAGATACTGAAGGAGAAACCAGAAGGGCTTGATCATTTCAATGAGGTGAAGGATATGGTTTACACGCATGCTGCTCTATGCGAGACCATGAGGCTTTACCCACCAGTGCCTTCTGACGGCAAGCAAGCAATGAGCGACGATGTGTTGCCAGATGGGTCCGTAGTGAAGAAAGGAATGCAAGTGGTATATCATCCATATGCAATGGGAAGGATGGAGTCGCTGTGGGGCAAAGATTGGGCTGAGTTTCGCCCAGAGAGGTGGTTGGAGAAGGAGGAGGTTACAGGAAAGTTGAAGTTTGTTGGAAGGGATTCATTCACATATCCAATCTTCCAAGCAGGGCCAAGGGTTTGTTTAGGGAAGGAAATGGCATTTTTGCAGATGAAGAGGGTGGTGGCCGGAGTTGTGAAGCAATATCGGGTGCTGCCTGCAGAGAATGGTTTTGAGGCAGTTTACTTTGCTCACTTGACTACCAAAATGAAAGGAGGTTTTCCTGTGAAAATCGAGTTGAGGAGGCAGTAGTGGAGATGTGTATGTCTTTCTTATTAGTGTTTTCTTTCTTGAAGTCACCTCCACCTGAAAAACATCTCAATGACATTGAATGGTGTTGTTCAAGATGGACATGTCAGTCAATAAAATTTTTAGTTAGCCACTTTTTGGGTTTCAATTTTATACCTATGTATTATCTTTGGTGTAATAGGTGATCATTTATAGTAAAGTCAGTATGTTTGTAATAAAACATATATGATGTTTTCTGTTACATCTTCTTTACAATATACTTTCAGTAGCAAAACTAATTTTTTAATTTATTTATGAATATGGTTCTCCATTTAGGCTAACATGACATTTTGTTTTCTTCTTTTCGATCCTAATCAACATTTTGAACTTGTGCTTTATAACTTTATATCACTCTAACCTTAATCAATTCTTATCTACTATAGTTTTTTTGGTTGGTATCTTCTATTTTGGACTCACTATGATTGGTTGTGTTATCCTTCATCATATCATAATCATATTTATTTTTTCACTTTTTGCTTCTTTTTGACAGTCTTGTATTTTTTTCACATTGTTTTATCTTTTCTATCTGCATTGGCTTGTACTACTTCCTTTTATCTGCGTAGTTCTAGAGAATATGTTGTGACTTTTTGTCAAAAGAATAAGTTTGTTTGTTATAAAACGTTTTAATTATTTTGTATTTGCATTTTTATATTTTTCTATCAATTTTACTTTAGTAAAATAGATTTTTTCTATTATGTCATAATTATTACATCATTCGACCTAATTTTTATTTTTTTTTTTTGTACAAAGGCGCTTTTTATATATGGGGATATGGATATTACATATGCCGAGGAGTTGAACCCATGACCTCTCCACTGAGAAGCAGGTTCTAACCATCCTACTACATATTAAAAGTCATTCCATTCATGATGCAAAATGATGGGAAGTGATTATAAAAGAAACATCAAATAAAACGAAGAAGACACTCGAACAAAAGCCCGGAAACCCTATTTTCTCCGCTTTGAGACCGATCGCCGCCACCGTGCCTTGAGGTGTCTCTCCACCTCTTCTACTTCTTCTTCCTCACCCTCTCTTCTTTTCTGGTTTTTTCTTTTGCTTTCTTTCTTTCTCCACCTTTATTCTCTCTTCCCGGTTTCCATCTCCTCCGTCTCCTGTTTCTCAGTCTTTGTTTCTCCTATTCCTTCCTCCTCACCTTCTCATCTTCTCTATTTCTCGGTTTTGTTTTCTTCTTTTCTGGTTTTAATCCATTGCCCCCTTCTCATCTGCCTTCTCATCTTCACCGGTTTTTTGTTTTCGTTTTCTTCTTGCCCCCTTTCTATTTCTCTTTGTTTCTCTCTGTTCTCTGTTTTTCTTTACTGGTGAAAGCTTCCGGTTATCGGAAAGGAGAAAAAAAAAAAGGCAAATGTGAGTTTTGGTCGTTCATCCTGCAGTTCTAAAGGTTTTAGGCTGGAGTTGGAAGTGCCTCCCGTGGATTTGGAAGATTTGTTGCTGCAAGTGTCTCTTGGTACTGCTCTTTCCGCCCTTGTGGCATGTCATATTTTCGCCCTTGTGGGCGTGTCGCCCAATGGGGTGTCGCCCAATGGGGCGTTTGTGTTGGTGAATATGATTGTCGTATCACTTGTGCCTAACTGTGGTTGTTACAACTCTTTTTCTAAGGATTTATTGGGCATGACCCATTCCTTAGTCTAGATGACCTTGTCTATTGCATGTACGACATTTGGTCAATTTCCTCTCTATGGTTCGGATCGAACCTTGTGTTTTCATGCATCTATCTATTGTATTTCTTGTTTTTATTTGATGTGTCTTTCCTTGGAGTTCATGAATGAAAATATGATTCTCACTTTGACCAAAAAAAAAAAAAAAAAAAAAAAAAAAATTAACTTGCAAAGGAAATTTAGAATGGAATTACCATAAGAGTAGTGGCTTGTGGTCCAAGTTCACTTTCAATTTCAAAACCCTTTATTTCTCAGATTCATCTCCTCACAAAGCCGCATAGATCATATTCAAAACAATTTTGTAGTGTCTTACCTCATTAGCTCGTGTGGGTTCTTACCCACAGCGGCGATCTTTGCATCCAAGAAAATAAGGTTTGAATCGGCAGCATGACTGGACACGATTCTCACCCTCCTTAGATATATGTCCTGGTCAAGAAATTTTAAAGCCCAACTGCGGATTACTTCACTAGGGCATTTGATTTCTTTGAACAGAGGTAAGGACAGTAAGGTGTAAGAGTCCCGGAGAGTTGCGAAAGGAGTCCGTCGATTTTGTAAATTTTTTTTTTTGGAGAAAGATAGCTTTATATTAAAAATTTAAAAAATAAAGGGTTTACAGACGATAGAATTTTTTCTCATTAGCATCATTCCTAATAAGACAGGAAAGAGCTTCAGGGAGATAAAGGGGGTGAAGGTGGAATTATTGGGTGGATTGCGAGAATCCAGCCAGGAAGTCCGCACAAGAGTTCACTTCACGCACAATATATTCAAAAGAACATGCAACGAAATCCCCGGTCAGCTCATGAATTTGTTGCACAAGATCTACTACATACCATGGAACCCGATAAATCTTCTGTATCATCTTAATAGCTAACTCAGAATCGGATCGTATTTGGACTTTGTTGTGCCCCAAATTGCGAGCTTTCAGTAGGCCAATAGCAATTGCTTTAAGCTCAGCATGAAGGATGTTAAAGATTTTGTAAATTTCTAAAGCAGAAAACGTTTGAAAGTAAACAAAAATAATTATAATTACATTTATACCCTTCAGTTTTAATCACAATCGTTGGATTTTCTTTGTAAAACCTGGTGAAATCTTGGCCATTCACGACTGTCGCAAATAAAAATCCCATAAATGCTTCGTAAGTGATATTTACCAAACCTTTAGTTTTTTCTTTGGTTGAAGAATTCCTTTTCTGACAATTTTCGAGTTTCTAAAACCCTAGCAGGGAACATTTAAAGCCTTAAACCCCCTAAAACCCTAAAAGGAAGAGAGACCATTTGGCATTTGTTGTTGGAGGAGGAGCTAGATACTGAAAGCGAAGCTCATTTCTGTGGTTAATCAATCAGATGGTGTTCTCTACTATCATCAGGAGAGCTGCTTCATCAGCTGCGCCTCTTGCAGTTCGTGCCCTTGTCGGTAGTACTCAGAGAACACATGCTAGCCTATTCACTTCCTTGAAGAACAGTGCTGTCTCCCAGGAGCTCTGTCGGAGGACATTTCTTCCGACATTCTGTAATTTCTCTTCGGTAGCTAAAAAGGCCAGTTTCGATGAGAGTCTACTTCGAACAATCGAATCGGAGATTAAATGTGCCATAGAATCCGACGATCACGATCGGGTTAGCAATTACTCTTTATGGCTTTTCCTTCTTCTCGATTGGTCTTCGTTTAATTTCATTTCATTTCATTTGGGTTGTTAATTCTTGATCGACATTCGTTTGCTTCTTGTGTCTTCAAGTCTACTATATCGCGATTTCCCATTTTGCACCATTGTGAAGTTCCCTATTGTTGGTTTTTTTTTGAAATATATGCGGATCCAGGCCAAATTTCTTTTAGGTTATGAAGTCAGATTGACATAGGCACAAATAGAAGAGAGAGCCGAATTAAATGGTGGAGTTTCTACATCTTAGGTTGTTATCTAGTCGTCAATTTCGCTCAAAGCCCCGAGTTGGATCCTGATAGTTGTACAATGCTTTAGTAATGCACTTGAATTTTCACTTTAGAATATCACTGTAATAGCTTGATTAGTCATTGCGTCAAGAAAGAAATTGTATTTTAGGCTGGGAACGGATTAATATACCACCACAAACTTATTCCAAGTCTATCTCATTTCATTTCATGGAATTTATTTTAGGCTGCAGAGTAATAGTCAGCCTACTCCAACCAAATTTACGCTACATGAAATTAGTTTGCAGTATCAGTCATCACTCTTTTTCCATGTTTTTCACATTCTGTAATGGCTGAACCACAGGGTACCGTATTTTGACACCCCTTTGCCCGTGAAAGTTAAGAATCCTAGAATGGATTGGCTTCTTTTTTTATTTTGTGTTGACAAATATTTTAGGGCCTCAGCATTTCCATTGTCTGTGTTTTGTGTGCCTCAATTCCAAGCCAACCACCCATGGTGATGCCATGCAGAATATGTCATTGGATTGAATAAGGAGGTCAACCATCATATGTCATATGTCATATGTCATGTAGCTGTTGTCCTACTCTGAACTCGTTATCTAAGGGAAGGACTCTTTTCCTTTGCACAGCCTTAACCTGTACTTGTGGTTATATCGTGAGCGAACCAGGTGAAGTATGAGGGAATTATGTGATCTCTTTATGGACTGTTATTCATATTTAGGTAGCAGCCTCAAGACAAGAAAGGTGATGTAATTTCCTATTGTATTTTTCACGTCATATCAGAGTATTTTGCTCTTGTAAATTCATCTATTCTGGTTCTACCAGAACACAAACCCAGCTATTTTGGTGATTTATCGCATTGAATACAAGAATCTCTTTCTTAATATGGTTCTTATTGGCATGAGAAATAAGATGTGAATTAAATTGCAAAGACAAAAGGATGCTTTGATGTGTTTCAGCTGTTAGCCTACGTGTGAAAACAATGAAGAAAACTATTTTTACTAACGTAAAGGGCCTATACACCCGAATGAATAGTCCCTGTCTTTTCTTATCCCTCTCTACGCTTTCTCCTGCTATTTATATAGAGGTGCTGGATGCCAAAAGTAGTATGGTCATATGTGGGTCTCACTTGTGTGTTGATTACTCTCACCATTTTTGTACTTGCTACATGGGTGGCGCTGTTTAGCACACAATTTGATATTGAGTGTCATGGTCCTCTTTTATTTGCAGTTGAAAACTCCTTAGTGGAGACATGATGCATTATGTATAAAAAGATGTAGCCTATACAGCGTGTTTTGTTTGATTGTGGTGCTATATTTAATATTGCGAGTAAACCAGGTGAATACTAGCGTGCTTTAGTGCTTTCACTTTCTGGTTGTATTTATTTTTCCTATACTCTCATGTTGTCATCAGTCCTATGTGCCTTCATAAATTTCTGGCTGTTGGTTAAATATGCATATGAGATATATCAGTTTTGAGTATAGTCTGCTTTCTAGGAGTGGAGATTCAGGACATTGCAAGACAATTGGGGCATTAGTGTTATTCCTGGTCAGCATCATACTCACTGTTAGATCAATGTTGGCATACTGAGATTGCTCAGCAACCTTTTATGCATAACCGTGAAGTATTCTTGTTAGTTTTACTTGGAAGAAAGGCTTTTTGTAAAATTGGTCTTCCTCCTTCCCTACAGGTTGAAGAGAAGCCAGACGGGTTCCCTTTTGAAATCCAAGACAACCCAGGCCAGCGAACCATATCGCTGAAGAGAGAATACCAGGGTGAAATCATCAAAGTTGAAGTTCACATGCCTGATCTTGTTACTGGCGATGTTGGCAATGAGAATGACAATGACAATGATGAGAGTGACATGAGTAACCAATCAAGCATCCCATTGGAAATAAGTGTTTCCAAAGGAAATAATCTCTGTTTGGAGTTTGGGTGCGTTGCTTTCCCGGATGAGATTACAATCGACAGCTTGTCTGTTAAGGATCCAGAAGCTTCTGAAGATCAGCTTGCTTATGAGGGACCAGATTTCGTGTAAGTTTTATGCTGAATTATTTTTAAAAGTAGCATTCGGTTGATTACGGCTGGTTATATATCTCCACAATTATTCATTTTAAGTTTTTATTCCTCCTTGTACCTAGGGATTTGGATGAGAACCTGCAAAAGGCATTCCACAAGTATTTGGAGATCAGAGGGATCAAACCTAGCACTACCAACTTCTTGCATGAGTATATGATCAACAAGGATAGCAGAGAGTATTTGATGTGGTTAAAGAACTTAAAGAAGTTCATTGAGAAGTAAAGCTCTATGAAGTTTTGAGTTACAGTGCGGAATTGAACTGTTGGACGCTTTTAATTTTGTACAATCAAGTTGAGTTAACAGCGCTATCACTTTAAGCTGTTTGAACTTTCATGATCAGAATCACTATTCCAGCCCTTTACGGCTTTACTCATAAGTTCTACTCATTGCACAAGCTTTGGTTTGCGGGATTGTAACCCAAATTAATTTGGGAGCGAGTTGTTTTTTCCCAAAAATTGTAACTTGAATCTCTAGCACATTGCTTACTTGCCTCATTTTGACGAATTGAAAGAATAGGGACAAAATTTTAATTTACAGTGGAATTACTCAAATCAGTTTGATCGCTATTGATTTAAAAGTCTTTCCATATTTTAAATCTAAAAGGCAAATAATTAATTTTTTCTTTTTTTCCTGGGTAAAAGACTCGTTAATTTCTGATGCCACCCTGATATGGAAGGCATAAGATGACTGATGAATAAGGTTTAAAGTATCGGTATCGAGTAAATTTTATATCTGAACTTTTCATTTAAAGGAGCTGAAGGAGGGGGAGAGAGAGGAAATGGAAATTTCCGTTTTCCCATAAACTAACTCTCGATGATGCCAGAAAAAAGTTGGATGCTTTAAGTGTGGAATGTAGGTCTCCCGCCCACGCTGAACGGTCCCCAACAATGCGCCGTTTGAGGTGAAGAGACTCAGCTTTTGCAGTCTCTCTGCCTCCGTTTCTCTCTCTTCTCCTCCTCTCCTCCTCTTCCCACCTTCTTCCCTTCCCTCTCCTCGAAGATGAACTTCATATCGGATTTTCTTTTTTTGTCTTCTCCTCTTGTTTTATCGTCTCCTTCTCTGGTTTGAAAACCAGATCTGTTTCCAAACTCTCCTCTCTTGTCTCTCCCGTCTCCGTCTCTCTCGTCTCCATCTTTCCTATCTCCGGCTTCTGCTCCTCACCCATCTCCATCTCTGTCTTCATCATTCCTGCCTTCGTTCTCCGTCTCTCCCTATTTTGGTTCCATTTGTTTGCTCCCACTTCTCTTTTCTCTTTCTTTTTTTTTTTCTTCAAAAAAAAAAATTCTGGTTGCAAGAAGATTTGGTGCATACCTCAGAACAATCTAGATCTGGAGTCCAAGTTCTTATGCGGCAGGCTTTACAGGTACACCTCTACGACAATGATGGATGGCAGGCCAGACCTTCTCCGCAATATTGCTGCTCCCTACGCGACAACCACGGTTCCACCCTTATGTGTTTTTGTTTCCACCCTTATGTGTTTTTGTGTCCGCCCTTGTGGCGCGTTTTGAGTCTGCCTTTTATGGTGTGTTTTGTGTCCACCCTTGTGTGTAAATTCTCGCATTTGTGGTGTGTTCCCCCTTATGTGGGTGTTGGTACTTAATTGTTGTTGTATTGGTTACAGCCGTTCTAAGGGTTTCTTGGGCTTGACCCATCCCTTAGCCTAGATGACCTTGTCTATTGCATGTTCGACAGTTTGGTCATTTCTGCTCCTTGGTTCAGATTGAACCTTGTGTTTTCATGCACCTATCTATTGTATTTTCCTTTCTTTTGTGGGTCTGTATTTTTCTTAGTTCATGAATGAAGTGTTATTTACCAAAAAAAAAAAAAAAACGAAAGATATTGGTATTGGTATCGAGTAACGTATCGGTCAAGGTCAAGTGATTTTAAGAATCATATCGTCCTGTATCAAGTATTGTATCGTTCTAGTTAATGTATTTTAGTGTAGTTTAATAGAGAGACATATCGAGATGTATTGTATTAGTTGGGTCAAATATGTATATATATCGGCTAGTATCGTATGGTATCGTGGGAGACTTTAAACCTTGCTGATGACTTCCACTAAGGTCACACCAGCCTGTAGACAACAGCAAAGCCTCTCAGATTGCCATTCAAGTTTGAGAAATTGAGAGCTTAAACCAATGGAGTCTTATGCTGAAGGCAGTATGCCACAACCGTTGAAGTGAAGGCTCTTTTTCGATCTTAAGACAACATCCATCGTCAATCGTCAAGTTCATTGAGAACATGAGAGAGTTCTAAAATAAAAGAGAATAAGTTGGGTTTATTATTTATGTTGAAGCATCGCTTGTACAGAGCGAGTAAATTCAGGCAAAAGTAGAGAAACACAAGGAGAATGAGGCATTGGCGAACAAATCAGACAACCAATTCTCACACGTTTTTGTTGTCCTGATCGTCAAATCCTATTGGGTGAGATCTTAAATGCGATGCAATTCCCCTATTCTTGCATCAAAAGATCATTATCATATCTTTTTTTTCTTTCTGGTAACCCATTTTGACTTCATTTTGAAGCCCAGGCGTTGCTGGCAGAATCCAAAACATTATAAGATTAGATTCACATTAACTTGAGTAACCATCAGTAACCATCAGTAACATGTTCAAGAGAGATCATACTGGATCATCTCCCAGCACATTCAACTTCAAAGAAACCATTATCTAATTCAATGCTACGAAATTAGATCTTGAGGATGCTAAGAAGTTGGACTAGAATACAGTGAAGCTATATCCCCAGACAATAAGCAAGATGTTTCTCTTTGCTATTCACTACTACTTGTTGACCACTCTAACCTTGCATAATTGAGCAAACCAATAAATAGAATTTGCTAAACAAAGATAAACAATAAGACATGCATGTTACAACTAAGAAAGCACCAGAAGGTGATCGAGTGAAAAAACTTTGGCAGAACAATCCCCTACGAACAAAAGTTTAGGACTGTAAACCGAGATCCTTGTGGGTGTAGATGACCCCTTTATCACCATCCACCACTTGCCCTCTTCCTCGCAGGATCCTACAATTTGAAACCAGTTAATAGTTGCACTGATCAAAACACTGACAGTATAAATTACTCCAGCCGTCTACATCATGCATCTATGATTATACAAGCATTAATGCATCGTTTGTTTGCAAGATAAAAAAAGATGAGAAAAATAAACAAGTGGGACCCACTGATACAAGGGTGAGGGTCAGGAAAGGAAATGATTTTGTGAAAAAATAGTAAATGTGGGTCTCACTTTTATCATATCACTCCCATTCCCACAAAGTCCCATTAAAAATGTAGGAATTTTAAATGGGATGAGGTGAAAAAAGTGGGATGCCACATTAGCAAACAAGCTTCTTTCTCATTTTCCCATCCCATTGAACCTAATAAACCATGCTTTGGGATTTCATGGAAAAGTTTACCTTTTGCCATCCCACTTCAAATTCTTCAAACAAATGGTGCCTAAGGTAACCACAATAGAATATCAAGGGAAATGACAAAGGTTTATTAGGTTGTGGAAAAAAAATCTTAATTCAGTCAGACATTTCGACAATTCTTCTTTTCTTCAAATCAATGGTCGTCAAAGGACAAGTCAGCTGGGTTGGGAAAAATAGGAAGTGCATCTCTACAATAGATGCAGCATTCTTGACAGTACAGCAGGGTGAAACTATCAAGTTCAGTATAATAGTGGTAAGGATTCCCTTCATATACTAAGACATGTCAAAAGGTTCATCTTAAAAAGGCAGAAAAAATGGAAGCCAGATCCTCTCCAGCTTTTACTCTGAACAGATGAGGGCATCATAAAAGCATCTTATGGTATGTCATTCCAAATGATTGTGATAAAATATCCAGGATAGAGCTAATTATACTGCAAGTGGACCAAAATAAGTTGAGGTACTTTCATGAAATTGTAAATGCTTGCAGGAAAAGGAAAAAAGAAAAAAGAAAAGTGCATGCAGAGAGAGGCCATGCCATCTGTCATAATTTTATTATTTGCACCCCTGCTATCTGTTTCAGTTTTGTCATTAAAGTAGAAGCTGTCTCAGCATGGCCTGCTCCAAGAAAGACTTTTGATCACTCAATTGGTCTCCCTTGTAACAGTCAGTATCAATCTGGGTTTAAGCACCATTTTATACCTTTGGATTTTTACTGAGTTCACCATTCATCTAGGTTATTAGAATATATCCTAGCTTTCTTACTAAGAGATAACTATCAGTAGGTGTAATCTTAGCTATCCTCCAAAATATGTCATCAAAGGAGTTTCAAGGAAGTGGCATGAGGATGTACATACCATCGAGTTGTCAATAGTCCCTCAACCCCAACTGGTCCTCGAGCATGGATTCTGCTTGTACTTATGCCGACCTGTTAATTCACAAACATGAGGGGATGCTCGACCATTCAAAGTAATGTAAATTTCTAAAAAATTATAACGAACCATACCTCTGCCCCAAGTCCAAAACGAGCTCCATCACAAAATCGTGTGCTAGCATTGTGAAAGACTGCAGCACTGAAAATATTGAAAAGAAACAAATATAGTCAGCTACCCATGTTATATTGTACTATGTTTTGAAAGAATCTCTTTACAAATAATAGAAGATGGTGGACCTAAGATGACCCTAAGAGAAGTGGTGAGAAAGGATATGCATAGGTTAAGTCATATATCTAGTATGACCTCAAACAGAGATGCTTAGAAGGCAAGAATCCATGTGGCTGACCCCATTTAGTTGGGACAAGGCTTCTTCTTCTTGTATTAAAAAGACTCAGGATGATCGACCATACTAAAAATTAGACAACTAGTTTTTGGTTCATATCCTAGGCCCCTAAAAGACAAGGGTAGATATGTTCCTTGCTAGTCGTGTTGTAACATTAATTCATATTCCAATACATCCACCGTGGTCCCTTTTCTTGTGGTTTCTTCGACCAGTCAATTTTACAATCAGATTATTTATAGCCCAGCAGCATTATTACCTGTCAACCTGCTTAAGGAAGATATCAGCTACTTCAGGATCTTCTGTAATTATGCATTCTGTATGCGAACTGAAAACAATTCGGACAATTAAATTAGAGATAGTAAATACAGCAAAAAGAAGGGGAAAAGAAGGAAAAAAAAAAAAAAAAAAAAAAAAGGAGATGCTAACATGCCTTCCATGATGATGTATATGGTCAATGGCTTCATGAACATCTTCCACAATTTCAATGCTACAAGCCAATGAGCTGTACTCATGATGAAATGATTTTGCCTCTTTAATATTCAACAGAGAACTTGCTCTTGGCCCACCATATAAAGTAACACCTACAAAAATGCAAATCCAAGTGGTGGTGCAAATCCATTATTCCGTGGTCTGGGAATTCTTTTTTCTTTTTAAGTCTGAAAATTTACCAGATTTGACACTAGAAAAATCGCCCAAGCATCAAATTACATCAAGGAATTGTAC